>NW_022589735.1:19389964-19446903 GCF_004348235.1 Phoca vitulina
TTCTTTCTTTCTTTCTTTCTTTCTTTCTTTCTTTCTTTCTTTCTTTCCTTTCTTTTGCCTGTTCTTCTGGACAACTTAAACATTTTTTCCAAGTTTCAAGAAAATTAAATCCCTCTGAGTCTTTGATTTAAATCACACAAAATTTGTAAAGTGATTTTGAAAAAAGTGACATCTTTACAAGGCTAAGTCTTTTTTTTCCCAAGGAAATAGCATCTCTTTTCATTTTTGTCTTTGTGTTTACATTTCTCTAGCAATCTATGTGTTGTTTTTTGTTTTTTCATATAAATGATATACATTTGTTCTTTGTATTATTGTTAGGTATCATGTTTTTATTGATGTTGTAAATGTGAGTTATTATTATTCCAATACACTTTTTAACTGGTTTATGTTAGTTTGCAAGGAGTGACCTTTAAAAATGAACCTTGTAACTACTTTTACTGAGCCTTTGAAAAATTAATTCTAATAGTTTTTCAGCTGATTCTCTTGAGTTAGTCTCCATTTCAAATTAAAATGCTGTATCACAGTAAGCTCCAAATCAGCTTCTATAGTTCTCTCCCAAATTCTAGCTGTCTAAAGGTGATTTTTGAAAAAAGTGGAATGTTTAGGTATAAAGTCATCTTGTTTATTTTAGATGCAGTTTTATCAGAATTTATTGGAAATCACGGAGATAGAACGCTTTTTTTTTCTTCCCCTGTGTCTTTCTTGTTTCCAAGGACTTGATCCAAGGACTAGGGAAAAGTGGTGTAGGATTCAGCCAGCATAGCTAGTAAATTCACAGCCTGTGCGTGTGCATAAGACTAGTTGTAAGGAAACATTTTGACTTCTGATAGTTGCCTTTTGCTGGGCATTTTTACATTCATCACCGCAGATGGTTACAATGGCTCGCTGAATTATCTTCTTAATTGGGATTTCACCTTGAAACTCTCAGCCTTTTTCTTGGATTTCTGAGAGCCTGCGGCTTACGTTTCATTCTTGCTACATGATTATAGGAATTCAATTTTTATTTGGTCTTAAACATCTTTTCTTTCTGCTCTCTGCCCATATCCTTTTACTAATGCCTTTAAAAAGCTTTCTTTCTTTTTTGGGTAGCATGAATAACACTTTTATTTCATTCAAAAATAGTAGTTTATTTTTAACAAAAATCTTTGAGTACAGAATTGCTCAGGTATTGACAGTTTTAGTCCTCTCTGAATCCGCTCATATACAGAATTGTTTCTAATCACAGAAATTATGATGATGTTGCATTCCATCATAGGAGCTGCAGAAATACAGGACAAAGGCAAGAAAACAAAAACACGTCCTCGTTAGAAGGAGTGTTGGTAATCAGCAGTATCAGAGATCAAACCAAATTAATACCATCTTGCAAAAGATAACGCGTATTTGTAGATTACCTTCAACCCTTGCCTTAAGGGGGAAAATTAATTTTCTCTGTTGATGTATTTAAACAAAGTTACATGACTACCCATAACAAAATGTTTCCTCTCTAGGTAACTTACGGGGCAAAAGACAGGCTCCAGACTTTTGATGTGTTCGTGTGGGCATGCACCAGCTTCCCCCACCCACTGCCCCACTGGATTTCCATCAAGGTGCTGCCATATCACTGGCTGAAAACCCCTTAGTTTGCTGGTGTGGATTTTTAGCATCCTTACATGGAGGCCTCTTGATTGGGTGTTTTTTTAGTCCTCTCCTGGGGCCAAAGGGAAAACATGAATTTGACATTTGGAAACATGAGGTAGCTGTTACATTTTATATACTGTGAAAGTTTATACACACACACACACACACACACACAGGCACATTGTGTGATGTGGAATGAAATCTTTAATGAAAAATGTTATATTGACATGGTGCAGGTGTGTGTGTGTGTGTGTGTGTGTGTGTGTGTGTGGTGGTGAAGCCATACCATTCCAGCCTACTGGGATTTTTATGTAAAGAGAAATTATTTATATGTGGTTGGTATGTGGACTGTGACTCTCTTGCCAAGTCCTCCAGTTGGTTAGCTTATTTCCTGGGTAATATAATTAGAAAAGCAAAAACCCATAGAATTTAAGGTGTTACACATCTCTTCAGCTCCGAGTGAGAAATCACTTTACACGAGACAAGAATATATTCACTTGTATTCCAAGCAGAGATGGAAAAATATCTTATAAATTTTTAATCCACCAAGTGGCATGTATTATCCTGAGTGATTGTCCCGGGTCAGGCTGCATTTTATACCTGTTTGTGTTCCATTTGGAAAGGAAGCTACTGTGATGTGGAGGACAGAGCCACTCCTCTCCCCCACGCCACTCCCAAACTCAAGAAATACCGAAATGATGGGTTTTAATGAGGGGGTAAAATTACCGGAGTTTATTTTTATTCATATCCTTTTCCACCAGTGAGCTTCACTGAAGCAACATAGATTTTTCTTTCCTCCATCCCGACACTGAACTCAAAATGTATTCTAAACTTAAAAAAAAAACACCTCATAGTAAAGAAAGGAATGTATATATATGTATTTTAGTTACAGTGTATTTTAAAACAGAATATATTATACTACTACAATAGCAAGATTCAGGACACTGGCTACCTCTAAGATATGAAAAATTGAGAGCATTACCAATAATGATCAATTATTAATTTTAAATGATTAATATTATTTATTAAGATTAAGCATAGCCTTAATGAAATACATCATATTCTTGTAATTATTAAATTCTACTGCAGAAATAAATCTTCACTAATTAAATCCAAATGTTTACAGAATAAATTCTCAAAGTTACTACAAAGACATATAATATCAAATGGACTGTTAATTTTTCTCACTTATTTATGGCCAGAAGTAAGAGACTGAAATATCTTAGGAAATCTCAAAGGTGAGGACGAAAATACCTTTCAACCAAAAGGCAAATGAGGATATAAGGTTCTGGGATTACTTTTGGCTAGGATTGTTTAGATAGTTCAGATATTTTAGGTAGGGTTCGTGTATTTCAGGGAGAGTTTATGTATTTCAGGTTTAGAGTATTTAGCCCACTGGATGTGTCTCTGCACTTAATAATGCAGTAAAAACAAGACCCTATACATAGTTGAGTGGTAGGGGTGCCTGGGTGGCTCAGTTGGTTAAGCGTCTGCCTTTGGCTCAGGTCATGATCCCAGGGTCCTGAGATCGGGTCCCACATCGGGCTCCCTGCTCAGCGGGGAGTCTGCTTCTCTCTCTCTCTCAAATACATAAATAAAATTCTTTTTTTTAAAAAAAAGACTCTGCCCCTCCCCCTGCCCCTGCTTGTACTGCCCTCCTTCTCTGAAAAAAGAAAAAAAATAGTTGAGTGGCTAAAATTCTCTTAAACTCTGTCCTACACCAATTTCTCTATTGTGATTTAGTGACTTAGGGCATAATGTAGTGCTAATAAACTTATTCAGGCTTTTCTGTCAAGGATTAAGGATATTTTCAGAGAATGGAGGAGGGTTTCTCTGGGAACATAACTAAAGGAGGAGCCAGGATGAATATTTCCAGCCTGAAATGTCTTGATGAATGATTCGGCCCCTGACGTTCCTTCTGTGAACCGTGATGACTGCGGCTGTGAGAGAAACATACTTTCGTTAGAGTGAGGCTTTCTTAAGAAGAGGATTTTTATAAAATAGCATTTGGCAGTAAAACTCAATTTGCAGTAAAATATGTTTAAAATTGTACTGTTTAAAGTTCCCTGGGCATCAGGGGTTATGACATTCTTCTCTGAGACAGAAGGTCAGAATTTCCATGGTGCCAGAAATTAAGACCCTACTGAAGTATCAGGTCATGGGAATAGCCTGGTCCACAGTAGGAAGGGGAACCCCCTGATGGCCAAGAGGGCCTTTGATGTTTTGCCCCCAGCAGGCTCTGCCCCACCTCTATTTCTGATCTTAGACAGAATAACCTTCTAACTAACCTAATTGGAGGTCCAGCACACTCCTCCTGCTGGTTACCTCCAATTCAAATGAAAATGGCTAGATAATTAAGCCCTTTCTTAGCTGCCTCAAGCCTGGCCTTTGTGACCCGGCAGAACCCCTTTGCCATCATCCCCCAAGTTCGCTGGGGTGGATTTTTGGCATCCTTCCATTGAGGTCTCCTCGTTGGATGCTTCTGTTAGCCCCTGCCCTGTGCCAAGCAAACAGCTGCTTTAACACTGGACATGCCCAAATGATTAAAGCACCATAAATTACATCCCATAGTGGCCTTATACTTGACTGCTTCCTCCCCTTACCTTGTTCACCTGCTTCGACCCCATCTGAACAGCAGTTCTTTACACTACATTCTTAGCAAGGTTATTTACTCGGCATGCCCAATGAGATTGCGCCTTATGTAATAAGTTCTCGGCCTTGAGATATGCCCGAGAGCACAGACTTTTCAGCTGCTAAAAGAATTAACCTTTTAGCTGAGGATGGCCCTTATTGCTGGATCTGCCTTCGAAGCCACGTCTGTGACCATTTAAGAATGTCACCGTGGTACCCGGAGACTCTTCATTCCCCACAGTAGATCCGTTTCACTAGTCGGAGTGACCAGGAGGTAAGAGTCTTTGCCAGTTGTGTAGTTAAGTATGCCAATTTATTTTAAAAATGGCTCTGTACTACCATATGATCCAGCAATTGCACTACTGGGTATTTACCCCAAAGATACAAAAGTAGGGACCCGAAAGGCTACGTGCACCCCGATGTTTATAGCAGCAATGTCCACAATAGCCAAACTGTGGAAAGAGCCAAGATGTCCATCAACAGATGAATGGATAAAGAAGATGTGGTATATATATACGATGGAATATTATGCAGCCATCAAAAGGAATAAGATCTTGCCATTTGCAACGACGTGGATGGAACTGGAGGGTATTATGCTGAGCGAAATAAGTCAAACAGAGAAAGACATGTATCATATGACCTCACTGATATGAGGAATTCTTAATCTCAGGAAACAAACTGAGGGTTGCTGGAGTGGGGGGTGGGGTGGGAGGGATGGGGTGACTGGGTGATGGACACTGGGGAGGGTATGTGTTCTGGTAAGCGCTGTGAATTGTGCAAGACTGTTGAATCTCAGATCTGTACCTCTGAAACAAATAATGCAATATATGTTAAGAAAGAAAAAAAGAAGAAGAAGAATGTAGCAGGAGGGGAAGAATGAAGGGGGGGAAATCGGAGGGGGAGAAGAACCATGAGAGACGATGGACTCTGAAAAACAAACTGAGGGTTCTAGAGGGGAGGGGGTTGGGAGGATGGGTTAGCCTGGTGATGGGTATTGAGGAGGGCACGTTCTGCATGGAGCACTGGGTGTTATGCACAAACAATGAATCATGGAACACTATATCTAAAACTAATGATGTAATGTATGGGGATTAACATAACAATAAAAAAATTTAAAAAATAAAAAAAAAAAATTAAAAAAAAAAAAAATCTGGCTCTTGGGGCACCTGGGTGGCTCAGTTGGTTAAGCATCGGGTCATGGTCTCAGGGTTCTGGGATCAAGCCCCACAGTGGGCTCCATGCTCAGCAGGGAGTCTGCTTGAGATTCTCTCTCTCTCTCTCTCTCCCTCTGCCCCTCCCACCACTCTCCATCTCTCTCAAATAAATAAATAAATCTTAAAAAAATAAAATAAAATAAAATTTGGCTCTTGCATAAGCCATTTAAGTATTTGTCCCAAATCAAAAACAAAGTACGGCATTCAATACTCTACCAATTTTTATTTCTCTTCTTTAAATGATCATAAAATAAAGGATCTATCCCGAAAACCAACATGATAAATATAACAGCTGCAGGACAGCCACCAACTGGTTGGTACATGCACCAGTGAGGGAAAATGCAACATGTTTGAGACACACATTTCAGGACGTTCTTTAACCTCATTGATTTCTGTTGTTTGGAGGATGCACTCTGGCAAAGAATAGTTGCCTCTGGGCACATATTACACAGTGAAATAGAAAGAGACAGTACCTGCCAAAAGAATTTATAATCCTCAGGAAGAAGATAAACATCCCACATTCACACCTTATTAGTATGCGTAAGTGTACCATCTAATTGTGTAAAAAGGATTTAATATTCTGGGTACTGATGTTCCACTGAGTTAAGCATCAGTGAGCACATATAGGAGAACTCGGTTATTCAAGGAATATTTTCCATCACTTTCCACTAAAATCTATTGTTTATAAATTATCAGCAGGAAATATACTACCTGCCAGGGACTGAGTAAATATTCTGGCTCATCTTGACCTCAGGTGTCAGAGTATGCCCAAGGACAAGCAATAATCCTTGAGAAACGTGCTGATTGCTGGCTCACATTGCTTAAAAATGGAATGCCCTCAAGGAAATATGCCAGGTCCAAGCACGTGGTGCTTCAGAATCCCCTAGGCATGTGCTTCTCTCCCTTTGGTTTCAGAGAGAATGTGTGGTACAGAGTTCTGACATATTCTTTTTTTTTAAAGATTTTATTTATTTATTTAGTTGTCAGAGAGACAGAGCACAAGCAGGGGGAGGGGCAGAGGCAGAGGGAGAAGCAGACTCCCCACTGAGCAAGGAGCCCAATGGGGGATTTGATCCCAGGACCCTGAAATCATGACCTGAGCCAGCTTAACCAACTGAGCCACCCATGCACCCCTTGACATATTCTTTATGAGTCCAGTGTATGACACCATTAAAATATCTCAGATACACAAGCAAATTAGAGGAGAACAAGCAATTCTAATAAATGATCAGTGGTCACTCTACCCAAGGAACTGGGGCTGCTGCTCCCAGGTCATAGGGGAAATGCTGCTGGAGGGACTGAATGGTGGAAACCCCAGGCCCCCTCCCCAAGTTCCATTTTACCTGTCCTATAGAGAGCTTTCAGGTAAGATTTCATGAAAGTCTGAGAACACTAGCCTCAGTTACTTTGAAAGAACTCAAATTGCCTTAAAAAACGGTGTTGCCTCTACTTGTGGTCTTTCCTACTGGTACAGGAAAAGTAAAGGAAAAAAGTAGAGGCATACATTGTGCTTAGATACAGGTCCCACACCAGGGGTAAGGGCTGAGCGCTTTAAACGTGCGTAACTGCAAGTTATCATCCTAACAGCCCTCTGCTGCGGTTGTCAGTATCCCAATTTGCCAAAGCTCAGGGAAAACGGAGATCCAGAGAGGTGCAGGGGCTCCCTGGGGAAGGGCAAGCTAGGAAGTGCAAGAGCGTAAGCAGGAAGCCGGGACTCTAACTCCAAAGTCTGTGCTCTGGCGAGGACGTGTTGCCTTCCAAGATGCAGGACTCATGAGAGCAAGGAGCTCTCTCGGAGCGCGGCGCAATGCCACGTGCTGAAATTAAAATGCGATCACCTGGGGTTAAATTCTACACCATCTTGTTCCAGATTCGACTATAAATAGCAGCAGAAGCCAAAGATTTGACAACTTCCTACCCATGAACTTCTTTTTCAATAGATCGTTGAATAGGCCGTTCACCGCGATTGTTTTATCTGAGCATGAGAACCCTCTCATTCAGGAGAATAATGCAGAATTTCAGATGAATCCGCAGGCAGCCCCCATGCAGCTCCTTCCCCACAGCCGCACGAGGCTGTCATTTCCTCCTTCCTGTGGCTGGGCCTTCCCTCCTCCCTGCAAACCTTCAATTCTAAGAACCCTGCTTCACTGTGGAGGGGCAGGTGCAAGCCCAGAGAGCCACAGGGTCTGTGTCTTTTTCTGTTTTAAGTGAGGGCTCCAAGGTAACATAGTAGAATTCCACACACTGCATTTTTCATGCAGTATTTTTGTGAAATCACTCTTTTCGTATTTTGAGTCTGAGGGGACTCTGAGTCTGCTCTCTTCAATCTTCCCACCCCCCTTGCACCCCGCAATCACGGCGATATCCTCAGGTGCCGGCAAAAGGAGGGCAACGCACAACTACCGCGTGATCCACCTTCAAGAGGTCCCTTCTGAATATAAAGATTCTGCAGCTGAGCCAAGTTTTAAGGCCTTTCACCTACTTCTTGTTGCCATCTCTCATCCTCCTTGTTCAATGCCATCCAGTGGGGCCAAGTCCTCCACCCCATGACAGAGAAGCAAAGAGGCACAAGAAAGAACAAAACGAAAATAAAACGGGGACAAAAGGAGAAGAAGAGAAGAGAAGGGTGCTGTTTAAGGTTGTAAGAGGACCCCCCCTTGTGCGCCGTATGTAACGTGGAGAGAGAAAGTTCAGCAGCGGTGAGTATTTGGGACGCAGGTAGTATTTGGGTGCTATCAAATTTGGGTGAGTAAATACATCCAACAGACACACACAAACAAGGCAAGAACCATTAAGGGGAATTAGAATTTGCAGAACACCTACCCTGGGCCGAGCCTAAATATCGCCATCAGATCTGTCTAAACCACTCAGTACACAGTTATAATACTAAGAAATGTTTTCTCTCTCACCCAAGAATCTCAATATCCTGAGAGTCTAACGAGACCACTGCCTGACCCATTGACCTCTTCTTCTGCCTTCTAAGGAGCCAGGCGGTGGGTTGAACTCACCCAAATGTGGTCTGAAAGGACGAGTGGATGCTGATTATCGCTGTCACTCTGATTTCCATAAATAATGGAGGGGAGTCTACAGAGCCATTTTTTTTTTTTTAATTTTTTTATTGTTATGTTAATCCCCATACATTACATCATTAGTTTTAGATATAGTGTTCCATGATTCATTGTTTGTGCATAACACCCAGTGCTCCATGCAGAACGTGCCCTCCTCAATACCCATCACCAGGCTAACCCATCCTCCCAACCCCCTCCCCTCTAGAACCCTCAGTTTGTTTTTCAGAGTCCATCGTCTCTCATGGTTCTTCTCCCCCTCCGATTTCCCCCCCTTCATTCTTCCCCTCCTGCTACATTCTTCTTCTTCTTTTTTTCTTTCTTAACATATATTGCATTATTTGTTTCAGAGGTACAGATCTGAGATTCAACAGTCTTGCACAATTCACAGCGCTTACCAGAACACATACCCTCCCCAGTGTCCAACACCCAGTCACCCCATCCCTCCCACCCCACCCCCCACTCCAGCAACCCTCAGTTTGTTTCCTGAGATTAAGAATTCCTCATGTCAGTGAGGTCATATGATACATGTCTTTCTCTATTTGACTTATTTCGCTCAGCATAATACCCTCCAGTTCCATCCACGTCGTTGCAAATGGCAAGATCTTATTCCTTTTGATGGCTGCATAATATTCCATTGTATATATATACCACATCTTCTTTATCCATTCATCTGTTGATGGACATCTTGGCTCTTTCCACAGTTTGGCTATTGTGGACATTGCTGCTATAAACATCGGGGTGCACGTAGCCTTTCGGGTCCCTACTTTTGTATCTTTGGGGTAAATACCCAGGAGTGCAATTGCTGGATCATATGGTAGCCCCAAGAGCCAGATTTTAATTTTCAACTGCACTTGACAGTATTTCGAGGTCTGAAAAATGTCTTTATGCTGTCCCTGCATTTGGCTTTCATTTGTTTGTTTTGCTTTGCTTTGGCCCATCTTGTTGTATCTGCGAAGTAGAGTAAAGGTAGTGGTTACCTGTTCCTTTGATGTTTCCAAGCCAATCTGGATCAGGTAATTTATTGAGAGGTCATACCTTTGGAGTCGAATTGCCAGATCAGAGAGCCCTCAGCCTATTCTTAATCTCAGGAGGGGAGCAGTCCTGGGTTATAGAGACATAAGGAATAAGAGGAAGAAGGAGAAGAAAAATTTCCATGCCTCTGCATTTTCTGAAATCCGGGGGCCCATATGACTCTACCATCTGGTTGCAAGTGGTCAGGGCTTTCTTGTGGATAGGGAGGTCGACATCCGCCGGTGTGGTTCTATTGTATTTTTTGGGTCATCTTTACAAATTTGAAAGCAACAATATGCTTTAGCCTCTCATGATTTAGTAATAGATGTCTCCTTATTGTCTGTGAGGCATCCAAGGTTGGGCTCCCACAGTGGTGGTGGGGACTGTGTGCTTACTACGACAGTACATCAATTTGAAGTACTGGTTATTTGCTTCCTCCACTCTGCTAACCACAGTGGATCTCAGCCCTTACATGTGAAACCGAGAGAAGTGATTTGAAATGAAAATGAATATTAATAATCTATCACATAGGTGGCTGCTGGCTGTAATTCATTCTGAGTAATGCTGGCGCGGACTCTGAGCACATGCCTGAGAGTCTTCAGACATATGACGAATTCTATCCCACAGAAGCAGCTACGCACAAGTACGCTGCACCAGGCTTCAGGGTGTGCCTGCCTCCGTCAGTCTGAGCAACATCCTTTTCTTGGATCTGCTGTCACCAAAGATAAGCACGCCATCATAATTCTGTCACGGAGATGGATTTTTGGGTGTGGTGGTATTATACCTCTACCACGAGTGGCCATGTGTTCTGAATAAAGGTCTGATGGTAACTGTAGACATCATCTTCATTTTGAAGAGTAATTTGGAAGTCGTGCGGAAATAGTGCATGCCATTATTATATATGTACGTGTGCACATGTATCCAAATTGCATGCTTGGAAAAAAAAGTACATGTTTTTGTTTCCTGAGGTTGCATCGGAGGTTAGGAAAGAAAAGTAGACGCTTGCTCAGCTGATGAGCAAAGAGATAGATTCACTGGTGACGGGGCATTAATCAGGGAAGAGGATCCCAAACGAGCTGGGAAAGGTAGCTGGCAGAAGATCTGGGAGGGATATAGGCAGGGAGAGGGCTATCCTCACAGTGTCTCATGGCCCCAGGGGACCCTTGTACTCTCCTGTCTCTTTTAGGCAGAGGTTGGCAATTGTTTTTCTTCGAGGTGAGAAGGAAGCATGTAGAGCAGAGAGAACAGGGCAGGGGAGGTACAAGCAACAGGCGGAAATCTGAAGGTAAATCTTTGCAGGTTGTTAAAGGCCCAAGAAAATCCCCCCAGAGTGCTGGTTCCGAGTTTGTGTGGTGGACGGCTTGAGGCCCGGAGGGGATTCCAGGCCTCTGCCACAGAGCAGGTAGCAGGAACCATAAAAATGACAGCAATAGCCAGAGTAACAGTGACGAAATGGGCAGCTGACGTTTACGCGACAGCTTCTAAGTGTCGGTTACTGTGGTTAGCACTTGATGTGCGTAATCTTATTTCATACACTGGGCACAGAAAGATGATATTATGCCCATTTTACAAATGAGGAGACTGACGTGGAGAGAGGTTAGATTGCTTGCTTAAGGTTGTACAACCAGGAATAACAATAATTTAAATTTAATCAAAAGGAACCAAATTGCTTTTAGGTGTTTGTAGCTTTTTTCTTTTTTGCAAGAGTAAAGCAATTGACTCTCAATCTCAGCTGTGCTTTAGAGTCATTTGGGGAACTTTAAAAACTGGTGCCTGATCCTACCTCCCAGACATTCTTTAGTTGATCTGAGGCGTGATTGGGAGTTTTTAGAGGTCCCCGGGAGATTCTAATGTAATGGCCGAGGTTGCAAAGCCCTGCTCTAAAGTAGGTTCTCTTCTGGCTTTTCGCTAGACTTTCATTTGATTCCATCATTTAACTTAATCATAACTGTGAACCTGTGTTTATGGTCTGATCACGTGTTTGGTCTGTCCCTCCTAGAAGAATGCAGACCCCATTCCCATATCCCCAGAGTCCCGTTTAATGCTGGATAAATGAAAATGAGTAAGTATCATCCCTCTGTAAAAGTAGTTAATCACCAGTCAGAAAGTATCCATCCCTCAGTTTTTAAAGCCAGCATTTAGTACTTTAATTGAAATAGTAATTTATTTAAAGGGGTGGAGGGGGTCCTGGCAATTTCTCCTTATATGGGACCACCTAAGATGGTCAGATGGAGGAGGGGATGAGGAAGAAGAGAAAGACCAGGAGCCCAGTGAGGTCAGTGGTGTGGAACTGTGTTCCTGAGAGGAACATCCATTACACAAGGATTTTTCAGGATGAGACGTGGGCTTTAATATTTGATTCAAACTCTTACATCAGTTTAGATAAGGGACTTTGATGGACACTGCAGGATGGTTGAAGACAACCTGGGTAGGGAACCTTTGGTTTCACCAGCCGGGCAGGGAGCGACTCTGCCTTCACCCAGTGCAAGCTGGTGTGGGCTGGACTGGGCTGGGTGGGGCAGGGGATCGTGAGGAGGTAGGCTCTCCTGTGTCTACTTTAGTTCTGGACCAGGTGACAAATACAACCAAAAGGCATCTGTCAGCATCTTTCAGGCCCCAACAGCTCATCAATCTGCTATTGCTTTGCTAGAGCAAAAATAATACGTGATAAATAATTTCTCACTGCCTCAAAAGGAATGAAAATTTCTTTGTAAGAATCTTTCCTATTTAAAGGTAACCATCATCACAGCATTAATGCTTGATCATACACTTAATTTGGAATCCAAATACGGGAGATTTAAACTGAAATTCTACTCATAAAATGAAGTGATTAACTTGGTAAGTTGTGATTTCGGCATGTAGTTCCAATCCTCACAAAGATAGGATGTGGAGGAGGAATGGAAGTAAAGCTGTCAGGGTATGTGTTCATATAATGAGTGTCATGAACTGTTTTAGATTTTATTTAATAGGCGTTTTAATAATACTTAGTATGTACCAGGCACTCTTAGGAGCACAATATAACTATTAACTCATTAAGTCATCATATCAACTCTATCAAATAGATATTATTGGTATCATTCCTGTTTTACAAATAAGAAACCAAGGCACAGAGAGGTTAAGTGACTTGTTGAAGATCACACAGCACAAATGTGATATAGCCGGACTCAAACCTCAGCTCTGGCTCCAGAGCCTGCGTACCTAACTACGATGTACCTCACCTCTCTAGGGAAATGCCTCCCAGATTCACATGCTTTCTTTTTTTTTTTAATTTTTAAAAATTTTTTATTGTTATGTTAATCACCATGCATTACATCATTAGTTTTTTTATTTTTAAAGATTTTATTTATTTATTTGAGAGAATGAGAGAGGGAGAGCATGAGAGGGGGGAGGGTCAGAGGGAGAAGCAGACTCCCTGCCGAGCAGGGAGCCCGATGCGGGACTCGATCCCGGGACTCCAGGATCATGACCTGAGCCGAAGGCAGTTGCTTAACCAACTGAGCCACCCAGGCGCCCCACATCATTAGTTTTTGATGTAGTGTTCCATGATTCAATGTTTACGTATAACACCCAGTGCTCTATTCAATACGTGCCCTCTTTAATACCCATCACCAGGCTAACCTATCCCCCCACCCCCCTCCCCTCTAGAACCCTCAGTTTGTGTCTCAGAATCCGTCGTCTCTCATGGTTCGTCTTCCCCTCCGATTTCCCCCCCTTCATTCACATGCTTTCTTATTAAAGCTGAGCAATTGCTTCCTGTGGAAAAAGCCCATTCTTGTCAATTCAGTTGAAAACGTCCCATGCCTGAGATGAAATCTGTAAGACTGTTGAATAATGACAGGTGGCACTGTAGGTTCATTCTGAGGGATGGCCATCCTGGCTATTAGACAGGCACTCATCGGATCCGCCCTTCCCTCCACGGTGGGAGTGGCTAAGGCCAGAAAGGTGAACTCACACGTGTGTTTGCAGGTATGCTAAAGGAGAAAGAAAACGTGGATGGGATGGACACAGAAAAAATGTACTCTCGAAAGTGGGCTGAGAAGTATGTGGCAAGTGGAGATGCACTTTTCCTTGTATATTTTCTGCGCTGCAAAAATTTGTTTTTCTTTTTCAATACTGTGCAAGGGCTAGTTCCATAATCTTTTCAACAAAAAGGGCTATCACTCTGTATATGTGTCAGTTGGGGTAAGACTGGAGTCAGGGAGGCTAGGTGGCCTTTGCCGTGATACATGTAGAAATTGTGAGTGTCTGAGCAGAGAGAGAGCAGATGAGGAGAGGGGGGTTTTGGGGCCATTCAGGAGAAGTAACCTCGAGTCATCGGTGACCTGTGAGTTCTACCTTCTTGGGCTACACACCTGCCGATAGGAAGGTGAAATGTACATGGCAGGTTGAAGTGCTAGTGATGATAGAGCAGATAGAGGCTGAAGAGATTCTGGAGAAGGGGGCACACACAGGTTAGGATACATTACATCAGTGGATGTATATCTATTACAGCGGTGCCCACTGGCATCTGCAAAAGGGAGAGAACCAAGATGCATGGTCTTCATGCCAGGTGGCGTTGCTCCTTGATGCACCTACACGTGTTTGATTCTGAACCCTGGACAGACCTTATTTTGACAACTTGCCCGTAGGAAATGTGCAAGGGAGGTAGTCTGTGCCTGTCCAAGCTGGCAAAAAAGATAAATCTTTTTTTTTAAAGATTTATTTATTCATTTTGGAGGAAGAGAGCAAGAGTGAGAGAGAGCATGGGGTAGAGGGGCAGAGGGAGAGGAGAGAGAGTCTTAAGCAGACTGCACTGAGCATGGAATCTGATGGGGGGCCTGATCTCATGATGCTGAGATCATGACCTGAGCCAAAACCAAGGGTTAGACACTTAACCGACTGCGCCATCCAGATGCCCCAAAACTGGTAGACATTTTTGTTTATGCCCATGTCTGTAAATCTAATAGGAGAATGAGGTGTCATGAATTAAAATACATATGATTATTTTTTAAAGCTATGGTTAATCAGATCATGACAGAGTTAAATGAATACATTTAAACCCTTATTAATGTTTCTAATGCTAAGCAGTTACTGTTAAGATCAATATTTTTCTCAAAGTGATGACTCTAGGTACTGGATTGTATCCATTTAAGCATAAAACTTTCTGTGATAAATATGCATTGGGAAATGATTTTGCTTCTAACTTTCCTTTTAGGAAAAGTGGAAAAGTTAAAGGGTTTGGCAAAACCACATATAGTAATTTATTATTTTATGTAAAAATAAATTTTTGTCAATAATTAATATGTATTTAAAATACTGTAAAAGTATGAACTCTAGTACTGTATGAATTCTTTTTTTTTTTTTTTTTTAGGTTTTTATTAATTTACTTGACAGAGAGACACAGCGAGAGAGGGAACAAGCAGGGGGAGTGGGAGAGGGAGAAGCAGACTCCCTGCTGAGCAGGGAGCCTGATGTGGGGCTCCATCCCAGGATCCTGGGATCATGACCTGAGCCAAAGGCAGATGCCTAATGACTGAGCCACCCAGGCGCCCCTACTGTATGAATTCTAAGAAGGCAAGAAAAATGATTATTAACTGTTGGATTCATGTTGATTCTAACTAGGAATTTATATTTAGAATTGTCAAAATTATGATAGGGCGGAGCTGTATACTTTATATGCTGTAATACTTTGGGTCCCCTCATGAAAGTCATGTGTCAGCATTAATAAGAATATCCTTTTAAAATTGAGCTTAACCATTTTATTGTTCTTTCCATTCTTTGTTTCCCTAAGTGGGTCTCAAGTATAAATTCTTTCTGCCTTCAGGTAAAGAGGAATTTGGAAAGTTCATTTAGTATAATAATTAAGAGTGCGAGCTCTAGAGAGACTCCATAGATTCCAGTCCCAGTTCCAGGGTTTACTAGCTGCATGGCCTTGGGAAAATTACATAACTTGTGTGTGTCACAGTTTCCTAATCTATAAAAGGGGAATGAAAGTGGTACCGACCTCTATAGACGTGGGAATTACATGAGTTACTATATAAAGCAATTAGGACAATGCATACATATAGTAAATGTTCACTTAATATCAGATACCATTATTAGTCAAAAGCTAATGACTGCGAATAGCTTCTGACTAATAATAATACCTCAACATCTTTGACTCAAGATCTTAGAATAATGTGCTTTTAAAGCCTATTAGGAAAGACAATGAGAGAACAGTGCAGCTGACCCTCATTGAGTGCTTTCTCTGTGTCAGGCTATTTTCTAGGTACTTCACATGTACTCTTTTAGTCTGTGTCAAGAAATAAAGAGTAAAAAGGAATTAATAGGCATAGAAAAACTGTCTTAGATAAACATAATGGAGAAGAATTTTCCCTAAACCTAAGAGATCCCCTAAGTTGGCATGAGAGACCGTAGGTCTTGGTAGAAGGATGGCCTTGGTTCCAGCTTCTCAGCAGCACAGCCCCAAGAGACACTGCTGATTGGTGTTTCCGGGTCCATGAGATCAGAGGCCAGTCTTTTGTGAAAGATTCCTGATGGAAAGATTTCCATCATGGAAAGCTCAGAGGACCCTCCAAGTAGGGTCACGGTTCCAACTCATCTTGTCCTGCAGATTGGACAGTGGTCACTAGAGGGCGCACTGCCCACATTTGCACACAAGGACTAGGTCAGCTCTTCTGTACCTGGACATTTCCAGATTTCATTTAGAAATCTAGGGCAGTCCTTCCACCCGGAGAGGTACCTGCCCAGTACCGAGACTGCTCTATTCCATGTGTACATCCTTCCTCTTCTCACAACACTACAGCACATCTGAGACCAGAAAAGGTGGTGTGGCCCCCATCACTCAGAGGGGTGGGCTATGTTATTATGGGGTACAGTGAAGCCACTTAAAACCCCAAGCTGAGACAGCCATTAATGCTCCCCACATTACATTAGTATTTGGTGTATATTTGTGCTTATTTCAGAGAATTTTTAAAAAGCATACTATGTCCTATAGCAAGACAGAAGAGGTAGATTCCTTACAGATTTCCCTATATCCTTGTGAACCTAGTTACTTGTTTTCTTCATCTTGAAGCATCAAGGGGTTGGCTTATAAGATGATGTTAAAAATTTCTAACAGTCACAAATACTTTGTGCCTTAGAACTCAATTTAATGATTTTGAATGCTTATAGAAGACCAGGGTTAAATTATGGAAGCAAGGTTGTAATACAGGGTTATGATTTGCAGATTGACAAGGATGAGGGCTGATAAAAGCAGAGCAGCTTTTGGGGACAGGGACAACAAGCTGGCCAAGGAAGGAAAAACTATAGTCTGGAGAACAGAAATAAGATGGAGAGTTCTGGGGAATGTGATTAAGTCCTTAACCTCTGTTGACATCAGGCAGGGGTTTTGAAATCTTTGTGCCTTGGGTAGATTTGTAGGGTGATTTTTGTTTGTGGACAAAACAATAATTTACAGCTTCTTTCTGATTTCCTTAGGTCCTTTGATTTCCTTAACCCTGAGAACTTGAAGAATAGGAAGCTATGCATTGAATGCCTGGACAAAGGAAGAAGATAGGAAGGGTTGGACAAAAGGAATAAGATAGGAATGGAAATAGTTTCTTAGCTTTCTGGTCCCCAGTGCTTGGCTCCAGGATGTAGTCGTTCACAAGTCCAGGCCCACTTTCTTTAGGGAGGAATGTGGCATGGAGTGAAGAGATATTCATCACTCCTTGTGGACCATGGTGTGAGTGGCACATACAACCTTGACCTTGAAGAAAACCAAGGACTAGAAATAGGTCTCAGGGGATAGATATCATGCCAGCAGTAGCAACTGTGATTCTCCCAGCTTCTGTGCATCAGAGTCAAACCATTCTCTTACTGGTTTCTTTTCTTAAAAGCATCAAAAATGTGTATTTATCTCTCATTGGTTTATTTCTTCCTCAGACTCATAAAATGGAGAATGCATCTAATCACTTTCTCTTACATAAGGATACATTTTTTATAAACTTAAAAAGTACTTTTTTGGGGGCATTGGTTTCAGCATATATCTTTTGATATACAATACTCACTTTTTAGATTTTTCACATTGTCATAGTACTTTTAAAAATAAAAACAGGAGATAAAAATATCTGTAGAGGGATGTTTCCTTGATGAGGCTGAAATTTCTTTTTTTTTTTTTGATGTAGTGTTCCCTGATTCAATGTTTGCGTATAACACCCAGTGCTCCATGCAGAATGTGCCCTCTTCAATACCCATCACCAGGTTAACCCATCCTCCCACCCCCTCCCCTCTAGAACCCTCAATTTGTTTCTCAGAGTCCATCGTCTCTCATGGTTCATCTCCCCCTCCGATTTCCCCACCTTCATCTTTCCTTCCTGCTATCTTCTTCTTCTTCTTCTTTTTTTTTTTTTAACATATAATGTATTATTTGTTTCAGAGGTACAGGTCTGTGATTAAACAGTCTTACACAATTCACAGCGCTCACCATAGCACATACCCTCCCCAATGTCTATCACCCAGCCACGCCATCCCTCCCACCTCCCACCACTCCAGCAACCCTCAGTTTGCTTCCTGAGATTAAGAATTCCTCATATCAGTGAGGTCATATGATACATGTCTTTCTCTGATTGACTTATTTCACTCAGCATAATACCCTGCAGTTCCATCCATGTCATTGCAAATGGCAAGGTTTCATTCCTTTTGATGGCTGCATAATATTCCATTGTATATATACACCACATCTTCTTTATCCATTCATCTGTCGATGGACATCTTGGCTCTTTCCATAGTTTGGCTATTGTGGACATTGCTGCTATAAACATCCGGGTGCACATACCCCTTCGGATCCCAACATTTGTATCTTTCTTTTTCATTTTTTTATCCTAAGTAGTTAGGTCCAAACAACCCATATTTATACTCAACAACTTAATAGCCATTTGAAAAAAATAGTATATATGCATTAAAAATTTTTGAAAAATTCTTTAAAACCCACAGTTACTTACTAATGAGATATGTGTATCGGTTTGGCAATTCCCAGTTTCTCAAACTTTGGAATCAGACTGAACTACCTTCACTTCGTGTTCCATGTTGATTTTCATGAAATACTTGCTTTTTATCATAGCAACTACCCAAAACTTAGCCTTGCAAAGATGTGAACCTCATTAAAAGCAATAGAGTGTGACCTAATGTCAAAAGTATGAACTATCTCAAGCTAGGAGTTGGTGCTGTGTCTGAAAGATATCAAATATTATAATGTTTTCCTCAAAAATTTAAAACACCTGAGATCACTGTGGTGTCCCAGGGTGCCTTGGTGCACAGTTTGGGAACCATGACTCTAAGGTTCGATGGTGGAACTTAAAAAGTGGAATTCAAAGTATTGGGTGTTATATGAAAACAATGAATCATGGATCACTACATCAAAAAATAATGATGTATGGTGACTAACAAAACACAATAAAATAAAAAAATTCATTAGTTTCTAAAAACAAACAAACAAACAAACAAAACAAAACAATTCCACTGTAGTAGAGAGTTAGTTAAACAACCAACATCTTCTTCATTGCCTGTCACTTTCCAGATGGTGGGAAGTTGAGAGATGACAGTTCGAGCAACCAGGAAGGCAGGTGTGATACTAGCAGGCAGAAAGGAGGATGGCTCTCTGGGGAAGGGGCTGAGAAAAAGAAAAAAATCTTGGCTCATTTTGACTCAAGGAACACAGTGAAGGTCCTAGAAAAGATAATTTTAACCTGCATCTTAAAAAATTAATATTTGAATAGATTTAGGTGACCAGATCTCTGCTTTATCTGGTACTGTCTTCAAGGTAGGATTACAACATCTAGCTCTAACATTGTATCTATGGGAAAGTATGATCTGTGTTAAGTTGGTTCTTTTGCATACTGGTTTTCTGTAATGCACTATGCTTAAAATATGGATCATTTATCTAGTATTATTGGTTTTTCAATATACTAATGCTGAGTTATGTCTATAGCATAGTCCTGAATGTATAGAGAATCTCCTTCAGGTGAATGCTTCTAGTCATTAGGATATAACAATGCAGATTTATTTCTAGGCATCTGTAAAGTCTCCAATCCTATTAATACATGCCTATTTTCCATTAAAGTCCTAATGGTATGTTATATACATAAGTTTCTGCCCCCCCCATTAAAAACAAAACAAACCCTCTTCCTTTTATATCTTTTAGACAAGGTGGGAAAAAGAAAACACCAGAAAATATGGACACCAAAATATCACAAAATATAGCAGATATGGTTTAAAGACTGTTAGTTAAATGGTCATGTTAATATTGAACACCAAAATTAGGCAGACTTAACCATTCCCTTCAAGTCAGTATTAGAGTGAGGCGGTCTTCTCCCTGCAGGAATAGGCCCTGCACAATTTATGCCATGGGGGAGTAGAGGAAAATGTGTGCTTTCCTCAGATAAAGCCCGCCTACCAAAGAGGGATGGGGTGGGCATGCCTCTTATGCTCCCCACACTAAGCGGTCTCTAGGAGGAGTGTGAATCTGGGCCAGCAAATGATCAAGGATTACACCGATTAGCACCCTTCATAGAAGGGAAATGTTGGGAGTAGGGAAGAAATATTCCCAGTCACATCTGAGTTACTGGGAAGGGCTCAGGGAGTCCCTTACTTGGGGCTGAGATCATCATGTCAGTTTAGAGACTTCCAATCCATGACTCAACGTCTTTAAGGGTTAAGTTTGGGAATGCTGGTTTTAACAATTCCAGACTCTTACAGAAAGCAGTTGTGTATCTAATCTTTTGCTTATGGTGGTGAGTAAGGACCTACTTAATCTAAACCAGAAAAAGAACAAACTCTAGTTACAAATAACAGATGACAAGAAATGGGAATGACTGCCCTGTGCTTATAAAAATGGCTACCAGGAGATTTCACGTGAAGGACTATAAGGGCATACTCTCTGGCGCCAGGGTTTCCCTTTCCCATAGGAATGATGGCCAGCTTGGCATTGATGGGGACGCCCGGTAAGAACACGGGATTATGGGGCGCCTGGTGGCTCAGTCGTTAAGCGTCTGCCTTCGGCTCAGGTCATGATCCCAGGGTCCTGGGATCGAGCCCCACATGGGGCTCCCTGCTCAGCAGGAAGCCTGCTTCTCCCTCTCCCACTGCCCCTGCTTGTGTTCCCTCTCTCGCTGTGTCTCTCTCTGTCAAATAAATAAAATCTTAAAAAAAAAAAAAAAGAGCAGAGGATTACACGCATAGCGCAGGTCCAGCGCCTGGCCGCAGGCTCGCTAGACTCCCCGCTGCGCCGCTACCACGGAGGACGTGGCATTCAGTGCGCATGCTCACTGCGGTAACTGCCAGTCGGCCGCTCAGGTGGGGCCGCCTGCGCATGCTCACTCCGGTAACGGCGGTAGGCCGCTCAGGTGGGGGCGCCAACACCTAACCTCTCATCGCCCCCAGGGCAGTTCAACGCCTTACTCAGCACTGGGTTTAAGTTAGCTAGGGCTCTTTTCAAACTCAAAACAACCCAGCTGGGGAGAAGGATGATTTCACATCATGGAAACAATTTGTAAGGGCTTTTGGTGTAAAGCAGTTCGAGAAGCTCTAGAACCCTGGACACTGGGAACGTTAGGGTCTCAAGTGAAGAATTCCGGGCAAGTTACAAGGGAGTTTGTCCACACCTGGAGTAGGAACCCAAGGTGAGAAACAATTTGTCACTAGCTGCTAAGACTTAATAAGGAAGGCAATAGCAGTCCAGATATTTTGTCTTTCTTTACATCTCGTTTTAATTGAATGTCTTTAAAAAAATATATAGAGGCTATCTCTCTCTGTCAAATAAATAAATAAAAAATAAATAAATAAAATCTTTAAAAAAATATATATATAGAGGCTAAGAATAGTTTTTTTTTAAAGATTTTATTTATTTGACAGAGAGAGACAGCGAGAGAGGGAACACAAGCAGGGGGAGTGGGAGAGGGAGAAGCAGGCTTCCCGTGGAGCAGGGAGCCCGATGTGGGGCTCGATCCCAGGACCCTGGGATCATGACCTGAGCCGAAGGCAGACGCTTAACGACTGAGCCACCCAGGTGCCCCAGAGGCTAAGAATACTGTTTAAAATAAATTTTAGTAGACTTGATATTGAGGTTTTTATTATTATTATTATTATTATTATTTTTTAAAGATTTTTATTTATTTATTTGACAGAGAGAGACACAGCGAGAGAGGGAACACAAGCAGGGGGAGTGGGAGAGGGAGAAGCAGGCTCCCCGCTGAGCAGGGAGCCCTATGCGGGGCTCGATCCCAGGACCCTGGGACCATGACCTGAGCTGAAAGCAGACGCTTAACGACTGAGCCACCCAGGCGCCCCTAGGTTTTTATTATTTTTATTTTCTTTTTTTAGGTGGAAAGGATTATTGAGTAGCAAAAGTGTCCCTTCTTCTGCCTTCCCATTTTTCTTATGTTCATTTCCTCACACTTAGTAGATCAGTACTGAATATACAAAATTTGGTGCCCAAACCATGTATCCTTTCTCTTTCTGGTCACAGCATGTCCAGATAATAGACAAAATATCTAAGAAAAAACCATGTATCTTAAGTGTGGAGTTTTCTGTCTCAAATGCATATAATGAAAGTGTAAGTCCATATTGTGGGAGTAAGGGTTTATTTATAGAAACTGAAATACCAGATGTGCAGCCATGATTATTTTTCCAGATAAATCTAGAGACAGTGAATCGATTTCATTAAGGAAATGAGGACACTTTTAAAAGGGATTTATTTAATGAACTATTTTAAAAGTCTTATTTAAGGTAATGGAGGTAAGGGGGTAGTAGGTTAGTACCTGGGAGAGTCCATTTGTTTGGGCGCGGAGTGTTGAGTGCAGGGTTGCTACAAGCAGGAAGGACTGGAGTCTTTGTTACCTAGATTTGAATATGGCAGCGGTTAATTCTGGAGCGTGGAGGGCATTGTCTGACGCAGAGCCGGCCCCATGGCGAGGGGGCTGGAAAGTTGCTGGGAAGAACAGAGACCGCATCCGGCACAGCTGAAAGAACTTCGCTTCCCCTGCACACTGGTCAGTGACACACAAAATCAAGCATGAAAACAGGAAAAAGTGGTTTTGAAGCTGAGGCGGTCCAAGCCACCCACGATCACTTTGAAAAACTTTTAGCATTCACCTCAGGAAATGACCCTTCACATCTCTTGTTCACATGCTGGCTGGCGGCCCAGAAGTGGGGGGTCAAGGAAGATGATTATACAATTCAGAACTTGCTTGAGGAAGGCCTGAGCTGTCGGCAGGTTTCATATTAAATTCGTCCCGTGTTGTGGCGGGGGCCGAGGGGATGGGGAGGAGTGTGAAGGCAAGTTGTCATGATGGTGATGTGTTTTAGTTCTGAAGAGAGTGCTTAGAAGATATTGTAGAAGGCCTTTAATTAAAGAGTTTATTTTGATGAACCAAAACACATTATAAAATTCTTCAACTTTGACGTATTTATGACACAGTGTGGGGCCAGATTGATGGAAATGTTAAATCTGTGGGGTGGTGGGTGCTCAGGTGGATATCTGAGTCACAGATGATTGGCTTGGGATATACTCTTTCCACCATCCAGGCCGACTAATATACTGTGTGGTTGTGGAAGTCCTATCTCAGAGAAGTTCAATTTCTAAAAATCTCAGCACAACTTTATAGAACCCTCAAAACTAGCACCTGAGTTTTTTGTCTTGGCATCTGGTGCTGCCCTTGTTCTGAAAGGCCTGAAACAATGGCATTGTTATGTTGTCTTGCAGGATAAGATGAGGGATCTGCACCAGGGGCCACAGAAGTTCCTCTCTTGCTGAATTCAAATGGCTGAGTGGCAGAGTTTCCAAGTCCCTGTGGATCTAAAGGCAGTGCTTTAAGTCATAGTATTTCTTTGGATAAATTTTTTAGAAGTTTAATAGAAACCACTTTCTGCCAAGTTAAGTGGGACATTTTTAATCATTGGGTCAAACGGCCACCTGGAATTGCGATATCTTATTGAACGAGTTAGCATTTCTGCCAAACCTATTTAGTTTACGTTGAGCCCTAACTGCCTTTGGCTGAAAGTGGTTACTAAAAGCTGTTCTTTGAGCTTGTGATTGGCCCATTGGGGTATCCACTTGTGCAAATTCCTGCATCCATCAGTAAATGTGTCTGAAATCACGGCTCTGGGTTGGGCAGAATAGCCCTGACAACTCAGACTTTCATGTGGGTTCAGGACATAGGTTCTGTGCAAACGGGAAGCACTCTCACTCTTGGCTCATTCAATGGACTCGTGAGTCCTTTCCTTCCAGGAATCTGACCAAACAAACAAACTCCAGGTTTCCTTTAAGTGAAATTCCAGCCTATCTGCATGAACTTTGGACACTTCTTCCTGAACTTTCAGACTTTGGTTTGCCTGTGAATTTGCAAGGTTGCACATATTGGTGACTGGGATAAGCACAGGGAACTTGGGGCTGGCATCGAAAGGGATATGGAAAGTTATATTAAAGTCAACTCAAGACTTTTTGCAGTGAAGCCTTGGAAGAGAGAGTTAGCTGAGGGAAAATGGAGGAGGATAAGGAAAAGGGAGAGGAGTGAGGTAGGGAAGGGGACAGGAGGAGAAGAGGGGAGGAGAATGAGTAGATAGTAATTGTTGCATTAATTAGAGCACTGTGCAGTGAGTATGTCCAGCTCTCCTTGCCAATGAAAATGGATAATTCGCTCCTCTGTTTCTGATGTTAATCATGGCCTTCTGGCTTGCTTGGCTAGTATAACATGGGTGGGTGTGGTATATGTTGCTTACAGGCAGAAATGTAAAGAATGTAGTTCTCCACATTTCCTTCTGTCTGCTGTGATCATAGAAGTGTCTGCTCAGAGGAAGCCCTGTCAGCTTGATCCCCGAGTGACAGTCATGAGCAGAGTCCCTTTGCCAACCTGCATTGGACATGTCATGTGAGCCAGGAAATAAACTTCTGCTAAGGCATTGAGATATTGTTCCCATAGCATAATCTAACTTATCCCATCTAATACAGAAATTAGCACCTAGAAAGAGGAAGCTTGTATAACGAGACCATACAATAGGTGGCTTTGGCCTGACTGCTGAGCAGCAAAACAACTTGTCAGAGCCTAGAAACGCCGTGATCCGTATTAGATAGTGGCAAGTCATTAAGTAAAAGTGTTGCTTGCAGTAACTTTGAACAGCTATAAGTCAATAAAGAAAAGTCCAACAGGACAATAGCATGATGTGCAAAGAATATGAATAGTTAATGTATTAGTCCAGATCCCCTGGGGCCTGGATGCCAAGATGGGATTACATGTGCAAGGGGAAATGTTGTTTGAGAGGAAATGGGAAGGAGCTGGGAGAGGTTGGGCCAGTTCTCAGACCATGATGTGAGTGTGATGCTAAGAGAAAAAAAGCTCGGGCAAAAGTGTCTTAAGCCATCCTACCATCTCAGGAAACTTCTGCAGGGTCTTTGGAGAGTCCTTGGCCAAAGCAACCCTTGGAGATGTCTCATGGAACAGGCCTGCCTCAGTGTCCCTGCCATGCTTGGTTATTGGCTGGGAGCAGAAGGCGGCCGCTGGGACCCTCGGTTTCTTTCAGACCCTTTGGTTGCAGGTCTGCAAGACGCACTCTTCTGGTCATCACCGTTAGCTTCCACATGTTAGACACATGACAAGATGGGTAATCTTCCTCATCCTAAGTGGATTTCAAAGAACACAAAACGTGTTTTCATCCCTCACGTAGGTAAAATATTAAAACTATTTGATAATAGACTATGTTGACAGAGATGGGGAAAACAGCACTCTCCTCCTTGAGTTATGAGAATTTAAATGGGTATAACCTTCTCAGAGACCATTTTCCGTATCTTTCAAAATCACACATGCATATACCTCTGGCCCAGCAATGCCTTCTTTCTAATCTCTCCCAACGACACATTCGCATATGCACAGAGTATTATGTCCCGAGATATTTATTTAAGCAGTGATTGTAATAGCACAAGAGTGGAGACAAATGCCCACTGATAAGGAACCAATTCTATAAAGTATATCTATCCATAGAATTAAATATGTGCCTTCAAAATAATGAGGCATGTAATGATAAGGCACACTCTCTCAGATTTAAGTTTAAGTTAAAAAAAGAAGATACACCAGTGGTAAAAGGTGCTCACATTTGTGTTTTGAAAAGAGAAGTCCTAGATATGCATGCCACTTGCATCTCTGGATGACCACATAAGAGGCTAATGGCAGTGACCGTCCCTGTGGGCACATCCAATGAAGGGGTATTAAGGGACAGGAGTGGAAGGGCGACTTAACTTTTCACTGTGTTTTTTTTTAGTATTATCTGAATGTTTTACCATGAATATGGATGACCAATTAAAAAAACAATTAAAAGATAAATAAATAATACAGTAAGAAAAAACTTTCTCTCCCTTCTGGCACTCACAGCCACTCTGTGTCAAAATGATTTCTTATCCTCCTGTTAAATGGCCATGTAGAGCTGTTCTTGGCTGGCATGAGTACATATTATTAAATTGAAAAGGAAAAGAACTGAAATGTTATTTCAGCAACCCTGGAATCGTGTATGAGGACAATTTTTGCAGTATTGGGAAGATTTGCCTTTTACCAGGATCTGCCGTATAAT
Source organism: Phoca vitulina (assembly GCF_004348235.1). NCBI lineage: Eukaryota > Metazoa > Chordata > Mammalia > Carnivora > Phocidae > Phoca > Phoca vitulina. The sequence continues at coordinate 19,416,081 of NW_022589735.1, forward strand.
GAATAGTGCCACCACAATCTAGAGAGAAACCAGAATGCAATTATAATCCAGTTTGGGCACATGATTTTAAGGTTCCGTATATCATTTTGCCAAAGATTTTTTTTTTTTTTTGAAAACAAAACCAAACTCCGCATTTCTCTTGAAGGTCACACACTAGTATGAACCTGGGGGAAGCTATTCAGAGAGAACAGAATGTGACGCACTTCACTTTTTTCAAGGAAAATCAGAACAAGGAACATTATTTTTTTTTAAAAGGGGATGGCCATTATTTGTATCATCCTCTTTGAACATATATTCTAGGCTCCTATCTGCATCTCTGAGATCTGGTATTCCAGAATCACCCAAGCGAAGGGATCTCAAAGGCCATCTCTTTTTCTGCTCTCATTTTATAGATGAAAAAACTGGAGCCCAGAGAAATTGAACACATTTTCCAAGGTCATACAGCCAGAAGCTTTCCCATTTTCAGCATCAGAACACTTAATGTGAGCATGGCCCCGTCCTTAAAAATGCTGTGTCCCTGACCACTTCTGGCCACACTTCCCAGAGGCTCAAGAAATCTTTCAGGTGGGCTCCTATATATGTTCTCTTTCCCACCTATGCTTAGGCCTTTCCAGAAAGACTATCTGTTGGTACACATTTGCTGGTAAAACCGGATAGCAAGATGGGCATGAAGAATGGAGATTGTTCATTGTTCTCCATTTTAAAATTTATCTTGAGCCCCCCCTTTTTTTTTCTTTTCACGATTACCATATGAGTATTGATTTTAATTAGTTCTGTCTATTAAGATTCCCCTTAGGTTCAGAAGCCAGCCTTATAATTAACCATTCAGCTTTCCTCTTGCTGGCTGTTTTGTTCGGTGAGTTACTGCCGCCCTCGGTCACAAACTGGGATCGATGCTCCTCTATGGATCCGCCCTCAAGAGTTCAGACTCAGATGGAGTTACTGTCTCGGGTGGTTTTCCCTGTCTTGTTACAGACATGGGAGTAGGAAAAGGTGGCTCTCAGACTATATGACCCTTTTCCTATTCATTAAAGCAGATACACTTGCATCAGGGTCTCCAAATGGTGTGTATGTTGCTGGCAAGGATTATGGTGATGTCCAGATGAATGTTTTGAAGCTTGCTTGATATAAAAAACCTCATCATGCTGCACCCCTTTGTATTTTGTGATTAACTTGGTACTTCTGTTGGGTGGAGTAGGGCTTGAAGCAAAAGTTTATAGTCAGTTTTCTCTTCTGCTTTCATGCCATCATGAGTTCTGGAAGGGTAAGGAATGCTCCTCGGTAATTTATCTCATGTGTGAGATCTGATCACCCAGAAAACATGTGTGGTGTTTAAAGTTTTAGAATACACATTTTGAGGCTCAACTCCCAGGTGCATTTTCTGTGCATATGCAGATTTTACCAACCAATTTGTATTTGGGTTTGTAGTTACGATAGAGTAGGTGTTTGGGATAATGATGGTAATTCTGGACTTTGTTTACAGACAATCAATTAATAATTGGATGAGAGCCATGACAACAGTCCTTTCAGATTAAATCAAAATCCCTGACGTTTTCTGGGGCCTATTATTGAATGCAATCCATTATTTTTAATGAAACAGCTCAACAGTTTAATGTGCTCTTTGTGATGTTTAGAGACTCTGGATTTGCTGATGAGACTACAAAATTCTCTGTGTTCACCTGAACAAATGGTGAAGGAGGAAAATGTCCAGGTCCATCTGTTCCTTAGGTGCCAAATGCCTTTCCTTTCCCATGGCCCTTCCCTCCTTCAGTGTCCCGTCTGCCTCCCAGACTCTCTCTCGGGTACCTGGAAACCTTTACAGTCAGAGTTTATTTCCTGATGTTGGTAGCCAAGGCTATCACTCAGAGCTGAGGCTTTACTTCTCTTGTGACTTTTTGTTCTTTCCTGATCAATCTGGGAGAGTTTCAACTGCATGGAAGCCCATCTTGAGGGCTAAAGCCAGAATAACTGGGTCAGGGAACTCAGAGTAATCATTATAAAACAATTATGTAACCAGAGGAGTGTCTTCTCTCATCTGCTCCTGGTATTTTTAAACGACTGTCATATGGCAGGCTGAAATGAGATACTTTGTGTCCTTTGTCTTATGTTTAGCAAAATATCACTGGACAAGAAAAATAGAGCAGTGCATTAAAACATGCGTTACTACAGTGAAGCAATTTACTATTTGATTATTATTTATTGAGTGCCTAGTATTTACATACCGACATCATGAGGTATATAAAATAAACTCTAAGTTTCCTGCCCTCAAGGAGGCTCTATCTAGGAGCGATTAGGTCTGATCAAAGACATAGAGCTGTCTGTGAAGCCAATGAGTCGAAGTGGCCCAATGGCGAACCTGGGAACAGCGGTCATGCAAATGAGCCAGAGGAAAGCGTATTCACGTACTCAGCTCAGAAAAGACTTGGGTCACATGTAACTGCGTGTAGGAACACGACTCACAGCTGGGTTTTAAGGACAATTATGCAACTATGACAATACTAAGCAAGATCTGATTTCCCCTTAGACTTGAGTCCTGCAAAGTAGGAATGTGTTATCTATCTCCTTTCACAGCAATGCTTAATGATGTGTCTGTGCAACAACAGAACAATCCTTTAAGGGGGAAAGTGAGTGACAGTCATTGACAAAATTTGCTGGGAATTAATTTTCTGCGGTTCCCTAGTGAGCACATGCATTTCATATTTCAAGACCGTTGTTGCAGATGAAAGAAATGTAGGAAAAATGGAGCTATATTCGATACATGTTAAATGTAATACTTTATACTTCCAGGGGAAAAAATGTTCATATTTGCTCCAAAGAAGGTTATATAGAAACTAAAGTTGCCAGTAATGAAACATTAAATGTTTGAATACTAACCCACCTTGAGATGGTTTAATAGTGTTATATTCTGAGGCCTGATGGCTTCAGGTGTGTGATGTGTGGTTATTTCCAATGTTCCTCTTCTAGAAGATGGTGCTCCTGGGAAGAATAAACAGGACTAGGCAATAAGTTTTTTTTTTTTTTTCTTAAAGCAGTTTCTTTTAAGTTACTCACAGTTTATCCTCTGAAAAAAAGTGCTTTAGAGAATAAGTAGGATGCGAAATAGGATCTACATGCAAGTTTGGTATTAGCAAATGACCCCAAAATAGTATGGTAGGTTAAAGCGTCCTAGGGAGTCCAGAGGCCCTCTGGAATCGGACTGCTGGACTGGCTTCGAGTCATGGCTTTGACACTCATTAGCTGTGTGATATTGGCCAAGTTAGTTAACCTCTCTGTGCCTTACAAGGTCTATCTCGTATGGGTTTTGTGAGAATTAAGTAAGTTAATAGTAACCGAAGTTGTAGATCCAGTACGTGTTTAGCATACGCTGGAAATAGTCCTGAGCATTCATGCCTTCAGAAAGTGCTGTGTGGTGGAACCTGAACATAATGTAGCCTTGTGTGTCAACTGTACTCCAATAAAATAGAAATAGTTTCAGAAGCGCTGTGTTTGTGGTTGTCATTAGCACAGAGCCTAGCCACCTGCTGTTAAGTCGTGCCAGGGGCCACCAGGCTTCAAGTCTGTCAGTGACTGCTCAGCTTAGTAACCCCAGAAACATGTGGAGTGGCCCTGGAAATGGTGATTCCTTCCGTGAAGGCCTAGGCTGATTCCCGAGACCGCTGCTTCTTCCCCGGATGCTGCCCGTTGGATAAATTCCCCATTGTTTACTTGGTATATAATTTATCCCCTGTTTCCAAAAGGGATTCAGAGTGTTGATGAGGGGCCTCAGTCCTCCAGCTGCGTTGGCATTTCCTGGCGGGCCATTTCACCGTTGGGTATAGAGACCTCATTGTTCTCTGCCACCAAATGTGACACAGTCCTTTTCTTGTTGGAATCTGCGGCGGGTTTGCCGAGGGGGGAATTTCTGTTGAAAAATCTCGTGTGGGGCCGAAGGGATCCTCTTTGGCTCCGTATAGACTGCAGTTGCACTGATGTTGGAGGGTTGGGGGACAAAAGCGACCTCCCATCCCACCAGGCCTGTCAGTATTTCCTTAGCACCTGCTCTGTGTAAGGGAGAAAATACTCATCTGCTTTCAGAAGATCTATTTCCAAATCAGAAAGCATCAAATGTGAGATTTTCCCCATGTCAGGCGCCAGAACAGATCCAGTGGAAAGTTTCTGAGTATTGTGTGGAAAAACACAACAAAACAAAATGTAAAACAGTGACTTTCTCTCAGCCTCACCTGGTAGAAAATATCCAAGTGTATCAGAGTACCAAGACTAGGGCAGCCCGAGAAAGGGGAGAGAAACATGGCCCCCACACCCCATTATTCTTAGAGGCTGTGTGGAGACAGGCCATAGGGCTGCCCTCCATCCTTTGCCCCTTGGTTTGTGGTTTCTGTCAGCTTTACACCTGCTGGCAGACCCTGCCCACCATTCTGCCCTGTCTCCACCCCAGTTCTCAGGGAATTCCGTGATTTTGGATTCCTTCTCCGGTCAATCTAAACCTTCTTAGGCTCTGTCCCTCTGCTGTCTTCATTCTCGGACAGCAGAGAAATAAACAGTGTTACTCACATTAGCTGCCTCGAGGTCACTTTAATTCCAAGGTAGGCATGTGTGTGCCTCTGTGCATTTGTAAGAGTTGGGAGAGGTGAGGATTGATATATATATTTAGGGAAGAATGTGAGTAACTCTTAGGCTATTTCTGATTAATCTAGGCACCCTAGCTATTAGTTTTATTGTTGTTCCTCTGAGTAAGCTAGGACTGTGAATGTTGATTGGATGTATTTTTTTCAATCCATCCATCCATCCATCATATGTCATAAAACACAGTTTGTCCCTTATTCTACTGATGGACCAATTTGGTTATTTTCAGGAAGAAATATTTAAAGAGATGTGCAGATGAAGTCCAAGTATGCCATCCTGATTGGGTTAAAACAAATCCCTATCAGAATATGGAAAGAGGAAGGTAAGGGAGAGTTGTACATTTATTTTATTTTTTAAACCTTATAAGTGATCATGTGTCATCATGTGACAGTTATCTTGACAAAGAAAAATAAACCCACCCCAACAGTGTGTGGGGACATGCTCTTGGTCTGTATCTCAGTGCTGGCCCTACTTTACCCTCTTGAGAAGCCGTGAAGGCTCCTGGTCTTGCTTTCCCCCATGTCTTTCTCCTGGTCAAGGGGAGATTTTTCTCATCATCAGACTCACCCAGGGGCAGCTCCTTGGCCTGGAACTGCTGTGAGGCCCAATGTCAAGGGCCTTCTAGTTTCCACGGCTCTGGCAAGGAATTCAAGAGACCTGCCACATTATATAACTTAAAATCAGAACTGTCCTAGGGAGTCCAGGGCCCAGAGAGCAGGCAGTGTTTTACCGGACGACCCCCAGCCGCCACAGTTGGGTTGAGGAGGAAGGGTACCTGCCAAGTGTCTTTTCAGCATGGAGTCCTCTCCTCATAATGGAAGACCACCATCCACATGGCATTATTTTCAGGTGTTGATAGTCTCTTTGCTGCCTCATTCATTTTGCTCTGATAGTTGGCTTGTGATATGGATATTATAATATACCTGCACATTACCTTTTGTTGTTTACAGAGACTAGATCTACTCATTTCATTGCAAACTGTGTTTAGTCATGTAGTTAAGTGGAGAGGGACAGAATGCAAATAATGAAACAAGATATATAGGAGCAGGATTTAGGGAGAAATAATGGGACGAGTACTGGACTAGGAATCCCAGGGTTTGGATGTGAGTCCAAGTTCCCATGTCTCGGGGCTGGTCCAAGGATATCTGAGGCTCTGTCCATGCTTGCTTCATTCTGTGTAGTCCCTGGGTGCCTTTTCTCTCTTCTCTTGTCCAGCTACATGTTGACCCTCTTCTTTTGATTCCTTATAATTTTTCTAGGTCAGGGGCAGGGTCAGCTCTTTGTTTCCTCCTCTCTTCCTCTTCCCTTCCCTCCCTCCCTCCCTCTTTTCCTGTTCTTGTTATCCTTTATCAAGCTGCCCAGAGGATGGGGAAATGACCTAGCATTTATTGAGGGTCTCTGTTTGCCAAGAATTTGACCTGAATCCTTGAAACAATGCTGAGTAATTGGAATGGTTGTTTTCGTATTTTTATTATTTCAAGGAGGAGGAAACTGAACCTAAGCGATGTTGAATACCTTGGCCAAGATCACATGGTTGACGTTGGCAAATCTACATCTAGCTAAGTCCAAAACTCTTTGATCTTCCCATTATGGAACACTGCCTCCCCTTGTGTCTTGCCGCCCAGGGTTTCCAGTGCTTTTAAGAGTTGACCCTCTTCCAGTTTTGATGAGTAGAATCTTGGTGTCTCATCCAGGGCTCTTCTGTCTTTACTCTTCCTAATTCTACACTGAGGCAGACAGTTCTAATTTTTTTTCAGCCTCATCAACATACTTACTTTGGGGTCCCCTTCATCTATAGAGACCAGGATTCTTAACCTTTCCCGGGTCATAGAGGTAGAGAATCTGATGGAAGTTATCCTTATGAATTTTCGTGTGTGCACGTGTGCGTGCACACACACATACACTCCACGTTTTTGCATAGTAATTATGGGGATTCAGAGAACCCCAGAGGCTTAACTCTGGACCCCTGTTAAAGGTTGTTGGATCAGGAGGATTACTTTTCACCAGTCAGGGGCTGGGAAAATGTCCAGTTTTCTCTGTCCTGGGTAGGAAAGTAATTCATTTTCAGCACCCTGCAACGGCATGGTGCTCATGTCTCATCCCAGGTGGAATTTTTTTTCCAGGTAGGCGTTGGCACGTGCTCTGCGTGTCTGCCGGCTTCCTCGGGCTGGCGAGCCCAGTGAGGCCGTCACTAAAGATGATCAGCCTGTCTGGGCTCTGTGTCTGTGCCTCCTTTCTCCACCGGAATTACTGGCATAACTCTTGCTTCCTCTGCTTCTCAGGGCAAAAGGGAAATGGGGTAAAATATACGAGCACTTTGAAAGTAAAGCTACATGTCAGTGTGTCACTGAAGAAAACACTCTGGGCTTGGCCATGTTTTGCATAGTCTTCTATTCCAGCACTTCTGCTTGAATCATCTTGATTCAAAATAGCTGTAGCTGACATTTCTCAAACTTTCTGAAGGAAGGGAGAATTTGGTATTCCACCTGAGGCTTAGCTAAGGACCAGCAGCCTGCTGGTATACGTCCCAGCTGCTCAAGGCCTTCATTTTAAACGCACTCTGAGGCTTAAATTGGACAGACCCTTGCATTTTGCATTTTTTTTTTCCTTCTTTCTGAGAGCTACCCAGCACTGCTGGCAAATTTATAGCTGGCTGGTTTGGTTAATTAGGAAAAAAGTCTGATGCATGAAGATTATGTAAACCACAAGCACTATAAAGTAAGCATCTTTCGGGGTTCACAATCAACCCAGGGAGATGTGACACCTGTCCTTAAAATGCCCGACACGGTAATTTTGTATTATGGATTCGAAGTTGGGGATGTGTCATGGCAGTTTCCCTGTTGTTTGCTTAGGTGGAGACACAATGTTACCGAAGCCCTACCATGATCTTATTACAGGAACGGCTCCAGTGTCTTGCACAGAGTGAGCAATTCTGATTCATTTTCTCATCGTGATGCAGAAGACACTTGCAACTTTAATGTGGTCCCTGCTGCCTGTTGGAGCCCTTTTTAGGACTAATCATTTGACTTTGCACTAATGAGATTAAACCCAGCAGGGGCAGATATTTTCCTTTTTAATTTTCATTCCAGTTATTTAATTGGCATTACACACACATAATGAGACCAGAAAAAAATAAAAACACCCTGTAGCAATCTGTTCAATACAAATAATTCAGCCAGATGCAGCCAGATGTATCCATGGTGACTTCCTTGACTCTGTCACTACCGGCACGACAGGGAAGATGGCCCAGAGCACTTAACTCCCTGGTTGCTGAATGGGTCAGAGAGGCGCTTTCTGCCTTGCTCCTTCCACAGGAAAAGGCAGTTAGCCCGATGCGTGTGTTTCTCTGGATTGGGAGTTGTCTGCTCAGCATCTGTGTGAGTGATATGGCCTGGGGTTCGGCGTGGGTGCTGGTCCTGGTGTTGGGGCTGGCTCACCACCATGTGGTTCCAGTGGTGTAGACAAAGACATCATCCATCAGTTCCCAAGGCTCCATCGTACAGTGTTCTTCCTGGAGGAGAAACACTGAACCACACTGATGGTGAGGCCATCAGAACAGGTAACAGACAGGAACACTTCCTTTTTGTGCACCAGGTTTCTGTATCAGAACCAGTCTTCTCTTCTGAAAGAAAGGTACTGTCTTTTGGCGTCCAGTAGGAGGAGGTCCTCTCTGATGAGCCGTCATGGTTTTAATCTTTCTAGGACCTTTCGCTGGATTCAGGATCTCAGGATCAGCCTCTTGACCCAGAGGTGTCCAGCAGAGCACCATCACATGGTGGTGACCCCGAGGCTTCCTTCAGTCCACCAGAAGCACCTCCTTTCTTCCCACCCCCGTCAGGTGACCATTATTGTAAACTCCACATCCCATGGAACAAATTGGTTGATTCTAAAGTGTATTTTGGAACTTTCCTTTGTTGACACAGCACATGGAACATAGAAGTTTCCGTGCCTGTAATATACAGGACATTAACGTGATATCGTCCATGTTCCCACTGAAGGAAAGGGGCGAAGGAAGGAAGCCTCACTCCTCTTCATTATGCTCTGTCCTTGTGGTTTTTTTCTACCCAGCGCTGGTTCTCTTCCACTCTTCCCTTTTCCATGAAATGCACCAGCATCCTGGTGATAGGGAAACTAGGAGGCATCTTTCAGACTCCCTCCCTTTTGCCAATGCATTTCCTTGTGTGGTTTGGGATCTGGCTCTTGTCTACTAAGATGCCACCATCTCTTGCAATTGCCTCTCCTGCAATAGTCAGTCACTTCCTTATTGTCTTCATTTCATTCTTAGACGAAAGCAGGATGATTAGCATCCCTCCCTGGCTCTGTGCTGTCTGTCCTTTGCTGGACGCTCCAGCCTCACCTTGTTCTTTGTTCTGTCTGCTCTAGCCACTTCCTTTCAGTTTCCTAGTGCTGTGCCTCTCCCTCCCAGAGGACGACTCTACCAGCTTCAGACTTTACCTGGAACGTCCTTTCCTCTCCCCTTACCCACCTTCATCTTGCCAGCAGCGTAAGCGGCCGTTTCCCCACAGCTGGCTGGCTCTCCAGGTCACGTCATATGCTTTGTCATTCCGGCTTCTACAAGGGTGGCCCCTTCCCAACTCCCACCACGGGCTATAAACTTCCATCTGTAAAGTGACCCCAATTTTATCTTTTCTCAATGAGAAGATCTCTCTTTTTTTTTTTTTTTTTTCCAAACAAGAATAAACAAACCTGGAGAGATAGAGTTGAAACAGACAAGAGCCTGGTTATGATATTTTATGTCGGCACATATTCCATGTTCCCAATCACATTATGTAAAACAGTGTGAATGCAGAGACATGCTTTTTCCTGCTTTCACTGTGTCTGTGGTCTTCATATTCATCTTTGACATCACGTCTTCATCATCGCTAAAGCCACTTTTTGAATTCTCTAACGCAGTTTTGGGAGGCATGTCACTTTCACTTCTGTCTAAGTTGTTTGAGATACAGCACTTTTTGAATCATGTATGATGCTGTCACTGGAAATTTATCCCGAGCCACTAGAACCCATTTGTGTAACATTAGGAGTTCCCCCCCTCTTTTGTCCTGTGAGTATGTATTTCTGCTTGCCACGCTCTAGCCACTCACTGTATTGCTTTTAAAAGGGATCTTTAAAAGGCTTGTTTACAATGACATCCAACATTTGCAATTGTTAGGTCATCCCTCAGGGACAATTACTAAATCTTCGTTAAATTCCATTCCTTCTTTATTGCCAATTATGTCCGTTCTAGGTTAATTTGCTGAAAGACAATTCAGTGAACGACCAATATGCTTAATTTACCTGTTTCTTTTCACTATTTAATTTTAGCCCACAGGCTTTTGTTTTGTCTGCCCAACAGCATTGTAAGGAATGTGAAATTGGTCTCCACCTCAGTTCCTTCTACTTGGACTGGGTACTGTTTGGCAGCTCAACCCTCCCCTCCCCAATTTCTTTTTTCTAATAGAACATTTTCTTTTCTTTTTTTTTTTTTTTAAAGATTTTATTTATTTGACAGAGAGAAACACAGTGAGAGAGGGAACACAAGCAAGGGGAGTGGGAGAGGGAGAAGCAGGCTTCCCGCGGAGCAGGGAGCCCGATGCAGGGCTCCATCCCAGGACCCTGGGATCATGACCTGAGCCGAAGGCAGACGCTTAACGACTGAGCCACCCAGGCACCCCAGAACATTTTCTTTAGGTATGCACCCCTCCCTCCCAGCCATGGGACCCTGGAAAAACTGACCCCATCTTTGTTTTAAGCATTTTACATTGGGTGAGGCCAGATGCAGATGAAGAGAGAAAAACCAGAGTTTTACAGTTTTGTTAGACCACAGACCCCTGGGGAGAACTCAGTATGCTACTCAGGGACACTTGGGGGAAGCATTGAGGGCCTACATGATGCAGAGTGAGGGAGCAGAACTGGGGGCAGGCACGTGGATTGTGGTTTCTGTGGGAAGGAATGGGAAAGGCAAGGATAGGCGATCTTAGGATTGGATACGTATCTTTGAAAGTGGCACCCCCACGGAGTTCATGTTCACTGTGACATTAGAGTATATGGTTTGGGGTTATCTAAAATTTCCAGATGTTTTTGGGTGAGTCCAGGTTTATTTGGGAACAGCTAATAGACATTTTGTGGATGTTAAGGCATTGATTTACAGAAATTAAAAGAATGTCTGATATAATCCCCACTTCACAGGTGAGTCTCAATGAGTCTAAACCATGTATGGAATATGGAATCTCCCTGGTGAAATATGACATACGTTTGCCTGATCCTGTCTTAGGCTGAGAAGGACTCAGAGAGTCCTGGCCATCTGAGGCTATGCAGGATCGCAGACTTCATACTGGATTCCAGTATGGAATATTGAGACCCAGATGAGGCAGATTACATCTTAGCAGAGGCCAGCGTGGACAAAGAATTTTCACAGACATGTTGCCCCATTCCTCCTGATGCTCGCAGATCATCCACAGACCACAGATCACCCTCAGGGAGAAAAGAAGAAGGAGAGGTGAGAAAGGATAAAAACTGTGTGTTTATCCAAAGGAGTCTGAGTGTGTGTGTGGGGGGGAAAGGGGGGTAAACCTCTGGGATGGGCTCAGTTTACTTGACTTGATATATTCAGGCTTCTACCACAAGCGTCCAAGAGCTAAGCTGAGATGTTCAGAAATGAAAGAAGTGAGACTACTGCATTCATCCCTGCTCTTTAGCAAATATTCTGTCTTGATCTCTTTAAATGGCCTTGAATGCAGAAGTTCCGGGCCACATTTCTCCTTTGTAAGTTTGGTGTTTCAGTTGGCTTTACCTGTACTTTGTCCTGCTCACTCTTCTTTTAGTATGGTACCCCTTGTGGGTGTTGTTAGAACTACAGGGGTCTGAGCCAAGGTGAATTGTGTCGCATTGGATCCTCTGGCTTGGCTATAGTTAGTGGAAATTGACTAAAGGTGGCCTTGTCAAATTATTTGTACTGGCTCATTTGACATAACAGAAATGCCAATGCAAAATTCTTTAATCTTTCTAGACTAAAAAGCCACAGTATTTCAAGCCCTAGGTGGGTGTCAGAGATGATTGGTCAGTCACCCTGCAGGTATGGATGCTTGCAGCCTTCTCTCTCTCTCTCTCTCTCTCTCTCACATACCTAGGTATTTTGTGATAATACTCTGCAGATTAAGTCCTGCCTTTCACATTTTTACGTTGTCACTTAAAGTTTTTCGTTACATATTTCAATGTTCCAAAGGATGTAATTTCCATTATTTGGTAAATATTGACACCTTAAAATAAACTTTAAGATGACTCTTTTGAATGTATCCAACACATATGAATTCCATAGTAATTTGATTCCCACTATAATCTTTTAAAAAAATTCATGAAGAATCTTTTGTGTAACAGTAGGAAATTTTGCATCATTTCTTTCTGTGTTAGCAGTCATCTTTGTTGGTCTTCCTTCACAGAAATGTATTCCAACGTAATATATTATTATATTTGAAAGTCTTTCACCTCACCTTACTTTTCTAGCCCCAAAATAACTATATACATTTAAATTTTTAAAAATCTCTTACCACCTTAAGGCTTTAAAATGTGAATACTTTTCTTCTCGATTCACTTATCATTATAATTATTCATACATGGATCAGAAAGCATGCATTTATTATAAATTATGACAAAATACATAAAATTATGACAATATACACAAAAATAAAATTATTATTGAAAATGCATTTATTGGGAGATGGTTAAGATGACTTTGGCTTCAAAGAGCATTCATTTTCTCTCTTTGTTCAGCTACCCAATTTGGCCCCTTGGGAAAATGGACCAAGGTAAGACTGGCCAGATATTGTGAAAGGGGCAACAAGTGATATGACTCAGGCATACTGTCTCGAGAAAACCAGTGTTAGGAATGTGTGCATGGAGAAGTTGAGGATCTATTACCAGCCTCACCCTCCTCAGGGCATCCTCAGGGGTGTCCATAACCTACTTTGAAGACCAGTGTCTTTCACGATGGGAAATGTGGCAGAGATATATTTCAGCAAAATATCACCCCACTTTCAGGCTCCTCTTTTTAGGAAAGAGCAGTACCAGAGCAAGCCTTGGTCTCCTCTGCAGACTGGGACGCCTACCATGGCAGCTAGGCACCTGAAGTAAAATGATGACTCTGCACGGCTGAAAGAGTAAACTCCTATATTTTTAACATGGAAAATATCTGAAAAGCAAGTTAAACATGATAGATGACCATTTCTTGGAGTAGAACCAAAATTCTCAGGTGCTAGGGAATTAGCATAGCTCAGTGATACTAAAACTTAACTTATTTAGAAATCTATAGAGATTTATTTGTTCTGATACAAAACAATGGCATTATTACAAAGGGTAAAATGACCCCAGAAATCAGAAGACATTCTGAGGTCCAAATCAACAAAATATCAGCGCAGATATCAAAGGGAAATCTTTGATTTATCATATGAGGCTGGAGTACCTTCGGGGAAGGTTTCTTTCCCCTCCCCCCCCAGGTTAGCCGATATACAAGTCAACTGGATATGTCAAATGTAAGACAAATAATGGTCTTAATAGAATTGCACAACCGAATTGCTTTGATGGAATTGGATCAAGGGAAAGCAAGAGAAGGAACACATTTGTACAGGGTGAAGAATTGTCTCGGAATACATTGTCTCGTGAAATTTGGCTTTCCAAATGGGCTCAATTTAATTTTAAGAATAGCCCTTTGAATTGAAAATAAGCCCTCAGAACCCGAAGAGGAATAATAATAGCACTGGGTTGAGCTGCGGACAGTGTGGGCCTTTCCTGAGGTTTCGTGGCAAGCTTGGTTTGACCTGACCTTTCCGAGTTCCCTGGACAGGTCTGGTGTTCCTACTTGTGACTTTGACAGTGCGCATGCCGGACCACCGTACCAGACCTCTTCTGCCATGTCCCAATCACAGGACATACTCCTTGGTAATTTTGCTCTTGGGCAAACAGTCACACAATAGCAAAGATCTCCAGTGACCTTCTACTTTTACCTTGGTCTTTGGCAGGTGTGATATACTATTTTAATATAGAAAGTGTTATAGACTCTGAGGTTCTGGACACTTCAGCGAAATTTTTTGTGGGCAAGTGCAAGGGTTTTTCCTCTGCTTTTATTTGTGTTCTGGCTTTCTGATGATGCACCTTTATTGAGAAGATGTAAATATCTCTTTCTGTTAATTTATTTTCTGGTATCTCTGGTGGCAGTGATTTGTTTGTTTGTTTTTGGTTCTGCCGCTAAGGAAGGCAGTTGTTTTGAGACTGTGTTGTTGTCTATCCTTGAGGGTCTCTGGTCATTGAAAATGATGTCATTAAGTACTTGGAAGGAGAAATAGGTCATTATTTACAGTTAAAGGGATATACTTTAAAAAACATCGTAATTATATGCAATAATTCTATGCAGTTTTAAAACCAATATTATATGAAAATATTTTAAAATTCAGAAGTAAGGGAAAATGTGTTCTATTTTCCTAATATTGTTGTATTTTACAGAATCTGGTCTCATTTTTTGGCAACACCATAAATACTAGATGAAAATCTCATTGGTCCAAATAGTATTTACTGTGTGATTTCATGAATATTCTAGCCACATGCATGACATATATATAGTATCATCATATTTATACTCAAAGTAATTATGAAAGTTGTAGATATATGACCTGAACTATTCCCCTCAAAATTTTGGATCACCTTGAGCAATAGTCCCTAGGACATTTCCACTGCTATTGTGATAGATACAGATCCCCGCCTCTAGATACACAGAAAACCTAAAGGGAACGGGAGAGGGGTGGTGAGGATGGGACCAACTTCATATTTAGCAAAATGCTGATTTGGGATTAGATGACCTTTCCTATAAATCAGAAGGAAGGCTGTCCGCTGGGCCCTTTCTCATTTGCAGGAAAATGAGGCAAAGCATTCTTTGAAGCAAAACATTACATGCGATGCAATTCGTGCTCACTGTTGTTTCTCTCCTCGTAGAAGCTATTAGTGAACATAAATCAGGTGAGTCCCTGGTACATCCTGCTCCTCCACAGGCCCTTCCTATTAGTAGCATCTTTATTTTCCTACCTGAAGTGCTCTTGCCCTTCCCAGCGACAGGAGGGAGATAAGGTAAGCTTCTGCTGAGCGGGCTTTCTTCAACAACAACAACAACAACAAGGAATGTTTTGCAATACAAAAACGGAAAGTGTTGGGGTCACATTGTTCCAGAGGATGGTAGTGAGATGCTTTTAAATTTTTCTGAACTGCAGAGCGACAGCACTCTGCTGTTCCTGGGAACTCGATGTATTGGTTTGGAGCCTTGGGAAGTCACATCGATCCTGGCCATTGTTTTAGACTCCCAGAAAGAATACCAGCATTCCTAGTGGCCACATGAGAAATGCCCCAACTGTTAGATTGCCGCCTCCTTTCCTTGGGAAAAAAAAAAAAAGTTTTATAATCGAGTGCTTGTTTTCCTTTGCCCCTCTCCTCCCCCCGCCCCCCATCTTTCCAAGCTTCTTTCTGCTGATAGCAGATTCACTGTTTCTTCCAGTCAGATCATCCTCTTTCCCATGTGGTTCACTTGTCATGCTCTTCTCCACTCTAGCCCCTGCTCACACCTCCCTTTCTGCCCCTCTTGTCCCCTCAGCTCTCCAGATTTCATGCCCTCCACCCAGTGCAGTGAGTGCCCAGGGCTGCTGTTTTTCTCTCCAACCCACTAACTGTCTGTGATGCTCTCTGTCTTCGCCAGTGTGACTCGGTTCAGGGTGTCAGGGGAGAAAACACTCTTCGAGAGCCTCAGGTGAATCTTACCAAAAGGGGATAGTAATGAGATATCCTACTAATGGCCCAAATTAGATTGTTCACTTATCTGCCTTTGAAGCCCATTCCATCCTGAAAATCGTGTCCCTGAATCCTTGTGGCCCTGTTGCAGCCGCCCATAAATAGAAAGAGCGTTGGAATGACACACTCCTTCTAAGGACCCTTAATGTTTAAGGCAGTCATCTTGCCTGTGTTTAAAGAAAATTGTCATCTCGCCTGTGTTTTTAAAGAAAGTTAGGGATGCCTGGGTGGCTCAGTCAGTTAAGTGTCTGTCTTAGGCTCAGGTCATGGTCTCCGGGTCCTGGGATCGAGTCCTGGGTCGGGCTCCCTGCTCAGCGAGGAGCCTCCTTCTCCCTCTGCCTCTGCTGCTCCCCCTGCTTGTGCTCTTGCTCGCTCACTCTCTCTCAAATAAATAAATAAAATTTAAAAAAATAAAGAAAGTTAAGCTCTGGTCTTGCCTCCTGGGAACTCTCTCATCCCATTCCTGGGAGTGTGCAATTTGTGGTTGGGGCAAAATAAGAGAGAGTTTTCAGGGACCCTGACTGTGGTCTGGATGGCATGTGGAGGTCTGGGTGCTATGCCCAGCATATGACAGTGGGTGGGCAGCAGGACAGCATGCTCGCTATGCTGTAGGTAGAAATCCTCCATCTCCCCCCATTTCAGCAGCTGGTGGCAGGACCGCTACGATCCCCTTTACTCCGGTTCCTTTTGTCTGTGGCTACATCGAAGGACTTGTAGTTTCTGCACTGTGTGTTTTAGCAGAATTAGCTATATTCATTATATTTATTGTGAATTCCCTTCTTAATAAGGATTTGGTGCAAACTTTTCATAGGGTTGGGTTAGAGAGAATACCATAGCTTATCCTGGACAGGCATTTGTTTGCATTATCTCCTTGCCGCTTCGTGATGACAGGAGGGAAAGATGAGGCTCAAGGATTTTCCCGGGTCACTCAGCCATCGACAAGTGGGGCTGGGATCTGTCCCTATCAGCCTGACCCCACAGCTGGCGATCTCACCTGCTGGTGTCACTGGTGGTTGGAACTGGTTTGGTCACTGGCATGTGTCAGGGCCGACACCTCTGCAGTCCCCTGAGCTTTTCCTTGGAGGTGGCTGCTGTAGTTTCTGCTCTCCCTGCCTGTTTTCAGATGAGAAGGATGAAGGACGCTGGGATTGTGAGACTTCAGTTAGGTCTCATCGGCTTGAGCTCTGCCACACGGCATCTCTAGCTACAGAGGAAGCTGCAAGAGGGAGTGTGTAGCTTTTCAACATTTACAGTTAAACGAGTGAAAGGACATGGTTTGGGCTTGGTTGTGGGGTGACCCAATTGATAGGGTCGTCCACACGTCTGATTCTATGGAGCTCTCTCTTACTGGGCTTTGAGCCAGGTGCCAGGCAAAGGACGGTTTCTTTCCCTGAACACTGCTGTTCCCTGTGGAAGGCTGAATAGTGTCCCCCACAGACATCCAGGTCCTAATCGTGACAGAATGTCCTTGCATCCTTGTGGCCCTTCTATGGGCAAAAGGGACCTTGAAGATGTCATTAAGTTAAGGATCCGAAGATGGGGAGATGTCCTGGATTATCCACCTTGGACCTAAATGGAATCACAGGTGTTCACCTGAGGGACAGCAGAGGAAGATTTGACTGGAGAGGCAGAGGTTAATGCAATGACTTGAAACAAAATGATATGCTTCTGGTCTTGAAGTCAGAAGAAGGGGTCCTATGCCAAGAAATGCAGCTAGAAAAGGAGCTAGAAAAGGCCAGAAGTAGATTCTATCCAGGGGCCCCTGGAAAGAGTATGGCCTTGCTGACATTCTGATTTTGACCCCGTGAAACTGATATTGGGCTTCCAACCCCCAGAACTATAAGAGAATACATGTGTGTTGTTTGATGCTACCAAGTTTGTGACAGTTTGCTTGAGCAGCCTGTGTGTGTGTGTGTGTGTGTTTGTGAGAGAGAGAGAGAGATGGCCAGAGACAGAGAAATAGAAAGTAGAAGGCAGGGCAGGGTGACCCGGAACTCACCCCAACTAATGGAAGTTCTCTGCCCCATGACATAGTTGCTTCATGTCTTTGTTCACAGCTCTGGTCCTTAGCAATTAAAGCTGAGAAAACAGGGGAAAAAAATCCCATTGGATTCCATTAGACACTTGATAGTACCCTATGACATCTGTGGTGGTGAGGTCTGAAATAATAGGGCCTGAAACTTTTTCAAAGGCAAGAACTTTCATATGTAAGTCGAAGGGGTTGGTTATGTAAGTCAGATTTCTATTTTTAACTCCACTTGGACTCAAGTAAGGGATCCATTTGCCATCAGGGCAGTACCACGATGATGTCATCAGTTGTCAGAATGGGATTCTTTTCTCTGGTTTTTGCCAAGGTCCTAAAGACTGAGAAGAAAGCACTAGAAACCCCACATTTCAGAATGAGTTGCCCCAGTCTCCCACACAGGACTGGCAGAGGAAGCAGCTGAAGCCGGTGTCGTAACCTTACCTGGAGGGTACCTAGGAGATGGGCTAAAAGAAGGAATGACTTAGGACAAAACTGTGGGAGAGCAGTGGCCTTCTCTTCCCTCCTCCCATGCCATCCTCTTCTCAGCCTGAGAGGGGCTTCAAGAAGTCTGCCTGCAGATTTCCAGCTCTCCTGTGGAGCTTGTAGGGGAACAAGGACGTCAGACCCTTTCTGAGGAGGTGGCTAGAGCCGTGTGCCTGGCAGCATGACACACACAGAAGTCTGTGCCGGGAGCCAGCTTGCCCCCCTTCAGTAGCAGGACAGAAGGCACGAGTTTTCCCGGGGGGCGTGAGGGTCTGTAATGGTGGAGGCAGCGGGGAGCTGACCAGGATGCAGGCAGGGAGCCCACGCGATGTGACGACACAGGAGAGTCTGCACGGGGATTCTGCTGGGGGGTCAGAATGGACCTGCCACCCAAGGTAGCATCACCCACATCCAGGGCCTCAGTTAGAGGTCACCAGAAGGGGGCGCTCCACATTGGCCTCATGACACAAGAAGCTGGGTTAACGTCGCCAAATGTTGGATCACAGAGGAACTGGCCATGCTCAGACTCTGTCCTTCCCCTAGTGCCTTCCTCCCGTGGGCCCGCTGCTGGACTCTGGGCCAAGCAGGGAGGCCTGGGAGTGTAAAGCTGGGAAGGCGAGAGCCCAGTCCAACAGGCCTCCCCCACCTTATATTTATTTCTAGGCCGAACACAGTAACATAGTGGAGATGGAAAGGGACTCTAAATTAGGTAGGAGTTTGGAGTGTTGATTTTCATGTTTGAGTAGGCATTTATTTCCCAAAAGAAACTCTTCTTGTGCCTCAATCAAACTGAAAGAATTGAGGAATCTTCCAGAGATTTCCTCCAAGAGGTCAGGAAGAATGAGTGCAGATGAGGTTTGAATGGGGGAGCAAATGAAGAATCAGTTGTTTTCGGCTTGTCCCCTGGGGTGGATGGCTTGTTCCATTCCCCGGGTATAGCTGCTTCTGTCCCATTCCTGGGATGCCAAGGCAGAGTTGCTGGGTTGCTGAAGCTTGAGTTCCGGATGATCTTTCAAAATATGCACAGCAAAATAAGTCAAGCAGAGAAAGACAATTATCATATGATCTCACTGATATGATGAATTTGAGAAACAAGGCAGAGGATCACAGGAGGGAAAAGTGAAACAAGATGAAACCAGAGAGGGAGACAAAACATGAGAGACTCTTAATCTCAGGAAACAAACTGAGGGTTGCTGGAGTGGAGTGAATCACAGACCTGTACCCCTGAAACAAATAATACATTATATGTTAATAATAATAAAAAAATATATAAAAAGAATGTACTTGGCCAGACTGAGTAAAGGTGAAACTTCCATGCACATTAGGGGTGGTGCTTTAGTTGCACGGCTCCCTTGGGTAACTCCACGTAAAGTAGATCTGAGCATGATGCGGGTCAGAAAGACCCGGCTCCCCGCCAACCCCTTCCCCTGCAGCTGGCCTCCTCCTTCCTCCTTTGCTGGAACTCAGACTCAAGGCCTTGAGTGTTCTGCCTTTGATCCCATTAAAGTGCTCAAGGCTACACTCAGCAAACATTACTTCTGTCCTGTCGTCCACCTTAACCCCACCTTCCTCCAGTCATTGCCTCGAGTGTCCTTTGGATACAACAGCAAGGATTGAAGTGAGGGTTGGCAGGGGGTAAGGGTCCTTGTCAAAGCTTCAGCCTGGGTGGAAGATGAATTTCCCTTTATGCTGTTGTTATGGGGACTTTTGCTGAAATAAAGGGACGATATGGGGTGAAATGGAGGTGGTGGTCTATATAAAAGGGGGGGAGTGTCCATTTTTGGTTCAAATCGTGAGTGCATCTCAGGGAAAGACCGACTCCTCTGTACTTTGTGGAGGGGAAAAAAAAAGATTGATTTAGTGAGTCATTTCTGAAATGCACTGAAACATGCATTTGTAGGCTCCAAGCTATGCGATGGATTGATCCTGACTTAATGCAGTTCAACAATGCTTGTTGAAGCAATCACCGTTAAAAGGATACACTAGCAAAGCTGAAAAGTGGAGGGTTGAATGGGTTTCAACTTTCCTCTGCACTGAGCCAGAAACTCCTCATTTGTTTTCCTTTTCTGAGAATCACCTCATGCCATTCAGACAAGGTGACAACCATGCCTGAAGAAGCTCTGTTAAGCCAATTTACTTCAGGCGTGTGGCTGCAGAGTCTAGAACAAAAGCCGTGAGCAAGGAGAGATAATTTTCCCAACTCCATGGAGCTTTCCAGGGACCAAATAAGTGAGCTCTTCTTTCAGAATAGTCACAGGGTTAATCTGGTGACTCTATCCCCCCCCACCCCTCACACGCCATGTAACCTTGGCAAGCCATTTAACCTGACAGGTCTCCAGTGGCTTCATGTATAAATGGTGGAAAGTGGGCTAAAGCTGGACGCTATGCGAGCAACAAGTCTGGTTTCATGTCTGTTGCTGGACAGTCAGCGTGGATACCTGGGTGGTTTTCACCTTACTGTGGTCTTGTGATGTCACAGATAAGCCACCAAGGTGGTCTGACCGGCAAGTTCTAGCCTCAGTATTTGAAGACCTGCCAAGCTTTGACCACCTTGGTCATCCTGCTTCTCGCTGCCCTGACCGGAACTGCATGCGGGTTCCTTACTCAAAGAAAAAGAGCTAAGAATACTTTCTTTTGGACTTAAAAAGTAGATCCTAGAGGGGTGCCTGGCTGGCTCAGTTGGTGGAGCCTGAGACTCTTGATCTTGGGGTTGAGTTTGAGCCCCATATTGGGTGTAGAGATTACTTAAAATCTTGCAAAAAAAAAAATAGATCCTGGATTTCTTGTTTTTAAGTATTGACTATTGCAGTACAGTATTGTAATACTTCTATTAATTCTTTAGAAGAATTATATAATCAGACTCAACTCATTATTCCTAGATAAGATATGAAGGCTGTGTGTATTATTGGCTCTGTTAAATGGACCTTTGATTGTTCTCAAACACTATTTTGGCTGGAGGTGGATAAGGGAGGTGATTTTGCCTCCTTTCTTCTTCTGGGTGTTATCACATGTGCTGAGAGAGAGAAAACATGACTCCTGTTCTAAAACACAGACGAGAGAGTTGGAGATCACACATATGAACCAGAGTTCGATGATGTGGAAAGGAGGCTCCTCACCAATAAACATGATGTTCCCAGGTGTGGAAAGCCCAGGTGAGGGCTCTGTCACTCTACCCACTAACAGTGTCTGGTCTTCTGGGTCAGTTCAGTCTAGGAGTCTCTGCATTTTGAGTCTCCATGACCCATTCTGTGTGCCCCAAATTACTCTATATGTCATGAGGGGAGTTGTTATATCCCTGATTGCTCCTCCAGTTCTCTCTCTTACCAAATGTCTGTAAGCCTCATGAAGGGTCAGATCTACTTGCTTATTATCATTTTCCTAGTGACTGGCATTTATTGATTGAAGTACTTATTGATTGAAAAAAGTCACTGATAATTTAATAATCTGATACTCTTGAAAGACTACTGGAAAGTTTCCAGGAGAGGTTTAATGATTTTCTTCAACTTGGCCCCTCTGTACTTACATTCCCCTTCTGCCATGGTAGACTGAACATATTAGATGCTATTTATTAATTCAACAGAAAATGTCTGTGCATCATGATTTCTGTGTATGAGGAGTGGTGCTGGGTTCAGAATTTAAAGGGGTGAACAAGAGACAAGAAGATTGCTGTCCTGGAGAGCAAGAGGAGACAGAAACTAAATGAGCAAAGAAATAAACAAGGATCTTTTATTTATTTAGGACATTTTAGATAGATCTTTGTGCTTAAAAACAAAGGCAGCATGGTGTTCTAGAGATTGGGTGGTGTGGGAAAGCCTGAGGAGGGAAGCCCCCTGAAAGATGGGGAGGAACCAGCCATGTAAATGGCTGGGAGTGGGGTAGGGTGGAGGGGACAGTTTAGGCAAAGACAAAGGTCCAGAGATAGGTCCAGACTTGGAATATTTAAGAACCAGAGAGAAATCCCAAGTGGCTTGGGAGGAAGTGAGTGAGAGTGAGTTCAATAATACGAAGCTTGAGTAGGAGGCAGAGGTCAGATCATTTAGGGCATTATAGGCCATACAGAGCCAGAAACCAAAAGCACACTAAAATTGGGTTATTTGGAGAGGGTTTTGATGTGGGCAGGCTTTAGGAAAAGCAACAAGGACTAGTGCAGTACCCCACGGGTGGTGAAGGGAGGTGGGCAAGGGGAGGGAGCAGCTCCTGACTGTGAACCAGCAGGGAGTTGGCTGGGGGGGGGAAACTATTCCTTCATTTGCCTCCTTGTCCCAGAGTTCCCATGGATGCCTCCCACTGGCCACAGCAGCCAGAAGCAGGAAGGCAGGGGAGCCCAATGTTTGCAGGCCAAAGAATGAGCCCACCGTGGTATAGACAAGAGTCCAGCTCACCCTGCTGACAAATCTGGATTTTCATCCATGCATAATGGAAAACCACTGGGGGATATTGACAAGGGGAGTGACACGGTCTGATGTCTTTTGCAAACTCGACCGCAGCTGCTCTGTGGAGACTGGACTGGGAGTGCAGAGCTGTAGGCGGCCTGCCCTGTTCAGAGACCCACACTGTGGCCCATGGCTGCCATCCCGCCTCGCCCAGCATGATTCAGTCACCGGAAATGGCTCCTGGCCCTCCCTGGTGTGCCAAAGCTGGTTGAGTGGTTCTTCAGGTCCACCCGTGATGTTACGTGCTGGGGTGTTGCATGAGGTTCCTGAGCGACGTGGGGGAGGCAGGATGGTAGTCGCACAGCTTTGTGGGACACTGACCGCGGCACTCTTTCTAGTGTGCAGTTTGGTCTGAAACTGAGTACTGGGTTGACTAGCCAAGGGCGGTCCTCCTTCACGTCAGACTGCCCTGCGTGCTGTGTATCACCCAGCAAGGCGGGTTCCGGGGGCATGCTTGGCAGAGTGTCTCAGAGGAGGAGCTCAGCTAGGAGGGGTCCTCTCCTGCTGTGGGGACTGTTTGCTGGGGTCTTTGCTCTTGTTTCTGTTAATGGCATCCGGATACTCCTGGCCATTCCTGGGGTCTGGTCTCTCTAAATTGGGCTCTGGTGAAGGAGGACTGGATCTGAAAGAAATTTTTTGGAGAAAACGTAATAACGGGTTGGCAATCCTGGGGAGAAAGTATATATTCTGTGTATACATACATGTGTGTGCTTATGGGGAGCAGGGAGGGGAGAGGGAGGGAGGGACAAAGGAAGAAGGGAGAAAGTGCGAGGTGTTGACAACACTTAGATGAGTTCAGCTTACCTTTCAAAAATGTTTTGTAGAAAATGTTCTAAGGTGTGCTCTGCCCAAATTGAGGATAATGGTAAAAATTCTTGAAATTTAAAAAACAACACACACATAAAACTTTCCTCTCTTTTTGTTTTACGAGTGTTGGACCTATCAGTCTGAAACACTGAAATTCTGTATATAGTTTGTGTTGCTATCTATAGTTCTGATTTAAAGTGAGGTTCCATACTAAAAATCTATAGAAAGAGTGTTGTTGAGTCAAAAACCAACTTAACTTTTGACTCCATCATAAGTCTCGGGCTATCCTAATGTGATTGGAGGCTTGAAGTTTGAATAGTCTATTTTTATTGCCAAATAGAATTTTGATAACATGGTGTAAGGTATAGAAAAGAGTGGCTTTAGTTTTTCAGTTATTTTTAAAAGATATTTTTAAAGAAAGATTGCAGTTTTCCAGATTGGAATTACTAACGAATAAGTCAAATGTTAATGACGGATAATATTTTAATACTCTGTTACAGGTATATTGATCTAAATTGCTCAGGAATCTTTGATTCGTTAGTTAGTATTCAAGGGATGGCTGTTGTGTAATGAGATGGCTTTTAACAAACTCATTAAAACGCATTCAACTGACGAAAAATAAATTGAATGTGGACTATTTGTAAGACAAGTGAAGGAAACTAAAATGCAAAAGGCATAGTCTCTGCCCCCAAGGAGCTTATGTATTGTGATAATTTTGCACTTCACTATAATCACCTTGGGAAGCTATCACTTTTTTCAATGAGATCACTCCTGCTAAAGGCCTAGGAAGTCTTTTGGAATTGTCTTCAGAGCCAGTTTAACACATTTGTGTGCGTGCATGCACACACCACACACACACACACACACACACACACACGCAGGTACGCACACTGACACTTTCCTTTTTTTAGAACATGGTTCAGCAAAATATGGCCTGCGTCAGATCCATCCTAACTGCCTGCTTGGTATGGCTCCAGAGCTAAGAATGGTTTTTACATTTTTAAATGGTTAAAAAAAATCAAAAGAAAGATAATATATCGTGACACATGAAAATTACATGAAATTCACATTCCGCTGTTCATAATGTTTTGTTGGAATGCAGCGATGTTCATTCATTTGTGTACTGTCTATGGCGGCTTTCATGCTATAATGGCAGAGGTGAGCGGTTTTGACGGAGACCATATGGCCCTAAGCCTAAAATATTTACTATGTGGTCCTTTGCAGAATCATGTGTTTAGGATCGTTTCTAATTTGTTTTTTTTTAAAGATTCTCCAGTTAGATCCTCTACCTTCTTTCAAAGATTTGACTCTCTTATTCTTTTCAGTTTTTCAAAAAACTTTTTCACAGAGATAAAAGATTTCATATCATTTCATGGGCATTCAGGAGAATCTTGTTCAGGTTTTGAAATCATCTCCTAAAAGTTCCCAAATACTGTGAGCAGTGGTCACGTTGTTACTACACTGAAGAGGGTTCATCCCTGAGGCTGTTAGGATCTAAGGAATATGGAGAATGAACAACCACCTCAGTAGTCCCCCCAAGAAGACCTCAAAGAGAAATAGAACAGTGTCCAGGTACAACAGAAACATGAGTCCACTCATGTGGACAGGGCAAAGTTAGAGTCTCTGCCTCTCTGTTGTGTTCACTGTGACTCTCTCCTTCTGAGGCTGTTGACCGCCATCTCTCTCTCCTAGTATCCCCTACCCCATGGCCTCTCTTTACTGGTGGCTTCCATTGTCTCATTGCTTTGGCTTCTTGTTTGTGGGTCTCTTTTCCCCTCCTTCTTGGTGTCTCACATTCATACATTCTAGGAGGGAGGATCTTATTGGGTCTGTCAGTCCCTACCCTGGGAGGTATGCCTTTGATGCACAGGGTGCTTGACCTAGGTCCCTCCCAGTTAGTGGGGCAGTCCTCCCTGTTGGGCAGGGAGAAAAAGCAGCCCTGATTAGTGACTTGTTGCCCCCATTTGGAAAATGTTTGTTCTTAGTCATCTGTTGATCGGTTGGTCCCTAATTGCACTGGTATATGGATGTCCAGGCATTAGGGATACTGCTTAAACGACAGGTGTCCTCCTCATTATTGAACTCAACAGCCAGTGAATATCAACTTGGTGAATCAATATGGTGGAAAAATGCTATCTATAGCCCAATCACTGGGAGCTGACTATAAAATATTCTAAGAGGAAAAGAAACGCAGATGTCATTGGATGTTATTCAGGTAAGCTGAAAGGAGGAGAGTGAGTCAGGTGGAGCTAAGTTTGAAATACTCCATAATGGCCAGCCTGTGACCCTTAAACTGGGATCCCAGTATGGCCCAACCCAAGCCTATTTACATATCTGCAATTTTATGTCTCTGCAACAAAAATTTGATTTTTAGTAAGTTCATTGGGATATGCAGAGGTCCTCGTTTGAGATCAAGTAATTTGAACCTTTAAAATAAACCCTTTGTACTTTCAAACTCCAGACCTATTTACTGTCTCCTGGATCCATCCCTCTCTCCATCTGTTCTCATTGTTACTCTACCTTTTCTCTCACAGTTTTATTTAACCATTTTATATAGAGTCAGAGTAAACCAGAGGAAAATAGAGCACTCATTCTAGAGACAGTTTGCTTTATTGTAGACAAGGGTCTAGGACACAGAGAAACGAGAGTGACCTCAACCCCTTAGAGATACACCCAATGACTCTGCCCAGGTAAAAATCCCTCATTATTTATTTCCCTGTGACAGTCACATCTGCCTCTCTGGAACATCTGGGCCACTCCACTGGCATAGGTGGGATTCTCTCTGGAGAATTTAGCTCTTTTCAATGCCAGGTTGACTTTGTCTATGTAGAACTTGGATCACTTGCTCTGGGAAGCAAAGGAGGTGAAGGTGGGGGCCATTAACACGGTGACCTGGGTACTATCTCAGGACCAGGTAGTTCTGACTGGATAACTTGGACAGTATTAAAGGTGGATGTCTACCAGGATTACTTGCATATTAAGAATTAAGGATTAATTGTTGCAGAGGCAGATATGTACATTTTGGGAAGGGTGAGGAAAGAGGTTCTTTATACATTCTTCCATGAATTTTCTTTCTTTCTTTTCTTTCTTTTTTTTTTTTTTGAGAGAGAGAGAGAACACAAGCAGGGAGGGGTAGAGGGAGAAGGAGAGAGAGAGAGAATCTTAAGCAGGCTCCACACTCAGTGCAGAGCCCGATGCGGGGCTCCATCTCAGGACCCTGAGATCATGACCTGAGCTGAATCAAGAGTCAGATGCTTAAACAACTGAACCACCCAGGCGTCTATGAAATAGTTTTAATATAACTATTATCATTTCCCTTTTTAGTGTTCTCCCTGTGAATGATGTTCCCTTTGCCATCAAATGGCCTGAGTTATCTCAAACACGAGTGAACTTTGAGTAGCTGCCACCTTCTCCTGTACCAGTTAGTTACCACTCCTGTTCATGAGAGAATAAAAAAAACAAAACAAAACGTAAAAACCCTAAACACCACAACGTTATCCCCGTGGCGATACCTGTTTGTGTCTGTAAGAACGTGGTGGAAGGCAGCTGCTGTGGTAAAGCTGGATGCCTGGCCTGAAACCCAGCTTGCCAGCATGATGGGGGAAGTTAATTAACCCATCCGGATCAGAGACGGAAGCCAGAAGCACATCTCAGAGCTCCAGACAGTTTTGAGCATCAGGATAATTTTAGAGGGAGTAAGATATTTTGAAATTATACAGTGAACTCTTTTAAAGTGATAGCGGCTGGTACCGCTTGACAAATCAAGGAATTTTATAAGAAAGACGAACTGCACACTTCCCGTGAAATGCAGCCAGACTAACGTCAGGGGTTATAGCAAAAGCACTTGTTGCTGTCAAGTCCACACAGCCTCGTTGACCTTCGGTAAGTGGATGAAAGTAAGTTTAGCAAAGCCCAGCAAAATGTATTGAAAACTGGCTGGAGGTGAATGGCGGGAGGTCTGAGCAATTTAACTAAACCAGCCAAACGGCAATAATCGGTAAACGGCCTTCTCCCTTGAGAACCCGGGGACAGATGTAGCCACCCGTTGGTAAGCTTGTGGGTTGCTTGGAGGGCACTTAATTGACTGTTTTTGCCTTTTTTTGGTGGGCATCTCTCCACAGGCTTTAACAATAATGTCTGTGAATCTGAACCTCGTGGCTGATAAATGTTCTTTGGCCCTGGCAGTAAGCGTTCAGCTTTGCTTCGGTCTTTGTTTTTTGCCAATGGCATGGCCTTGGTGTGCTGAGGTGTCTCCCTTGCAGCCAAAGGCCATTATCTGGGCAGCACACTTCCATTTCCTTGAACATTATCTCTTAAATACTTTGTACCGAAATGAACCTTTTTGAGGAGATTATGCAATAGTTAAAATCTTTCTTGGGGGACGCCTGGGTGGCTCAGTCGGTTAAGCGTCTGCCTTCGGCTCAGATCATGATCCCAGGGTCCTGGGATTGAGTCTCGCGTTGGGCTCCCTGCTCAGCGGGGGAATCTGCTTCTCCCTCTCCCTCTGCCCCTCGCCCTGCTTGTGCTCTCTCTCCCTCTCTTTCTCGCTCTCTTTCTGTCAAAAAAATAAATAAATTTTTTTTTGAAAAAACTTAAGCTTTAATAAAAAAAAATCTTTCTTGGAGGGCCATAAGCAGTTTTGTCAGTAGAGTCTAGTTCAGTCCTTGCTGTTTGCCTTTCTTATGTCAGGAACACACACCAGGACAGTCTTCCACTGGTTCTTGAATATAGTTCTCTAATCAGTGATCACTTGACTTTTCCTCTCTCCACCCTCAGCAAAAAAAAAAGAACAAAAAAAACCAAAAACAGTTTAATTAGGTCCACTGGTATGAAATCCATTTCTCAACTGTGAGCCTGAGCCCACTTCTTCACCTGAGCACAGAGCTCACAGAATTCCCCGAGTGACCCCCCCAGGAGACGCCACTCCAAGGGCAATGGGGCCGAGCCTTGCAGGGGAAATGGGATGCAGACAGCCTTCTCTTTCTCTGTGGCTCAGGAACGAGGCCCATTATTTACAGTGCCCTCTCTGCTCATTGACTCTGTTAGCATTTTTCTTTTCAATTTGGATCCTGGCCTGCATTGTGCCCCTCTCATGAAGCACGTGCCATTACGATTTTAAAATAATGGGAAGAACGCTATGGCACCGCTCGCTGGTGATACGACTCTCAAACTGTCTACAGATTGCCGAGTATGTGAAATGTTTTGACAGAGACAAATATGTGTTGTCAACATTGCTTTACCCATGGTTGAGAAGGGAAATTGAAACTGTGCTTCAGCGGGGTTCAGATGTTGATGACTAGAATGATCTCCTCAAAACAAATGACTACAGACCACTTTGTTTTCCTTTAAGCCTCATTCTTCTCTAATGAAATGCCCAATTAAAAGCGAGCTCATGTGCTTTGAAAAAAGGCTTAGGAAGGATTCTTGGAAGGTGCTGTGACAGGAGACATCCTTCATCACGGGAGAAAATCATAGCAACATTGTGAAGAAACAGTCTGTGTTGTGACCTCCAGTGTCCTGTGTAGAGATTTTAAAGGAGACTCAGAGTAAGTGTAACCTTTTAAAGATAGAAGGTTGTGTGTGTATTTGTGTGTGTGTGTGAGAGAGAGAGACAGAGAGATGGGGGTTGGGGGAGAGATGTGAATTATTTGTGATACCTCAAACACCAGACACTGGCTAGAAATAGGAAAAAAAAAAAAATCCCCAGTAGAGTAATATGTTTAGGACAACTTGGGAATTTATCTCTGGGATTAAGTGGAATGTGGAACTGTGCAGCTGTGTGTTGTCTCCTCGCAAAATGAGTTTCTCTCTGTTTCCCTGGCAGGTGTGTTCTTGTTAAGAGCTTGTTCGGAGTGGGAACACGGGTAGCTCCCGGAGCCCTGCTGACCATTATCTTCCCATTCAGGTCTGCATTGTGGAAGCGCTTCTCTATTTTCTCGCTTAGAGAACATTCTTGATAAGAGAAAATGTTGACAACTTTGCCTTTTTTGAGACTCACTAAGGAAACATTTCTTCTTGTCAGTCTCCTTTCATGGACTGGGCAGGAGAAAGGAAAGGGGATATTGCTTTGTGGAATAACCTTGACTTTCAACGGGAATTTAACAACCAGGATTATCCTGAGCACTTACCACGTGCAGGAGTATATGCTACTCATTGCAGGTCGTGCAAAGATGAATGAAGCTGAATTCCTATTTTTAAGTTGCTTTGCACATTCTTATTTAAAAAGTTGATGGCGTAATTGGAAAGGCTATAAAATGGGCACGGATAAAGTAATACGGGGATTTGCATGGGCTGAACTTCCTATGGCCCACTTTGAGGGTTCTGACATTATGCAGACCTGAACTTGAACATTGACTCCAGCACCCATTCCCCATGACATTGGTTGGCACAGTATACTTTAAGCTAAGTGTCCATTTTTCTCCTTTGTTAAATGAGGGTAATGATACCGACCTTGCAGGGCTGTTGGGATGCGTGAATGAGATCTCAAGAATACAGTGTCTAGCGCAGTGCCTGGCACAGATGAGTTCTCCTGGCATGTCGGCTTTCTTCCCTCTGACTTCATGCCATGCTCCATCCCCTGGCAGTCATACTGACGCCCGCCACAAAGCTGCCCTAAACTCCACGAGTGACTTATTAGCGTTGTCATAACGTCTTCTACTGTGTCACAACTCTGCAAAATACAGGGGGTGTAAGCAGGCAATAGTGAGGGTGGTTTTCTGAACACTACCTTTTCAAGGTTTGTAAGGCCAAGTGAGTCTTGTCCCCATTGAAGAATGGTCACACAGGGGAGGTGTGGTGGACATATGTCCTTCCACCAGTATCCTGACTGTCCTCCCTCCAGGAGCATGGCAGTGTCATACGCCTCTTCCCCTTGGAAATTAGGCATTTCCTGTGATTTGCTGTGGATAGTGACATGGGAACAGAAGCGACTTGCATCACTTCCGGGAGGAAGCTTTGGAAGATTCCATTCTTGCCGCCTCCATGACGGTGGAAATACCGGTTGAAATAGGGCTTGTGTCAGCCTAGGCCCACGAGACACTGCAGGGAGCAGGATCCCTCTGACAAGCCATGTGGAACACAGAGCGTGAGTGAGAACCTAACTTCTGTTGCCTTGCACCCCTGACGCTCTGGGCTTTTCTGTTCATAGGCTGCTTACACTGAGGAGATTGCACATGGATTCCAGTAATACTGCATTTGCTCAAAGCATTTCAGGGCCTCGTCGGGTGGAGCCGCTTTCAGGGGCAGTATAGAACAACCACAAAACCCGTGTAAAACCATCTTTGCTCTCCTCCCTAAGGTAGTATCACCCGGCTTCCTCCTCCACTTTATTCGTTAGAATGGATGGACGGTAGCCCCTGCAAAGGAGAGATTGGGTACCACTGAGCGATTGAGATGAATGGGCCTTCAGAAGCAGTGGCAAGCAGAGACCGGGATGGGAGCGCAGCTTACGGAGGCAGCTCACCCAGGGTGTGGGCAGTAAGAAGAAAATTTAAAAATAATAGACCCGGGCGCCTGGGTGGCTCAGTCGTTAAGCGTCTGCCTTCGCCTCAGGTCATGATCTCAGGGTCCTGGGATCGAGCCCCACATTGGGCTCCCTGCTCCGCGGGAAGCCTGCTTCTCCCTCTCCCAC
>NW_022589735.1:19447003-19593047 GCF_004348235.1 Phoca vitulina
TGTCAAATAAATAAATAAAATCTTAAAAAAAATAAAAATAAAAATAATAGACCTGACGAAGATGCAGTCTATTTTTTTTTTTTTTATCATCACTGCTGATGTGCAATTCTAAACAACATTAGGGACAAGTACTCCTCTCTTCTGCACTCCCACTTTCCCGCTTTGTTATGCACCTGCTCAAAAGCAATGACAAAGAGCTTTCAAACCTTGTGAACAACAGAAATGTGATAGGAACATGTTGCCCCCACTACAGAGTGTTTGAAAGAGGTAATATTCTTTTGGGATATTTATCTAAAAGGAAAACGAGAAGTCATTTCACTGTATCCTTGCCATTTTTGTTTATGAATTTGGATGTTGGTTTATGAATTTGTATCTAGTCGTATGTGCATTTGTCTAAATCCTACTCTTTGTGTTGTCAGATCCGTGAGGGCAGAGCTGGGACTCATTCATTCTTAGGTGCCCATAGGGTCGGACCTGTGCTGAACATCTAATTGGGCCCCCATCTATGATGGATGACTTAAACTCTGTTAGCAACAAGAACAGTATTTTCCTTTTTTTTTTTCTTATCGCATACCTGCAAGAATCAGGGGCAGGCTCTGGCCCACTCCTTTGAGGGATCTTCCTGTTGTTGAAGCTGAGAAACTTCAGGAACCTGCTCTTTGGAGAGAGATATATTCCAGCTGCTAGAGCTAACAGAGATCCCAGACTGCTGCTCGCACCCAAATGAGACAGTGCACACACCCACCGATGAAGGAAAATCAGGAACAGCTGACTCCTCTGTGTCTGTCATACACACGCCCAGGATTGCTCTTCATGAATACCACTTCTGATGTTCTTTCCACACCCTATTATTCGCATGCAATGAAGATTACGAAGTAGGGGGGAAAAGAAAAGAAACATTTTGATTTGTCTCAGGAGCCACACTACTCCTAAGTGAGAGTCTTTAGTGCAGGTAGGATTCTATAGGAGCTAAGAAGGGGGGCAGGCTGGAGAGAAGCTTGAATGTTGGCTGGTAACTCCAGGCTTCAGTTTTAGAAAGTGTGAATGAATATAACACTGGTGAAAATAGTGATTAGGATCAACCTACAATAATCAATAATTGTGGACTGGTTCTGGATACCAGGTCAGAGTGAGCTTGGCCTTGGGGAGAAAGTTTACTCTCCTGAGCTCTCATTGTTTTATGGACAAATTATGATCATGGAAGTGGGTGTTCAGGGAAGCTTGGGCATGAAACAGAGTCTTTTTAACATTTTGCATGCCCACCTAATGTTTTCTGGGTGAGAGTCTAATATTGAAAGGATCATGTGTAGCCACTGTCATGTTTGGAGTCTATCCCATCTTCCAAGGGACCTTCCAGATGGAGAGTGGCCTTGGGTAGACCATCTTGTGAACTGGAACAGGTCTCCAGGGCTGGGTAGATATCATCTGGAACTTTAAGATGTGGCCCAGGTTCTGGGATCATGAACTGGGGAAAAGGCAAACAACCCAGGGATTTGCATTTCTGATTTTTCCAGAAAAGTGTATGGTCATTTTGAGCTCCTGAGATGAGATGGTAGAGCACGAAGAAGCTGGGAAATATGCCTATTTCTCTACTGCAGCTCTCTTCATTGGGGTTTGCCATTAAGGGTATATTTGACTGATGTGTAAGTGCTTCTGAACTTGTAGGCTTGACATGAGATCGGAATGAAAGAGGTGGCCAAGGTTTTGGCTTTGTTTCTGCTCCCCGAGAAAAAGTCCCGGACTTTTTTCACTATTGTCTCTGGAAAGAACACCTGAGTGGGCAACCCAAAACCCAGACACTGAGTGAAGCAAGGATACCTGCCAGAATGTCTGAGTTAAAAAAAAAAAAATTCTTGCTTTAGGAGACGTCATGTGTATAATTTTCTTAGATTTCTGATAATACGCATTGGTGCATAAGTGAATTTAGGACCCATCATTTTCTTTATGGGATGTCTTTGGGTAAATCGCAACATGATCTTGTTTATTCTCGTCCATTTGCCATTTGCTATTCAGACAATAAAAAGGATACAACTCCAAGCATGGCCTTGGCAAGTCACTGAACAGTTTTAAGCCTGTCATCTATGAAATGTCAGGGTTGGACTGGGTGACTTCTGAGGTCCCTGCTAGCCTCAGAAGCCTGTGCTCTGGATGCAGGCAGGGAGACAGCCATCCCCAGGCACAGAAGCTATATGTGCATCCCCTTCCTCCCCGCACCCCCCCATTGTTCCTTTTCCATAACTTACATTTTCCTTGGTGGCACAGTACTACTCTCATAGAGGCAGGCCTTCCAATAGTGTTTTCTCTTTTAGCTCTAAAGCCACATTTTAGACTTTGCAAGAATTATCTGGATAAAACAAAACAATTAAAAACTTCATGGAAACATTATTTTTAGCTCTGCGCATTATTTCACAAACCCACTTCCTTTTTTCTCTCCTTTGTCACAGGACTTAGGTGGCTTGTTTCTCTGGCTTTCATCAAATATCTTTTTTCCCTCCTGTTCAAAATAAGCTCTGTTTCCTTTTTCCTGGCTAGATGAAAGTCTGTGTACCCTGCTTTTCCCGATATCAACCCAACTATGGTGGTATCGGGGGTTTGCGTCACTCCAGACTGTCAATTTCAAAGGATGGTTCGGAGACAGGGGGATGAAAAACAAGCTTCAATTTTCCTCTTCAGATCTCTCCCACACACATTGCCTGTGTATTATTTCAGAAAACCCATTGAAAAGTAGACTGTTTCCTTCCCTGACTCGGCACCAAATCGAGAAGTG
The DNA here is from genome assembly GCF_004348235.1 of Phoca vitulina. Taxonomy (NCBI): domain Eukaryota; kingdom Metazoa; phylum Chordata; class Mammalia; order Carnivora; family Phocidae; genus Phoca; species Phoca vitulina. The sequence goes on from NW_022589735.1 coordinate 19,449,771, forward strand.
GCACATAATGTATTGGTGTGTTTATTATGCATCATTTTGCTGCTGACACCGGGGCCATCAAATATTGGGAAATTTACAGCCAGGGAGGTCCAGCCATCATGCTGCAGTGAAGGACAAAGTATTCTGTTACTCATCTCCAGCTCTGGCCCTTTTTGGTCAGACAGTGAGCAATACACTTGTCAAAGTCAAAATAACCTTCATGTTAGAAAACACACTTGTCTTTAATTGCCAGAATAAGAATGCATAAACAGCTTCCGTCTTGACCATAGAAGGAAAGCTGAGTTGATGTAAGTTTTGAGTGTTGTGTGATTTGCCAATAGCAGTGTGCTCAATTAAGTGTTAATTCACCAATTATGTGTATATTATACTAGAGAAATGGAAAAACTTTTGGAGTTAAAAATATTTATACAGTCTAAATACATTTCATACTTATGATATATATACATAATTGTGGTATGCATGTATATACTTATGATATACATATTCATGTTATGCATTGTTTTCTTTTGAGTCAAAGCTAACTCCAGGAGTTCTCCTTCTCTGCCCTGGCCCATAGTAGGTAAGAGCCTGGGTACTAGAGGCAAAAGAATATGAGTTTGAATCTCTGACTCCCTCTATGACATAGGCATAGGCCCTCATTTCCTCTTCTGTGACATGGTGGTAATAATAATAGTACCTACTGTATGGAGGTGTTTTAAAGATTAAATGAGGGCGCCTGCGTGGCTCAGTCAGTTAAGCGTCTGCCTTCAGCCCAGGTCATGATCCTGGGGTCCTGGGATTGAGTCCCTGCTTCTCCCTCTGCCTGCCCCTCCCCCTGCTTGTGCTTTCTCTGTCTCTCTCTCTCTTTATGACAAATAAAGAAATAAAATCTCTTAAAAAAAGATTAAGTGAGATTGCACATATGGAAGAATGCTTAGTAGAGTGCCTGGTCCATTATAAGAACTTGAAGAATATTTGCCATGATTAGTACTGCCCCCTTCCTTTTATTGTTAAGAAAAGTATTCTGTAGAAAATACATACAGCCAAGTCCTTTATATAGAAGAGGCAGGAAGGAAATGTTATTCTGACTTTACAAATATGTATCCTTATGTGTCTATATATGTATATTATGGCACTCGATGGTCCTTGAGAGGCATATGATTTTGAGAACCTCACTGAGATGACTCAGAAAAGAAAAGACAGCCAAGCAGTGAAAATAATTCTTGGTTGATAAGGCATTTGTGTTTACCTCAAGTCCCACCTGCCCTCCTGAAAAGGTCTCACTGTTTAGAGTTAGTGTAGTCCGTGGAGTGCCATCTGAGCGTGTCAGGGTAGGGATGTTGGAAATAGGCAGATTCTGGAGTGTGGTAGTAACACTTGTGCCTAGAGTCCCTGTGGGGCCAAATGCAAATGACAAAACACAATTAGAAGATAAACTCTCATGCTCTTCTGGGAAGGACCAGGAGAATCTGTGGAATGTGATCACTCCTCCTAGCTGAGAGCTGAAGGTAACACCAATGGACATTCTCTGAACGTTTGCTGACTTGGGGTGTCAAAATTCCTTTGTGATGATGGTAGGTGAGGTGTTGGATGGTGACTTGGAGAAACAGACTTGAGAAGTAGCAGGAAAGAAAATGGCTGGCCATTTTAATTATAGACAATTGGCCTGAGAGTTTTTTGTTATTCTTTTTTCTTTTCTTTTCTTTTCTCTTTCTTCCTTTCTTTCTCTTTCTTTCTTTCTTCTTCTTCTTTTTTTTTTTTTTTGTATTGCTGTAAGATGAAATTTAGGCAAGTTAATGGGCTATAATTTCAGACCACTAGTCTATTCTGAAATCACAAGGCAGGCAATAGACGACCCTATTTGAAATGAAAATGACAGTTTGAGTATATATGTCTTTCTTCAGACTAAGTAGAGTGGACAAGTAGAATTGTTAGAATCTGCTCGTGATTCATCTCTCTCTCTCTCTCTTTCCTTCTCACACACACACTCTAAAAACACAGGACAAAAGTCTTACCCAGATCTGCTGGAAAGTTCCCATTCAAGCTACATGTGTGTTAGATAAACATTGCTTGGCTTTCACAAGAACCACTGTTCAGAGAAGAGGAACCATAATGTATATTAATAGGTGAAGAAAGCTTTTGGGAAAGACCATAAAACCTTGGAGGCCATAAACTCTGGGAATGGATTCCAGAATGAAAATACTCTGAAAGCCCAGGACGCAGGCTAAGTGTGTGTGGGGCCGAGTCAATGAAGCTTTTTGTCCTGAATTACAAAGTACATTTGGTGCATTGTCTCCTGAGCAACTCCACCTTCACCTTCACCTTTTCTTCTGCCTCTTAACCTACTTGTTGCTTTTTGAGGGTGACCCTGTGATTGTAAGAGAGAATATAAAATTCAATGAAATGGGAAAATTTTGGCTGGATACATTTGTTGAAAAAGGATCACTATAGATTTTTAAAGAGGTGTCTTGGCTAGCATTTTGGCCTGAACAAGAAAACAGTCATCAAATTAGTGTGTTCCTCTTCAGAGCCACAGATCTCTCCAGAAGGTTGTCTTGTGGACACAGCTGCCTCGTGAGGCTGAAGGGGAAGCCCCCCCCCCCCACTTAGCTTATCTTGGGTACAGTCTGGAAGCCTAGAAATGATTGTGTATGAGGGTCAGCTTTCCCAGTGGCCTCCCTCTGTCCTGACATCGTAGTCTTAAAAGTGCATATGTTTTCACCATCTTTGTAAGATCACGAACCGCTCCGGAGTGATGGTCACCAGCCTTACAGCTCCACACTGGGTCCCCTCTAGAGTTTCTGCCAAGCTCTGGGGGTCCCACCTAAGCCTCCCACCGTGTGGCCACAGCACATGTGTGTTTCCTGAGTGAACTCAGGGCTGCTGTCTGTGTGCACATTTTCAGTCTATAAATCGTCCACATTCCTCTGCCTGTTTGCAAGGCCTCCAGGCAGTGCTGTATTGTATGTGAGCATGCTGCATTTTTCAAGAGAGCCAAGCACTCCTGCCTGGACCGTGTGGATAAACCTCCAGTTGCTGAACGGGAACAGGCCCTTTGTGTGCAGATGAGTTCGGTTGCCCTGGACGGTGGGGTATGTGATCACTCTGCTTCAACTATGGAAGGTGGCAATGTATTTATGTTGTTTCAGGCTTAATTCAGACACTTTTTTCTTTCTTTCTTTTTTCTTTCCACTCCAATATAATGACTGGGCTTCCCAAGGTTGGCAACACCAGTGGTGAAACCATCTCCTTTTCGAAGTCAAGCCATGGCTTCAGTAAAGAGTTGACCATTGTGGATGATGAGTCCTTGGAGTCAGGAGAGCAAAATGTCACATATATTGGTTTTGGTCACACGATTCATTTTTTTTCCCCCTGGGATTTTAACAGTTGTAACATTTTTCACATTTAAAATCCTGAGAGAAGAACAAATGCGTGGGGAAGCTAGGGTTAGAGAGGAAGAAATAGAGCAGGTCAAAGGCTGAGTGGTCTTCAGGCAGTTGTAACGTGTCACATTGTAAATATTAGGATAGGAAGTTAGTGAAAGTGGGGTTATGGGTACTCGTAAGGGGAAACTTAGGCATCCCTGCTTTAGATTTCTCACTTAGGTATGGAGGTGGTATTTGGGCAACCTCAGGAGGGTAAGGGGAGGGTGGAAGGGAAACGGATATCCGGGATAGATCCTAGAACCATATACAGAATGTCTGTTGCTCCTGAGTAAGTCAATAGAGTTCCTCTTCTTCATTCAACTATCTTTACAGACTGCTTACTCTATGCCAGGGACTGTCCCCTGGGGATACTGGCTTGTCATCATTAGTCACATCTACATCTTTATTAAATGTTTCCATCCGTCCATACTTGCTAGGTGTTCCAGGGGAGTTAACTGGAGTCATCAGTGGTCTCCCAGAATTTTGTGGAAAAGACAAGATGCATATGCTTCTTCACAGTGTTCTGTGTTGGGAAATGAGCAGTTTTGCATTGTTATGCAAACACCAAGGTAATAGAATGTGTGTAAATTACAGCAAGTGCAATTACTCACAGGAAAATTTGTTGGCACTTAGTCATGTTATTGTGTTCACTGAAGATTATAGCTTGTTACTTTCTATTCCTCTAATATACTTTACCCACTTAAGTTTTGAAATAGAAATGAAATGCTGGTGTATCATCATTTTGCAAGAAAGATATATATGTGTCTTCTATTGCATTAGACAGGTTAATATGTTTTTGCATTTTACAACAGGGAACTTTATTAGCATGATGAAATTAATGCATGCAGGGCAATATCTTCTGAACCAGTTGTTACCAGTAGATAAAGTCTGTTGTGGTAATTGCTAACTGAATGTCGGATCACTGAAGTAAAATCATTCACTGTGGGATGATCAGAGCTACAATGTTGTGAATGATAAAAGAGCTGCCTCTATTCCCTAGTTTTAATTAGCTGTTAAAGAGGTGTCCTGGGTGATTTTGAAAGGCTCATCTTATCAATATTGTTATTTAGAAATGATTTATAATATTGTTACAGAGTCTGTTAATGTCTCTATCATTAAAAGTCTATCATTGTTTCCATTATGAACTCTGTTGTTTGAAGGCTTTGCAGACAGAGCTTAAATATTTCCTTCAAAGCTTTGGGTGCATCTTTCTTTAAAACATTGTAAGGTCTTAAAACCCCGGGAGTTAGTGTTTACGGATGGACCACAATTGATATTTATTCATATGACAATGCCCAGCTTCAGTCTCATAAAGAGATGGAAGCCTAATTTTAGAGGAGGAAATGTCTTCTCTCCTTTATCCATTGATTGTGTTTAGAAGTGGGTCTTGGTCACCCTAGAAATCTGCATGAGTAGATTTGATGTAATAGCTCTTCTGCCATTTAATTAGTCAATAGACTTTTCTAGTATTAATGTTTTGAAACATTAATAAAATTTCCAGAAGGACCTAATTTATGCTCTGAAGTGGTCCTGAGTGAAATTTCCATGTTGGTCAATTCCTGAACAAGTATAAACAGAAACATTTTTGAAGAAAAACGCTCTCCAGAGGGCTGGAGCTCACATTATAATGACTGTGTTCCTGAATAATCTGTTTGCAAAATTACAATTCTGTAGCTTAGGTCCTGTTCATGGTCCCTGTGTTTATACGATTACATCATTCCCATTGGATTCATGGTTGTGCAATCCTTGGATTTCTAAATCTACCGGGTAGCCATACTTCACAAAGGTTATTTTTAGGAAAGTGATGAACTTTCACAGAAGTTTTGTTTTTTTTTGTTTTGTTTTGTTTTTATTTTTGTTTTTTTGATATTTGGAGGCACCATAGAAATTACTCTTATTTATGGCTTACATTTGAGGAAAATGAGACCAAAAGAGACTGAATACTTGTCTAGAGTCAAGTATCTATTTAGTCCAAAGACCCTGTACCAGAATCTAGCCTGGCATAGTAGTATTTCTTTCTGCTAACTGCTTGCCTTGCATTGTTATTGGCTATATATATTTATATTTAGCCAATATATATATGTCATATATATATAAATATAATTTATATGTATATAAATATATATATTTAAATATGTATATATGTTATATATATATAAATATATATATGTTACACATATATAAATATAATTTATATATTTATATATAATATAAACATAGTAATAAGGTAATTTAGATAACATGTCAGTCACTGTAAGATCAAAATTCCATCCCTTCATTATTCAGTTATGAAATTTGAGCAGATTGTTGTGACTGCCAGTTTACTTGACTCTCAGTGGAATGAGCTAGTAGGCTTCAGGGATGGTGGCTTTCAGAGGATGAGGTACAATTTATATCCCAGAAATCCTCAGAGATAATGAGTCCAAATGAGCCGGGAAGAGATTTTCTTGCCATTTTAAAGGTGCTATCAATTTTCATGCAAGTGCATCTGTTTCCATTTTAGCGGTTACTATAAAAAGGATGTTGAAAATCCAAAATAACTGGTACCATATTTCCAGTATATTCCAATGATGTGTTGGTGCCAGGATTGCCCATCACTTATTCCAGTGTGGCATTTCATTACTCTTTCCCATATTATTCCACAGGTTTGCAACTTGACCAGATTTATTTATGGCCTCTGGAGAGATGTACAACTTCTAGTGCTGACAGAGCTAATCAATGCCTCAGTGAATTTGTCTCCATAGCACAGGAATACCTGGAGGACTTTCTGACGTATTTGTCCTTTTGAAGTCATAGGGTGCCTGGAGTTATGTTATAATGGTTATCTGTGTCTTCTGAAGCAATGCTTCTCAACTGCATTGGGACTTTAGAATCAGTGGAAGACCTTGTATGAAGTCCCAATGCCTGGGTCCCATTTTTGGCAACTGTATTCTGGGATGAGACCTGGGCACAGTAAGTTTTGAAAGTTCCCCAGGTAACTCTAGCATGATCCCCCTTTTTAGAAGCTTCCCAAGCATGCAGCCAGGGTTGAAACTCACCAATGAAAAGCAATGGCCCCTTCATAGCATTGTTTAATGAGAGGGGATTCTTTTATTAGAAACAACCCATGATTTAGCCATCCATGTGCCATCATGAAGAAAGAATTGGAGCTGACCTTGGAGTTGTTCCTGGGGAATGATGACCAATGGCCTCAATGTGATGGCTAAGTGTGTTAATTTTCAGATATTCTGTTTTCACCTCAAGGGGCTAACCGTACCTTATTAGTTTATGTTTAACCTGACAACAGTAAAAATATGAAAATGAAATATATCCCAGCAATGTGTATATTACCAAAAGAGATGTATATTTTTGTTGTTATTTCTCTTCTATTACTATGAGATTTCACCAATATTAAGAAAATGACTTCTGCTCATGTTAATAAGTAAATGTTTCAGCATCCATTCATTTATTGATTCAAAATATTTGTTTATCCTTTTGTGTATCAGGCACTAGAATAATCAGTCTGCAACACATCATTATCTTCATAACCAAAATTTACTGTGGAAATAGACAAATTATTTTGTAGAGTTACTGTTGATACCACAACATCTTTGAGACAAATGCTTTAAAGTATCATGTGATAGGCAATTGTATGGCTTTTTCAACAAAGGAGGTCTGCTAGTTTTTACTATTGTTGGACGAGAGGCATTAGAAAACCAATGGTAACGACTCTAGAGTCTCTAATATAATTTGCAAACTCTGGTGCTGTGGTTCTAAGCCTTTTGTTCTTAAGGCACAGACTTCCAAATTAGAGACTTTTTGATAATGTTCACGAAGGGAATAAAAGATAAAGCATGAAGGGCATCTGGGTGGCTCAGCTGGTTAAGCGACTGCCTTCAGCTCAGGTCAGGATCTGAGTCCTGGGATTAAGTCCCACATCGGGCTCCCTGTTCAGCGGGGAGCCTGATTCTCCCTCTGACCCTCTCCCCTCTCATGCTGTTTCTCACTCTCTCTCTCAAATAAATAAATAAATAAATAAATAAATAAATAAATAAATAAAATCTTAAAAAAAAAAAGATAAAGCATGAATAAAAAATAAACGCAGAGTTATTTATAAGAGAGAAGATTAAAGAAGTAAAAACACCCAACAAAAGGGGTTAGCTAACCATTATGGCATATCCATATGATGGGATGTTATGATACAAATTTTAAAAATTGTAAAGAAAATGGGAGCATGCTCGTATTATGTAGAGAAGAAGCTGAATATAAAGCAATAGTAACAGTATGAGGCTCTCTAAAATGCACAAATATTCATGTTGATTTTGTTTTTCTCCATTCCCTGGACACTTCGGGGTGATGGCAAAGTCAAGGAGATTCCCAGATGGTCTCGGTTGTCCCGGAAGCTTACCCAGGCACACGGCATTTGCAAAGCTGCTTCTCCCAGGTGTGAGTTTCCAGTTTCTGGTGATTTCTTCCAAGCGTGATGCTGGATTATCCTTGGGAAGACAATGTGGGTACTTAACTAAAAGATTTACTGCCTAGCAATGACTCAGATAAAAGTTAACTGGCCAAGTGATAGGTCAGCATTCCCTCAAAAGCTCTTTTACCTAATGGAAGCCATCATTCCCACTCACTTCATGGTGTCTTGTAGCCCAGCACCCCTCTCGACTCCCTCTAAAACCACCCCCGACGGAAGCTCACTAGACCAGATATACTTCTATCCCTCATTCGTGTTCTTCTCTTTTGGTTGTTTTTTTTCTCATTAACTTAAAGCAGTGGTTCTCAAAGTGTGGTTCCTCGAGTCTGCAGCATCAGCTGGGAATTTAAACTTGAAAAAAAATTGCACTAGTTACCTATGATGTGTTTCTTTCCTTTATAATAATATTTCTCTCCCAACAGTTTATGGAATTATGATAGCTAAGATGTTCATAGCTCTTACTCTGTGTTGAACATTCTTTGAAGTGTTTTCCAAATAACTCATTTAATTCTCACAAGCACATTATGAAGTAGGTGCCATTAGTTCCCTATTTCGCAGAGAAGGAAACTGGATAGAGAGAGGGTAAGTAACTCACCCGGGGTCATGCAACTATTAAAAATGCTCATAGGAGAAATGCTGGAAGCAAATACACAATGTCAGCGGTGGTTATTTCTGGGTGTGGGACTAGAGAGAGCTTTACATTTCTTCTCCATGTTTTCTGTATTTTCTAAAACAAATATGTATTATACTTGTCATCGGGAAAAAAAACAATCCACAATATTATTGAAAAGAACAAAGGCGGAAGTTTCAGAGGAGACCTGGAGTAAGGGCGAACCAGAACAGGAGCAAGAGGTATTGTGACTTATTAAAAAACCTTCTCCCTCAGGTCAGGTCTTCCAAGATCCTGGCAGCTGCTGAACAAGTTAGGAAATAAAGAGCCCCAAGTGTGGGCACAATGAGCATCAGAAGTGGAAATCCAGGTAGGGCGTGACATTGAGCCATCTGATCTTTCCAGTGTCTTCGCTGGTTTTGGAACTTACTGTCTTTGTGGGTAGGCCGTAGTAGTAAAGTACATTTCATCACAGTATGTCCAGGAGACCTTTGATGGAGCAGAACTCAGCTCTCTGTATCCAAGAAGGGAAGTTTGTCCATAAAATAATGCCCTGACTCATCTTTAATTAAGTGTGCAATGTGGGAAAGGAATTAGTGTCTTCTGTTGTATGGGATGGAGAAACAGCTATAAGTTTTCAAAATAGCCCATTATTAGCAATCTGCACTGAATCGATTGGTATCCACGGCTCAGTCAGCCTTTGAACAAGCTGGACAATAACTGAAGTAATTATTTGGGGTAAATTATTGCCATCATAAAATGTAATCAATGTTTTATTACAGCAGAAAGGGATGTTTTTTCTTAATTTCTCTCTCCACTCCACCTCTCCTCAGCTGGATCTCCTTGCCTGAGCTCTGAAAGAATGGTATTTTGTTTCCTCCCCTACATTGGCAAGAGAGTCTCAGGCATCCACATGCAGCAAGACAGGACACATCTTGTAAAGGTTTTCCATTTTAATATCCCTTAATGACCAATAATGAATTCTTTATAGTTAATCTGCTGTTCTCATGAAAACAATCTAGATGGTTAAAAAAAATCAATCATTAATGAGCAGTAAATGACAGCTCCCCAACAACACAGCTGTATTTTTGTAAAAGTGATTAAACATTGTCTGCATTCATAATTGCATGGTTAATAAGAATGTTGAGCACCAAGTCAAGCATTGTTGCTAATGATGACAGATTACGATGCTACAAATGCTTTGGAGTTATGGGGCTAAATTTTCAAAGGCAGTCCCTGGAACGGAATGCACACAGACCCACTAAGTATTCAATTTGCATGGACCATTACCAGGTTTGTGCATGGCATTTGGGAGCTATGCAGTTGAGACTCTTTTGAAAATCTGGCCCATTATGACAGAAAGCATCTGTAATTAACAGTAAATGATCTCCCTCTGCCCAGTGTTGGGGAAAGGTGTAAAATGCCCTGTGTGTGGTTTGATGGAGTCTAAAGCCCCTTTGGTTAGGAGTCCTAGAGGCTGAAAGGAAGGCAGAGAGTCTCTGGAGTGGTTTTTCAGCCTTAGAGGTAGGTGTTGACATTAGAGATTTGCAAGCAGGTGACAGAGTGGGCATGTCATTGAGGGGACCTGGTAATACTATCATTGATGCTTTGACTCTCTTGTTTTGGCCTTAAACATACTCCCTACACCTTGGGAGTTCCTGGATTATCAGTCACGGGTCTAACTATTGAAAATCTGAGGTTGTCCCAGGGTCCACTGGGGCTTGGTAGCTGTGCTCAGGGATGAATTGTAATCGTTACGAAGCTGTGGGCAGAGTGAATCACCCAGTGATTGAGTAAGTCCCATCTGCTGCTCAGTCGGTCTGTACTCTGATCAGGTATGAAGGAACTCTGTGTATGAAGCCCTATGTAATCATAATTTATGAGGAAAATTACATGCTAAAAACAGAATTTATAAATTCGTGGATTCTTGGAAAACTCTGGTCTCTCTCTCTGGGATGTTGAGGTTCTAATGGACAGTGCAGTGGTTTCATCTAGATGGTTAAAAAAAATCAATCATTAATGAGCAGTAAATGACAGCTCCCCAACAACACAGCTGTATTTTTGTAAAAGTGATTAAACATTGTCTGTGCTATTATTTACTTATTCCAGTTTGTACGGATATCTTATCTTGATGGTACCTTGGCCTGGAAAACAAGGACCATGTGTATTGGTCCTCTGATTGCACCTGACTCAGTGATGTTTTTTCTGGATCAGTTGTCCTTTGTCTGAGCTGAGGGTTACAGAATCTCAGTCTGCAAGACAGGCTCACCTGGGGTGAAGAACATGGTTTTGAGATGCCTGGGTTTGAAATGTGCCTCTTTCACCCACTGGTGACATTCCACATGGTTGAGGATTCACCTTTCCTCATCAGTGAAGTAGGAATAGTATTAGTAGGTACTTGCTAGGGTTATTGTGAGGATTCAGGGAGGTGTTTGAAGCTCTTAGCTGAGTGACCAGGACATAATATGTGCTCGATAGAAGTTAGTTGTTCCTGTATTTATCATTGTTAAAGCCACAGGTTTGGGTCCTGAGTGAGTGAGTTAAGTGCTGCAGCTATGAGGGTGTGATTTCTTTAGCTAGGCAGGGTCATTTCTTAGAGATCCAAGAGCGAATGATGGACTGCCCTTTGCCCGTGTGTGAAGTGGCTATAGCCGATAGCAGTTATTTACATAGTATAGGCTGAAATGGGTTCCTCCTCTACCTAATAAGGAAGAAAGAGGGTCACCAGCTCAAGCAGATGGGTCAGCCTGGAAGCCTGGCAGCTGTCATAGTTAGAGGGTCCCACAACCCTAGTCCCATCATCTGAAAACACACCCAGAGCTGTTATGGGGCCATATTCAGGAGCAGGGTTGAAATGTGAGTAGGTCAGAACTTTCCAGAGCTCAAGCTCCTGGTCCTGATGTCAGTGAGCAGGGGAACTTCTTTCTTTCCCACACCCTATAACCAATTTTATTATTTTTTTCTTCCATTGTTTATTGTTTAAGATACAAGGAAATAAGTATACATAGATTTGTTTCCCACCCCTTCTTGTCACATAAATGAGGGATACTGTGCACTTTTTCACTTTGCTTTTGTTTACCTAGCAATATATCCTGAGATGTCTTGTAGAAGTATATATCAATCTTTTCTATTCCTTTTTACCACAGATTCCATTGAGTGGACATACCAAGATATAGTCAGCTAGTCCTGCACTTGATGGATATTTGGGAGGGAAACTTTCTTTATGAAATAGCAGAACCTGGATGGCAGTTTAAACATCCGACAGGCTGGGGCGCCTGGGTGGCTCAGTCAGTTAGGCATCTGCCTTCGGCTTGGGTTATGATCCTGGGGTCCTGGGATTGAGTCCGGCATCGGGCTCCCTGCTCAGCGGGGATCCTGCTGCTCCCTCTGCCTCTGCCTCTCTCTCTCTCCCTCTCTGTTTCTAATGAAAAAATCAGTAAAATCTTTAAAATTAAAAAAAAAATACATCCTACAGGCTCTCGTCCTTTCCTGTTCCCCCTTCCCCTTCCTTGGGTTGTTTGCCCTCTAGTGACTTAGCAAGCCCTCCTCACAGAAGGTAGTAAAAAACTCTGCGCCGAATGAAGCCGAGTCACAAGGGAAGAATAGATTTGTGCTTTTGTCTTAGTTCTCCTCTCTTCTATACCAAATCCTTTGGATTATTCATGTGTAATGGCAGAAATCCTAAAAATATGATGGAGAATTAAAACCAGAGGCAGACAATGATATATGTCAATTGTGTCTCAATAAAACTAGAAAAAAAAAACCACCCCAAAGGCAGAAATAAATGCACGGTGTTATAAAATTTTAAAGAATCGTGTGAGTGCTCAACATTTTAAAATAATTTAAAGAATGAAGTGATGGGGGAGTGTGTGTGGCTCCAGGGATTTAATGAAAAACTTGAAATTATAATTTTAATACCCATCTGTACTTTAATGCTCCCTGTCTTCATCTGGCAAATGAAAATCATACTGGGTGTCACACACTTCTCCTGTGAATGGAGAGTAGTAGCCGCTAAGTTACTGGCAAATATTTTGTAAATATGAAATGCACAACCACAGTAGTGATTTGTATGGTGATGGTCTTCATACATCATTGGCATGAGTGATTAGTGAGAAGATAATGCAGGACCGTGCATTCTTGGGAGCCTTCATAAAGACTGGCAAATGCCAAGGTATGCACATCTTCTTTTTTGGTGCTGAAGCAAAGTAATCTGAGACTCTGTGTACGTTGTTACATGTAGACGTTGCTGCACTGGGAAGAACTTATGATTTGATCCAATCCAATAGAAACTTTCTTCTTTGAGTAGTCCAGGCAATGCCCCCCTGACACCCCTGACCTTTGTCACCACCCTTTTTATTTACCTGGCTCCTTCTGTTTCTTGTGTTTATTTATATTGTCCCCAAGCTAAGAATTGGCTGTTTGTTGTGCTCCATCATGGCAGGTCCTACACTGAGAACACATCTTCAAACCCAGGTCAGTCTAGTGCTACATCCTCTTGTGTGGCTTGGAAGCTGGTATAGTTGGCAGTGGCATCTTGGGTCAATTTTTTTTTTAACTTCTCTGAGGTTTTCATGGTCTGTAAAGCACAGAATATGATATTTATGTCTCAGGATTATTATGAGGATTAAGTGGGATAATGTGAGTAATTAGTGGTCAGTAAATTTAGTCCTATTCTATGAAACTCTCTTTGATGAGCCTGCCCTTCAATGACACCTCTTTTGTTAGAATGCCTGTTACATTTATGAGACTTCAGTGTGTGACACACACCTTGTCGCTTGAACAAGAATGATTTTGCATTGTGCTCTTGCTGTGTTATATGTATAAAAAGCCTATATCTCATGCTTTTTTTAGATTGCCTTCTGGAGAGCAGAGGCTAAATTTTAATTGAGCATCTACTGAGACTCAAAATAAAGCTTGGAAGCAGGTTTTTAGAATGAGAAGGGTAGATAGGGATGTGTCATGTTGTCTTTTCCAGACATGATAACTTTCATCCTTCATGTTCTTCTACAGTGTGGTCTTGCCACTTTCCCATCAGGAGGTCAGGTCTAACTCTTCTCCCTTGAATCTGAGTAAGCTTCAACCAGTAGAATACAGTGGAAGGAACATTATGTGACTCCCAAGATTAGGTCATAAAATGTCATGCAGCTTCTTCCTTGTTGAATAGAGTCATCATATTTTGGGGTTCCCAGTCTCCCACAAGAAACTCAAACTCCCTGGGTGCCTGGGTGGCTCAGTCTGTTAAGCATTTGCCTTTGGCTTAGGTCATCACCCCAGGGTTCTGGGATTGAGTCCCACATCAGGCTCCCCACTCAGCGAGGGAGTCTACTTCTCCCTCTCCCTTTGCCCCTCCCCCTGCTCATGCACACACACACTCTCTCTCAAATAAATAAAATCTTAAAAAAAAAAGAAACTCAAGCTCCCTGAGGCTGCCATGCCATAAAGACGGTCCAGGCCACATGGAGAGGCCACCAGACATGTAAATAAAGAAGTTGTCTTGAAAGTGGGTCTTCTAGCCCTTGCTGTTCTAGGCCTAACCATTGGGTTTCCTCATGGAAGCCCCAGATATGATGGAGTAAAGTTGACCCACTGTGGCCTTCCCAAACAACCCATAGAACTCATATCCCTAGTAAAGTGGTTGTTGTTTTATGCCACTGAATTTACCAGAGTTTGTTATACCACAAAGATAATTGGAACAAGCGATCACGATTTGAGTACCATGTTTTGGAGATTACATAGGCTCAGAGAGATTAAATAAATCATTTTATTCAAACAAGGACTTAGTGGTGGAATCATTCTTAAGCACTGGGTTTCAGTCTTGAAACTACATGCCCTCATGATTCATTATGTCATGTACCTTTCTAGCTCTTGACATCAGCCCTGTGTATTTGTGGTTAAAACTTGACTTCAGCCCCCTGTTCTCAAGTGATACACCCTTTAAGGAGTACTCTGCTCATGTAGTAAGCAAAGAGGAAATGAATTACATGATAAGCCTAGCATAGAGGAATCTGTTGCAGACTTTAGGTGGTGAGACATATTGGGGGCTCCTGGAGAAGGGACAAGGATGATGAAATGAAAAGGAGAGGTGACACAGTCCACTGAGGTTGGAGCCTTGTAGGAGAGGAGCTGGGAAGCAGCACAGCAGGATTAAGATCACAAGGCACTGGTGGAAAAAGAAGGGTTGAAATTGCTTCCACTTTATTGAGGCAAACAACTGTGTGCCGACAAGTTGAAGGCTGATGAGCAGCTTTAGCCAATCTCTTACTGTCTACAGCTAAAGGAGAAGTGAGCAGAGGGTGGCATATGGAGCAAGAAGGAGCAGAGGGAGGCAGCAGGGGAGGGGAGAGAAAGCTGTGGGAGGGATGGGAAGATACTCAGGAAGTCTATGGAAGCAGCCTGATGAGGTCTACCAAGGAGTGAGATGGGGAGCCCAAGCAAAGCTTTGGGGAACAGTTGGCCCTAAGCATCCAAAAAAAAATAGGAAGAATTAGAGACAGTGGGAGACGATGAAGGGAATAAAAGCACAAACAAAAGATGTTCAAAGAGAGCATTGGAGATGGAACTTAAAGCAGTTAAAGAGTGTCTGGAAGAGATGGGGAAAAATGGGGATTGAAACCCATTTTGGGTGAAAATAGTCAATTAATTCAATTTTTGATAAAAGAAAATAGTTTGGATGAGAGTTTGAGTGGCATGGCATATTTTGAGTCACTTGCTTACAAAGAAGGCCATATTGTATTTCTAAGCTGTCCCCAAAAGTGAAGTTCCAAATGTTTTATTATAAGAGAAATTATACATATATAAAATTTTTCACTAAATGGTCTGGGAATTGCGTTTTCTTGGTTACTCAGAGAAAGAAATAGCACTAAAAGTAAAAGCTTATCATTGTAATGACACAATAAAAAATCAGTGAGAGAGTGTTCATTGTCTAACCAATGCCTGTATTTGAGACCAAAGGAAAAGAAAACCCCAAGAAGGTAATTTGTCCAGCTCATACTCTGGAGTTCTTTCTGATATCCAGAGATCTTCTGGTCCCTATATTTCGACTTGTTAGTACTTTAAATCTGAAATCTTGATGATGATGATGATGATGATGATGATAATGATGACGATGTTGATGACAACGGTGATGAGGATCATGATAGCAGTGATTAACATGGTGCTTCCTATATGCCAGGCACTGTTCTAACTGCTTTACATATATTAACTAATTTAATCCCCCCAATAATTACTTGGGGTTAGTTAAATGACTTTGGTTATGTCCGTTTTGTGGATGAGGACACTGAGGCATATTTCTCTTTTTCTGTCTTCATCCTATCTTATGTCTATTTCTATCTAAGTAATTGGGGGAAGATTAGAAAGGAAACCTCAAGCCTGATAAGTAATAAAAAGCAGCTGTCTGCAAGGTCCTGGTCATCTCAGAACCTTGTCACCTCCCCTCTCTGAGGCTCTGCTCAGGAGTGAGTTATGTGTCCCCAAGTCCCTTGCTGCTAAGGTGTTTCTTATCAATGGAATGACTGATGTTGTCAATGGAGTGGTTGATTTTTATGATGGTGGGAGAGCAGAACATTATAAGGCCACCCCAGAATGGGGTTTTATTCTTCAGCAGCTGTCTGATATAAATGAAAGAGTAGGAACTCTGGAGTGGGACAGGGCTTCAAATTTGAATCTTGGCTCCACCTCTTAATAACTGTTTGACTTCGGAAAAGTTACGTATCATTGTTTTATCTACTTGTAAAATAGAGATAATACCATCCACTTTGTGGAGTCATTTTGAAGAATAAGTGAAATGAGAGATATGAAGTGCCTAGGAAAGTGCTCGAGAGTTAGAACTGTGTTACTTCTGCTCTTTTATAGAACTGATAATTGGTTCTATTACAGATATTTGATATTAATCAAATCAAATGTTGATAAGTTCTTTGTATGTGAGGCTGAAAACTTCAAATTTTCAAAGGTACAAGGATTATGTATCTCCATTGTGAAATGATCACTGAATGAAATATTGGAGAATAATGATGAGTTTTAGGCACATGATAAAAGAACACCCAAAAGAGAAAACTATAAGTGTCTTTTAATTTCAAGAACCTTTTTGTGGTAGACAGAATAATGACTCCCCAAATGTGGCCACATCATAATCCAAGGACTCTGTGAATATGTTACCCTGCATGGCAGAAAGAACTTTGCAGATGGGATTAAGTTAAAATTCTGGAGATGGAGAGATTATCTTGGATTATCTGAGTGGGCCATCTAATCACATGGGTCTCTAGAATCAGAGAATTTTTCTTTTTTTTTTTTTAAAGATTTTATTTATTTATTCATGAGAGACAGAGAGAGAGAGAGAGAGAGGCAGAGGGAGAAGCAGGCTCCCAAGGAGCAGGGAGCCCGATGCGGGACTCGATCCCAGGACCCTGGGATCATGACCTGAGCTGAAGGCAGATGCTTAACCATCTGAGCCATCCAGGCGCCCTAGAATCAGAGAATTTTTCAGACTGTGATCAGAGCAAGAGATGTGATGGTGGAAAAGAGTCCAATGTTGCAATAGCAACATTGTCGGCACTGAAGATGGAGAAAGGAGCTATGGACCATGAAATGTGGGTAGCCTCTGAAAGATGGAAAAGGCAAGGAAATGTATTCTCCCCTAGAGTCTCCAGAAAGGAACACAACTCTGCTGACACCTCAATTTTAGTGCAGTGACAGCCATGTTGGACTTCTGATCTACAGAATTATAAGGTAATACATGTATGTATTAAGTGGTATAGTGGCCTTTGTTCTCAAGATGCCTGTTGGAAATAATCTTAATTCTGGCAATTTCTTAGCCTTTATAATAAGAGCCTTCCTCCTAATAGAGTCCTTTTTGAAGATATGCTGTGTTAGGCTATTAGGCCCCCTTTGGAGTGACTTAACAGTGACCTCCGTTTTCTGCAGCCTGCCCCCTTCACTTCATCACTCAGATGATCCCTTCACAGTCACATTTGTGTTATGGGATTGCCCACTTGGACAGTTAATTTGAAAAGAAGAGTTACATGGCTTAATGTGGGCCAATGAACATCTCTTTCCCAGGAGTGTGGATTAGGTTGAGGGAGGTGTTAGTCACAGCCTTTGTATGTGGCTTGAACTGAGATGATTGTGTGAATTTGAAGGCTGGGTGGTGGCCATCAGCACGGAGAAGGTAAAAATCAGGCCTGACCCTTCTGGATGGAGCAGAGCAGAGCAGAGATGAGGGTCTGAAAAAAAAAAAACAAGAAGGTGGTGACCTTGTTTCTGCTGACTCTTAGTCAACATTTTTACCCCTACTGGGGCCCAGGTGTATCTCTGCCCCACATTCCACAAGACAACATTGTACCATTAAGGAAAAAAAGTCCTTTCCCCCCTTAACCTTGCTAAGAGGTTTTCTGTTCCTTACAAACAAAACAACCTTGACTAAAATACCTACTATGATAGAGGTGCATCAGGAAGATGGGAAGGAGATTCCACTAATGTCATTTTGGGTTCTCTTTCATGCTTAATTCCCAGGAAGCTTATAGACAGATTTAGAGGAATATGATTATGCTGAAGGCCAGGGAGCATTTCATACTTCTGCAGCTCTAGCTGGACCTCATGGCAGGACCTGTCTTGTAGGCTTTGAGACCCGTGGCTGTAGAACGCTTCTTTAGGCTCTGGCCAAATACATCTGAAGCTCACATACAAAATTAATGTTGGCAGAAGGGTACTTTTAAATCAGGATTTTGCAATTCCATGTGACTTTTCTGCAGCAAACTTAAACACGAAACCATGACCTTGAAACCCAACCTTAGTGCTTTTCTGTAGTTAACTTAATTTTAAGAGTATGCATGGCAGAGATTTTGGTTTCTTGGAGGAGAACCTGCAGCCAGAAATGGTAGTTTTCCTAATCATCATTAACTCATAGATTTTATTTATTTTTATTTTAAGATTTTATTTATTTATTTGAGAGGGAGAGAGAGCATGAGTGGGGGAGTGGGGGGGCAGAGGGAGAGTGAGAAGCAGACTCCCCGCTGATCAGGGAGCCTGACACTGGACTCCATCCCAGGATCCCAGGATCATGACTGAGCCAAAGGCAGACGCTTAACTGACTGAACCACCCAGGTGTCCCTAACTCAAAGAATTTAAAAAGCAATCACAAAGTCAAGCTATTCAACTTTTTAGTTATGCAGACAAGAAAATATCCTCAGAAGGGTTACATGGCTTATGTTATGATCTTGATGGGGTTTATATGTGTATCTATATACAGAATTATGAAACTCATGATTATTTAGAGAATGAATTAAGTATCAGAGAATACAGAAATCTCTGAACTATTTCTATGAATACCAAGTAATTTTTTTATAATGCATAGAAAATATTACCTTTCTTTTTATGAATTGGAATTATTTCTATAAACTCAAGTGTGTCCAAAGAAATACAATTTCTTTGATGGACTGTAAGTTATTAATAAGAAGTTAGATAGCCCTAAAGATAAAGTATCCATGAATTCATTCATCTTCCCTCCCCTTCCTTCCTTCCTTCCTTTTGTTCTTTCTAAGTATTAATTATCGAGTGGTTGCCATATACCTAGCAATTTCTAAAATGTAGAAATACAAGACTAAAATAATATGCCCTCATGGGGTTCTCATCTCACGGTGCTCCTACCTTCGTGGACCTTACATTTGAGTTGGGGAGAATAAGAAAAAAAAACACATAAATATATAAGATAATTTTGGATAATGATAAAGTGTTATGAAGAAAATTAAAAAGTAGTAACGTAATAGAGAATAATAGGCTGGGGTAACACAGGGTATGATTTCTTAGGGTGAGGAGGTAACATTTAATTGATCTGTTTATCCTATCTATCTATCCATCCATCCTATCTATCTTCTCTGATTATATAAGACAACATGTTGATCTATTTACTCGCAGTAAACAGAGATTAAGTCACTTTCACAAATCACAGAGTTCATCATTTTAAATCTGGTTTTCTTACTTGTTTCTACTGCCTCCTCAAAAGGGCACTGGGTTAAGAATCTGTTTTCAAAAAGTCAAATTTAAGTTGGAGAGAAAACACAAATATGGGATAATATTTCAAAGTACCAGTTTTCTTCCCCTTCTCTACAATCCTCACAAAATCCCATTGCTGTATCCCAAGAACTTCTTCTATGGCTCCCACTCTCTCCCTCAGAGACCCTAAACATAGACATGAGGCAAATCAGAAACAAATCCTACAACAACTCAACTGTTCTTTTGGAAAGCTCCCTGTAGATGTGAAGGGAAAGATTCAGACACATATTTGTAGTGTTCATTTTCCTGATCTCAGAGTCTAGTCTGAAAAATTCTACTGTTACTGAAGCAAACACCCTCTGCCATCAGTTCTAGCCAGCTGTGGGGAAACTGAGTCACCACACACTTACTGCTTTCATTGATGGACCTTGAATATCACCAGAAGTCTGCTTCAGTCATCTGAAATCATGGTTGTCTGTATGAGAAGGTCTGCCCAGGAGCCTGAAAACTCCACAGATGGGAGGGTGGAGAGACAGTGGTGACAGGAATGGGAAGCTTCAGTTCTGACCAAGATGGGTCTAGATATCCTCTGAAATCATATATTGTGTTTTGTCATATTTGTTGTCTGTTGTCATAACAAACCACCCCGCCTATCAGTGGCTAAAAACAATAAGCATTCATTTACTTAGTCTGTGGGTTGGTGATGTAGGCTGGACTTGGCTGATTTTATCTGGTCTCAGCTAGGCTCATTCCTATTTCTGGTGTTGGGCTATTGGCTGATCTAAGATTGCCCCTGCCAGGATGATGGGGGATGCCAAGTTCCTTCCATGTCTCTCATCCAGTAGACCAGCCTATGCATGTTCTCATGGCAGTATAGAAGAGTAAGAGCAATCAAGACCAACCGTACAAGTGCTTCTTAAGCAAGCATCTTACTGGCCAAACAAATCTCATGACCAAGCCCAGGGTCAGCATGGGATGGAACTGCAGATTTGCATGGCAAAGAACATGCAATTTCAAGGGCAGGTGAAGAATTGGGACCATTAATGCAATCGTAACAACACGAGTTCTTCAGGATTAGAATATTAAGGGTTACTTATTTGCCAAATGGTCTGGGCATAGTTTGAAGCGTAGATTAGAACAGGGAGAAAGTGGAGGCAGGAAACAGACAGAAACCTATCCAGGGAAATAATGGCAATGCCTGAATCTGGGGTGACCTGGACAGTGGAAATGGAGTGGTGGGAGATATTGCCCAGTGTGGCTGTGCTGTGGATGAGGAGGTGCAAAAGAAATGGAGGAAACAAGGTGAACGCTGGAGTCACTGGTCTGGAGGGTGGTAGTAACTGTGACAGGCAGGTAACCCACTATGCCTAGGAAGTGAAGGCCTGGAGATACCCTGTGAAAGAAGAGAGAAACTTGGTGACATGAGTAGGTCAGGTATGTGGGAGACAGAGCAGCAGAAAAGCAACATGGTAGGAGGGTTATCTGCTTATAGCTGCAAGGCATCCTGGGAGGGTAATGGTTGTGAGTACTGGAGGTTTGGAGAGGCCAAGAACTCAGGGAGATTGAAACTCATGGACGATCATTTGGATTCACTATGTTGGAGAATTGGGAGATTGCCATGGCTCTGAGGATGGTGTGTATGCCTTACTGGGTTACCCTCCAGTGTTCCCAAGACATCTTGTCTAAAGGGTCATGCTTGAGGAGACCCCCCGAGTAGGTGGGGCCATGATGGTGTGCCTGGATCATGACTCCCTGCCTCTCCACAGTGGCCAGGCTCTGCTGCAGGTTTAATCAATTATGTTGCTTTCACTTTGTACCCAGCCACCTTTCCCAGCTCACATTCAGGTACTCTCTGAATACGTCTCTTTCTTCTAATCCTCTCTAGTTCAATAAACAATTGTAAAACCTGGCAATCAGGATGAAGCCAAGCATTCTAAATCTTAACTTATTTTTCTGTTTTTCCAATAGAAAGGTCTTTTCAAGACACCCAAAGTGGAAAGTATTTTGAATTACTTTCTTTGACTGACTGTTCTTGAATTCCTCAGGATCGCCGTCGATAACATTCAGAATGATTTCTGGGACACAGCGCTAGGCTTAAAATAGTTTGGAGCCTTCTGGGGCAACCACTTGATATGAGAAATGATTTGTTAGCCATGTTAAGGAAGAATCAGATAGGTTAATGAGCGGCAACTGTTTCATAGCTCGAGCGCGCCCCATACTGCATACCCTGTTTTCTTGCCGCTTCGAGTCCCAGTGTTGTAGGTAAAATAGAAGTTATTAAATACAGACATTATTTTTTCTAGTTCTTAGATCTGCTCAATCCATCTTTGTCTCCTTTGTCCTGTGAGGCAACTCCTGCCATTTGAAGTAAGCCGAGTCTCCATGAAGGGCCAAGTTGTTTTTGCATTGTCAAGGAGACCAGAAAATAGAAACTGGGTAGCAAAACAAACCCTTTGTGGGCGTGGGTGTTGCTCAAATGTGGAAAATCTGAAACCACGTCTCTTTTCTGCTCCTTCCTGGAGCTGACTTCTGCTGGAGTTTTGTGAGGGGGCTGTGAGAAGACGTGCATTTCTCTTCTCTCCAATGTGGCAATAAGCAGCCATGGTGTCATCACCAGTCATGAAGGAACTGTGGTTCTAAGCCCGGGTTTCCCAGAGTATGGTCTGTGGGCCTGAGACAACAGATCAGATTTACTTGTGAAAATATCTCTGCACCTGGCTCCTGGGAATCTACATTAAAAAAAAAATTTTTTTTTTTTTTAGCATGCATCCTAGGTAATCTCATACTCCTTGATGGATAAGAATCCACTAACCCAGGAGACAGGTGTTCAGTTATTTGTTATTATTTGTATGCTTCAAAAGAACACATGGTAGCAGGAGCAAATAATTAAAAATGGGATCCTTGCTTGTGGCTATGCAAAACAATCTAAGCTGACTTCTGACTTTAAGGCATCATCTTACGTCACTTGCCCATCTTCCGTTGTGTTAGCAGGGTGTGATGGAGATGACTAGTCATTCACTAACCAGTCATGCTCTCCCTTCTATATAACACAGAATTGTTCCTGGACTACTTGGCCCACTTGAATCCAGGAATGGCCTATGCCTAGCTATCTAGTGGAATGGAGCCGAAATGGTGTGTGCCTATTTCTTTCCCTTCTGCCAGGGTGGAGAGGAGTCTGAGGCCTGAGTAAGGGATGAATGGAGCCCAGGTCCTTAAATTTACCAGGTGCTAGGAGCACCTGCTTTGGACTTTTACCTGAGTAGGAAGTAAGATTTATAGTGCTGAGCCCCTGAGATTTTAAGGTATCAATGGCTTTTGTTACGAGAGTAATTCATGGAGGTTGGCCTATTAGGCAGTTTGAGATAAGAACTATGTTCTTTGCCAGCTCAGATTCAAAATACACAGAATTTACTCAAACAAACCTAGTAATCTTCTGAAAAGTAGGAGATCATCTCTTAGTAGAAAAAGTACCAGTCTTAGAATTAGGAAAATGGATCTAAATCCCAGGTCTACCACTTACTGGCTCTGCAGTTTTAGACAAATCACTCGATTACTCTGAGCCTCAGCTCCTTCCATTATGTAGTGAGAATAATAATAATACGGTATTATTTGCCTCTCAAGGTGTGTGTGAAGGTCACGGATTCTCTCATGGAAACACTTCGGAAATTATAAAGTGCCATTCTATGAATGGGAGGGATGACTTGGCTCTTTTTTTACAGAGCTGGGGTGAAGTGCTATTTTCTCGCTTTGATATTTTCAAAGGCTTCCCAAGTCTCATTTTTTTTCCCCTTTGGAAAATGGGGATAATAAAGCTTACTGGGATTATTGTGAGAATAAAAATGGATAATGTATGTGATGGTGTCTAGCACCAGACCCAGTGTATTGCAGGAATGCAGAAAAATGTTAGCTCCCTTCCCTGCAGAACTGTGTGCTTGAGGGAGGTGATTCAGGAAGAATCCATTTGGCTGATGATAAATATGAACCGAGTGCTTCCATTGCTTATGTTTTACTCACCTCTGCTGACCGATGAGATGATATTCACTGTATCATGTGTCCCATTCTTCCCTGTGCTTGATGGTGGTCCCACAGCAGCAGGAAAGATGGCCACAGAGGAGCTTGTACTGTTACCTGCTTCCATTGCTTCTCCTGCAAAGATGGAAACTCTAGGCTTTGCGAGGCTGTCGGACCACATACTGAATGAAGCCTCTTGCAGCCGGACCCTGACATTTAGACCCTGGTATTCCTGAGTGCTTTCTCATGCATGGTCATTGCTTGAAACTCATCCTCTTCTTTTCCCTGTTTTGCCTTCACTTGACTTATTCTTTACCCTGGCATCCTCTTTACTTGAACTATCCTCAAGCTAATCTACTTGATTGGAAGTTCATGACACAGAAACCTGGCTCTAAGATAAGTTTTTTACGACAGTAATGGTAATTCCTGTGATTTATTTGTATGCTGTGCTACCATTTCCATAGTACTTTCAGGTGAGTTATCTTGTTTGTTCACTGTTGGTTTTCATAGACTCACAGCTGCCGTTAATTCTTTTGCTTAGCTTAGGTGCATTTATTGGGCAGAACACCATGGAAGACTGCCAGGAGGATGGGGTGGAGGGTAGAAGGGACAGAGAGTTTTATCAACTGTAAAATTCCATAGAGAGGTTAAAAACTTTGTCCAAAGTCAAAAAGGCTATGTGGGTGATAGAGATGGGATTTAAATTCTGGTCTCTCTGGTTCCAAAGCCCATGTTCTTTCCTTGGTGTTACTATCTCTAGCAGATGGATCAACAGAGATAAGTAGTTGCTGTCCAGGCAGTCCCATGTCCATTAACTTGGGGAGTAAAGACAAACATTTGAGTAGAAACACAAGGGAACATTCTTCTTGTCCTTCCTCCACGTCTCCTTCCCTCCTGCAACATTTATTATCTATTTTGTGGCACCCAGTATTCTAGGCTCTGGGGTATCACATCCCCCATCCTGTAGTGACCAGTCTAATGTGCAAGATAGAGAAATTGATGAACAGCTAGACAAATAATCTAACGTGTGGTAGTGACAATTGCTAAGAACAATAAAGCAGGGCAAGGGGTAAACAGTGATGGAGCTTCTGTGTGAGATGGGGTGGTCAGGGACGGTGACATTTGGGTAAGTGACACCTGAGTAGGTGGCATTTGAGCAGACCTGAATGAAAAGAAAGGCTTTGAGGGGGTGGGAGGGGGTGGGGAAAGGAACAGCATGTGCAAAGCCCAAGGCAGGAGTGGGCTTAGTGTTCAGAGTTGGAGTAAGCTCAAGAGGGTGGTGGGGCTGAGGGTGGAAAGTTCAGGAGAGGCCTGGGGGCCTTGGGGAAGCCTTTAGATTTTATTCTGAGTGAAGTGGGAAGCCATTAGAGTTCTGAGCAAAGAGGAGGTAGGATCTGACTTAACATTTACAAAGAAGCACTATGGATATTGTGTGCAGATTAGATTTTAGAGCCAGGGAACCCAGTTCAGTGAATTGCAGTTGATCATACTTGAGAAAACCCAATGTGGACGGTACCAAAAACAAATATTACAACATTTCATTCCTTCACTTTCTGTTCTTATCTTTGGATTTTTTATTTCAATTCTTTGTAAATCTCTTTAAATTCATTAAATTCCTACTGTGTTCAAGGTACTGTGAAAATTGCCATTTGTGTCCTTATCCCTTTCTTTAAACCTCTTCCTACAATCTGGATTTTTTTTTTAACCTAAACCAAATTACACATTGTTCCACTTATCTCAACAGAGGTAGAAAGAAATCAATTGCTTTGGTTTTCTGATAGCACAGACCTAGCTACAGATCTGAAATGAAATGAACTGACATTACATTGATAGGAGGCCAGGCTGCTGAGAGCACCCTTTCTCAGGGACAGCAAGCTACTCCTGGAAACGGTTGGGACGAAGGCTGATGTTTGTCATCAGCTTCAAACTTGGACCCTTGCCCATTTGCGTAACACTTGCTCTCGTCCAGCTGAAGTAGGTGATCGGATTGAGACTATCACACGTCAAACGCCACTAAGCGCTATTAATATGGGTGGGATAATTGAGTAGCCTGACTTGTTGGAAAATATAACTACTTTACACATCATTGTAAATTGTTTTCCAGGCTATCCTGGCCTCCCTTCAGCCATGAAAACATTCAGATGTGAGAAGGAAAAAAAAAAAAAATGCTTCTTGAACAGTTATCCATGAAAGTAAATGAGATTGCTTTAGACTTCTCTGTAACACTCAAACTATCCACACATGGAAATTATTACCCACCCTGTGTTTGTTTAAATGTTGGTAGATGTTGTCATTGCCAGCACTGCTGTCTGGTAGTATAATGCTTACTTCTGTGCAAAGGAGGGAACAGTCCAATACTCTTTACCATCATTTTTGGGAACATTCTTTCACCTAAAGAATGAGTCTTAAGTACATCATGATGATTTGATGTCTTCTCTCTAATTTAAAATAGTCTTAGATTTTGAAGCTGGATTATGTTCATGCATAATTACTCTCACGTTGCAACGAGGGGCCAAACTGTGGGATGGACATAGCATGTGAAGGCTGGCCCTTAGGTACATCTGGGAAGAGTTTTAAGCAAGTCAACTGCCTTTGCGTTTATCAAAATCTGTCCAAATCCTTCTTGCTTCAAGGTCAAGCTTGAATCTCACCTTCTTTAGGAAGTTATGCTTAGGTCATTTAGCACATATAATCACTCTCCCTTCTCAGAGAAGAGGGACAAGAATGAATATTTTCTTAGCAGCCACTGTGTTGGATTGTCACATATCTCATCTAATCTTGACATGAGTCCTCTGTGAGGTGAGTGCTGTTGTCCCGGTTTAGCCCAGGGAAGGGATCTGACGTATCTGTGGTCCCACAGCTAGGAGGTGGAAGTGTCAGGATGTGAATTCAGGTCTGTGTGACAGTAGAATTCTTTCCACCATGCCACATGACTTCTTAGGACCTTCAGAGTACTTAGAGCAAGATATACATTCCTTAGCTCTTTATCAGATACCATTGCTTGGTACTTGTTGTTTCATGTGTGGGTTTTCTATTCCCAGCAATGTTACAACGTCCTTGAAGGCAGTTCCAGGACACACAGAGAAGATGTGGCTTCTGCCTTATGGGAGCTTTACAGAGAGTTACAGACATGAAAAGCAAGATGTTTCCTAACCCATTATAGGGAGTCTGATGGGACTCTACAGAGGATACTCAGGCGGTGCAAAGGAGGAGATGGTCTCTTGTGCCTGTGGAGGTTGGGGTAAGAGTGGGTGGGACCAGAAAAGGTTTTGTAGAGAGATGAAATTTTAGTTCTTCAGATGAGCAGGTATTTGTCCGGTAATCTGTAAGACTTGGATCAGGGTGAGGCTCAAAAGGGTAAACATCCCAGGCAAAAAGAAGTCACCAGGCTAGGAAATGCAGTCAGGTGTGCTGCATGATGGTAAATAGCTTGGGAGGGTCGGATCATATGTTAAAGGACAAGAGGGACATCCGGAGAAGAGGCTAGAGGGAGAGGTAGGCAGAGACCAGGACATGAGTTTCTTGAATACTTACTGAGTTTGAATTTTACTCATTGTGTCATGCCATTGAAAGATTGTAAGCTGGGGTGCAATGCCATCCAAAACAAAACTTCTTGTTTAAGGCTGTATGTGGTGGGGGAATTACTTGGTTGGTATTTGAAGAGTAGACAGGAGGGCAGTTAGGAGACTGTTGGAATTCTCCAGGCAAGAGAGAATGAGGTCCTGGGTTAGATGAGGAGTGATGAGAAGAGAAGGGAGTCCATGAAGACACCTGTCATCTGTTTTTCTGCCATGGGTGACCTTAAATGCTTCTTGTGGGCAGGAGTCATCTCCTACTCAGTTGCTCTTACCACGCAGTCCCAAACACATGAATTCCCTTTCTCATAAACCTGCAATGCTAAAAGCTTCATTTGCTATAACAGTAATGAAAAGAATGTGAGTGCAGATGACTGCAAAACATGGGAGTCCTGCCCCAAGATCAGGGGTGAAGTTGAGCCCTTTCTTCTGCACTGAACCTGTGCGGGCAGAATTACTATCCACAGTAGTCGCTATTGGAAGCAGTGATTCATAGATGAAAATAACTTTAGAACTTTTAAGAAAAACCAGGAGGAAAAATCAGAATTACTACCAAAATAATTTTTCTAACAGGACTCTGGTTATTTATCTTTTCACATAAGTGAAGCTAAACTATATTAGCAAGTATTAAAGCAATTTAAGAGTTCTTAGCTGTGTGTCCTTGAAGACTATAATATTTGTGGGAGGTAGTTCCACTGCTGTAAATCTATGTTGACAGGTGTAAATTTACACTAATAAATTAATAACACAAGTAAGAGAAACAAACCCCAGCTCCTAGGATGGCGGATTCACGCTAGAACTGATGGGATTGAGAAAACACCGATCAAATGCCTTCTGATTGATTTTCCCTCTTGATTGGTGTAAGATTTGTGCAGATGAAGTTGTCACATTTGGTATTTTTCTTAGCTGTGTTTTTCACTTTTTAAACATATTCATCACACCTCTCTACTGTTTCTCCATCCAGAGGTATGCTCTAAAGGTGAGCTAAGAAATTAAACAAATGCACAGTATTTCTCAGGAGGGCCACAGCAGAGTTTTCTGCTCTCTCTATCCGCTGTGACATTTTGAACCTCAGCAAGCTATTTATCTTCCAGTTTCCAGCTTCTAGGTTTTTTTTTTCCTCAAGATTTGTGACAGCTCAGTAAGTGAGTGTTTTCTGGTTTTTGAGTCTTCTGTACTGCGTTTCTTGAATCTCTTTGTAAGAAGGGATTCTGTCTTGTTCATCTTTGATCACATTCAGTTTCTAGCAAAATGTCTTGGCACCTAATAGGGGCCACTTAATCCATGCTGGATGAGTAAGGACAAATGTATGCCCTTCGGGAAAAGGGCATAATTGTTTTCAGGGCGAGATGGGGTGAAAGAAGGAGATAGTAGTAAACTAAATTGATATAAATCATGGAGAAAGTGGGAGAACACCCGGCATGACATATGATATGTTGAATTTTACATAGGCTAAGTCAGCCAAAAACATGGCCTTACACAAGACCATTTTGGTATGGATCTTAAGATTTTTGGCTTTGTCAGCTCTGAAGCGGGAACAATTCTTTTTTAATAATGGTATCCACTTAAAAAATTCAGGTGTAGAAGAAGTATGTACTTCTTTCCTAAAAAAGAGAAACCCTACAGAACCCTGCAAATTCTTCATGGTATGTACAGATGGCTCTACCCTGATGGCCCACGTACCTGTCCCATGTGGTTACATTGTTATCACTGCCTCTACTAGGTGGGCACCCTCAACCACCTGGGCTGCTCTGCCTCTTCACACTGACTGGACAGGACGCTCCCTCCTCTCCTACATCAGCGTATGTAGTCTGCCCATGCTGGTTTCCTATTGGCGCCATCACGGTTCATCAAAGATTTGCTGGCTTTAAACAACACCTGCAGTCTGTGGATCAAAGCGTGTCTGGGTTCAACTGGGTCCTCTGCTCAGGGTGTCTCAAGGCCAAAATCAAGGTGTTGGCCAGCCTGGGCTCTTATCTGAGGCTCTGGTAAAGAATCCATTTCCAAGCCCTTATGATCGTCAACAGAATCAGTTATTGGCGGTTGTAGGACTGAGATTCTTGTTTTCTTACTGGCTGTCAGCCAAGGTCCACTCTCTGCTCCCAGGGCCCCCTGCATTCTTCCCCAGGGGGCCCCCCTCCATTAGAAAGTCTGTCTATCACACTTCTCCCGAAAAGGGAAAGCTTTGCCACATGGAGGCTGGTCAGTCCTCTGTAGAAGATATCTGTAGCTAACAGTCCATTAAAAAAAACACTGCCACTTTGCATAAAGCATACAGTGAGTTTGCTTTACGTCTACCTTAGAGCATAGTTTCTGAAATCTAGATGGTTTGGTTACTAGCAGAAGAAGCCAGGTAGCCAACCATTAGGACATGTTTCATGTGCATGTAAGGACTTGCACTTACAGATGGTAAGGGTACACATGGTACCAGGGAACAGACTGTATCAGTTCATCTCAGGGTCGCTCAGCCACATTACTGTTACTGGTGGCACCATACATCATGTAAATGCCTTTGAAAATAGCATAGCATGGTGCAGCATTGAATGAGAATGTGAATGCAGATAATTGTCCAATCCTAGGCAGTATGATGATGTAGTGGAAGTTACCACTCTTTTGGACAGAGCTTCCTTTTACTTCCCCCCAGGCCTGGACAGGTTTGTGGGAATGATTCGCGGGTCATGAAGGACTCTCATTGAGTATCTGCCACCATCACCAGCTTCTGGGTAATTTGCAAGAGAAGCTATTTAACTTTCAATAACTAATTCAATAAGGAATTTCAATTACCCAACAAATTTAATAGAATCTTCCAAATTGTGGGAAGTACAGATTAAGCATTGGAAATTATACCATCTGTCCTAAAGTTGCAAAGTAAGAAAAGATTTGGAAGTATGGCTTCTGAACAGCGTGTTACCTTGATGCTATAAAAAACTGTTGACGTCAAAAGTGATGCTGGGGAATCTTTAGGCTTTAAGATAGGAAGAGCACGTATCCTCAAACTCATTGCAGTTTCCATACATGACCTTTGGTGACATCATCTGAGATTGTGACCATCAGTGAGATACCGTGTTCTGCAGACATTTCTGGGTCATTAACATGAGGATGATGGAATCTTCCCTATATTTTCCCCTGTGAGACCACTTGTAAAAGCAAAGCTGGTTGGTGCTTATATCACGCACGGAGCTCCTTTGTAGGGTGCCTTTAAAGCACTGTTTTGATTTAACTGCAAATCAACTGCATTCCTGAGTTTGGGAAATCAAATTTTAACATTAACTTGCAAATAGCTCTGGTGCTTCACCCCTAATTCATATTCCAGCAACCTTCACTGAAGCAGGAAGCAGAGTCAAGCTGTTGCCATGAAGATCATTTCAAGAGCTCAGAAATCCTCCAGGGATCCCTTTATCACTGCTTTTCAAAGAGGTCTTTATTCCTCTCTTCTCCTGTTTCCTGCAAAGGGAGTTGTGTCCAATACTCGAGGACATGGTGGAGCCAAAAAGGACCCAAAGACTCCTTCAGGACTATGATCTTCTGAATTGTGAAATCTGCCATTCTGATCACTATCCTTTCTTCCCACCCAACCACACTGGAATAAATGCTACTGTTCTGTAAAACTTTACTGTATAATAAACCTGCCTTTTCATTTTTAAAGGACTGAGCTCCCAGGTCACTTGGCACTTGTTTTGTTTTAAGTCTTTCTGTGTAAAGGTCCATCAAATTCTCATAAAAGTAACATTTTTTGGACTATATTATCTACTTGAAGATCATTTTACTTTTTTATTTTATTTTATTTTATTTTTTAATTCCAATCTAGTTGACATATAGTGTTATATTGGTTTCAGGTATAAAATATAGTGATTCAGCATCACTCTACATGAGTCAGTGCTCATCATGATAAATATACTCTTCATCTCCTTTATCTATTTCCCCCATCCTCCCACCCACCTCCCCTCTGCTTTGTACTCTACAGTTAAGAGTCTGTTTCCTGGTTTGTCTCTCTACTTGATCTTAATTGACATACGTTTTTCTTGTGACTGGGCACCAAAAAGTGTCTGAATCTAAGACAGTAAAGTGGACTTTTATTTCAAGTATGTTATGCTTAATTTTTTTTTCCTCTGAAAGGTATAGGGGCCAGAGATGAAATGGTAAAAAAAAGTAGTAAAAAAAGTTGTATTTATATTACTAATTACAGATATGAATGTAGATCCAGAGTTAATACATGGATTTAATGTATTTTCAGTAAGGTTAGGACTAAAAATTACATCATGTATTTCATCTTATTTGCGGTAGCTGGGAATTGCCATCTTCCTTTTGGAAGGGAAAATAGGAGTTTTCAACTTCACAACATTTTGAGGGAAACATTGCTCTCCTATTTTATAGGGGACATGGAGAAAAAGAAAATAAGGTAGATTTTTAAGAAGTCTAAAAAGAGGTAGGCATTGTCAATCATATTTATATTCACTCCAATAGATCATATGATTTTCTTCTGAAAAAATATTAACCTTGGTCTATATCTTTTTTTATTATTATTATGTTAGTCACCATACAGTACATCATTACTTTTTGATGTAGTGTTCCATGATTCATTGCGTATAACACCCAGTGCTCCTTAATACCCATCACCAGGCTAACCCATCCCCCCAACCCCCTCCCCTCTGAAACCCTCAGTTTGTTTCCTGGAGTCCATAGTCTCTCATGGTTCATCACCCCCTCTGATTCCCACCCCCCTCATTTTTCCCTTCCTTCTCCTAATGTCCTCCATGCTATTCCTTATGTTCCACATATAAGTGAAACCATATAATAATTGTCTTTCTCTGCTTGATTTATTTCACCTAGCATAATCCCCTCCAGTTCCATCCATGTTGATGCAAAAGTTGGGTATTCATCCTTTCTGGTGGCTGAGTAATATTCCATTATATATATGAACCACATCTTCTTTATCCATTCGTCTGTTGAAGGGCATCTCAGATCCTTCCACAGTTTGGCTATTGTGGTTACTGCTGCTATGAACACTGGGGTGCATGTGCCCCTTCTTTTCACTACATCTGTATCTTTGGGGTAAATACCCAGTAGTGCAATTGCTGGGTCATAGTCAACAAAACTGAGAGGCAACCCACGGAATGGGAGAAGATACTTGCAAATGACACTACAGATAAAAGGCTGGTATCCAAGATCTATAAAGAACTTCTCAAAACTCAACACCCAAAAAACAAATAATCAAGTCAAAAAATGGGCAGAAGACATGAACAGACACTTCTCCAAAGAAGACATCCAAATGGCTAACAGACACATGAAAAAATGTCCAACATCATTAGCCATCAGGGAAATTCAAATCAAAACCACATTGAGAGACCACCTTACACCAGTTAGAATGGCAAACATTAACGAGGCAGCAAACAACAAATGTTGGAGAAGATGTGGCGAAAGGGCAACCCTCTTACACTGTTGGTGGGAATGCAAGTTCGTACAGTCACTTTGGAAAACAGTATGGAGGTTCCTCAAAAAGTTAAAATAACCTTAGTCTGTATCTATGTGCATTGTCAAACTAGGGTGTGAGAGGGGCGTCTGGGTGGGTCAGTGTGTTAAGTGACTGACTCTTAATTTTGACTCAGGTCATGGTCTCAGGGTCATGGGATTGAGCCCCACATCAGGCTCTGCACTCAGCACGGAATCTGCTTGAGATTCTCTCTCTCCCTCTACCCCTCCCCCCACCTAGTGCATTAGCATGCACACATGCTCTCTCTCAAATAAATAAATCTTAAAAAAAATAAAAACAAACCTAGGGTGTGAGTACATGCTGGAGAACATGGATGTTACCTGTATATTGAAAGTGTATGAACCCACAGAACAAACTGAATCAGTGTTCTTAAAGTAGCTACTGTTCCTACTTGATGGGAAGTAATTAAATATTTTAAAATGTAGTGTCAATGTATATTTCATCTCTCTATATAAGTATATATAGATAAAATTATATATGTATATGTGTGTGTATATATGTGTGTGTGTATATATATACATATATATATATAATGAGATAAAAGCTGAATTTGTATTTATTTTTAAGACAGAACACTATAATTCAAAGACAGTTAATGGGGAAGCAAGTCTGACCCATGAAGTATGTATATATTCTCCTCTGAAATAGGGCTTTTTCAGTGGCAAAGCAGGAGAATGCTCATCTGCATGATGGGGAGATTAGTGTTTGGGCAAGAAATAAACTGATGTGTTCTTAAAAGAACACAGAATGAAAAATAATACTTGGCTTCAGGTATTTAGAAGTACTGCACAGATCTAGGCTTACAATAAGATTACCATTTTCCCATTTTCAATTATTTGAGGATATAAAACCAAGACAAATAAATACCACTATTGAATATCTGCCATATTCAAGCCAGAACTGTATGTAAGGAAGGGGCCGGGATAAGAAGCATTCATGACCATGGTTAGGGAACACCCTGGCCAAGCTTCAGGGGGGCAGGAAAGGTCTACTCAGATGAATGTATCATAATGTGCATTACATATTAAAAATGGCAAGTGGGTACAGGTGGTTTCTTAATAAGTCAGAAGCCTCCAGCTGGTCTAAAAGAATATATTGACAGGCAGGTGGAACAAAGTAATGAAATGTCTAGGAGGAAGTGTTTGGAGAACAAGAAGGAGGTTTGATTACAGGTAGGAAAACTGAGTCCTTGGGAGTTGGAGAAAGTAACTGGCAAGACATCTAGTTTAGAGGAATTGAGGAATAAGGCATACCACCAACCCAAGGTTCAGTATGTGGGAACCTACCATGGATCAAGCCTTTTTATGGTTCTCAAGAACCTACATACTTGACTGGGGTCATGGTGAGGCTGATAGCAAGCACGATTTAATGCTGATGTCTCACCACTGACCTGAGGGGCTCATGACAATTAGCCTGTCTCAGAAGGGGCCAATTCCAGAATTCCAAATAGGGAAGACAATGCAGACGATGATGGTCATGGAGCCTCAGGTAAAGAGTAAAGAAAGTCACTGGCACTTCTCCAATTGTTTTGGAGGTGCAAAAATCATTTAATTTTCTGTTTGTGCCTTGAATGAATATGCCACCTATTTAGTGGCATAAACACAATAAACACATGCAAATTAAATGTCAATACATATTTGAATGTTTTAATCAGTGTATGTACTAAATAATTTGAGTTTGCGAAGAAATTATGGAGACAGAATCTAACCTTAAGCTCGGCAGGAAATTAATATTTGGGCAAGGAATACTAGTGCATTTTGCTATGGCATATACTCAGATTTAGAATAAAACCACTGTATTTTTCAAGCCAATCTAGGGATATGAAACTAAATCTAGTTAGAATGAGGATATTAAATTAAAAACAGGTTTGTTAGAATGGAATTCAGAGCTTCCATGTAGAACCCTGGGATGAAGCACAGTCATCAGCAGAACAAAGACCAGCCTCAACACAGGGAGAATCAGAGAATCTGGTCCAGCAAGACAGAAGGAACAGTCAGAAACAGCCCTGAAAAACAAGGCCCTCTGACAGCTCTCTTTAGAGCTCCGCTGGTGGTAGCCATACACTTGCTTATGTGTGAGCTTTGTGTGGAAATTGGGATCAGAACACAACCCCCCCCCCCCCCCCAGCTTTCCCTGCCTGTGCACTTGTTGCTTTGGGGGCTTCGCATGCTGCCTGCTCACATGAGTCTCTGTTTTGTCCTCTTCTGGCAATGGCTGCTTGGAACCTGGCCTCTGGCAGCTGATGATTTCAAGTATCCAGACCTGTCACGATGCTCTCCAGGAGAGGTGTCAGGCTGTCATCATCGATTAGGTGGTCCCCGGCTGACGCCTTTCAGGGAAGGCTCCTCTCTTTCAAGCTCCTGAATTACATCTTTTGATAGGACTTGAGATAAGAAACCAGTTCAGAATCCGAAGTGAGGCATTTAGGCACTCTCCTGCCCACTTGGCCTAATTCGTTAAGTCACTCTATTGCAGGTTGGACGAAGTTGGCATAGTTTTGACAGTTTCAAGACTTGAGATGTAACCACTGATTTTTTTTCAGAAAGACTGTTCCATGGGTCATGGAAACTGAGCAGCTGGGCACTTTCTTCCCCTCTTCATCATTGCCAACGAAATGAAAAGACCAAGGATTTAAGGACACTGTATGAAGCGAATCTTTCTTCCTCTGGACCCAGCTAAAGCCCACTCCATTCTTGAATAGAAGAACGTCAGGCCCTGCCTCAGAGGTGCTTCTCTTGCCACAGAAAGGGTGACAGGACCATGTCCTTACCAGAAACTGAGACAAATTAGACCTCAGCATGTGGCAGTGACAGAATTTTCTCCCAATCTCTTCTTGTTCTTACTCTGCTACTGATCTGTGCCTCTGTTGTAATAACTAGGATTCAACCTTGTTATATATTTGGATGAAATAATTTCTCTGCCTTGCTTTTCTGGGTGCCCCTTTGTTTCCTGTCCAGATATGCACTTCTTTTGGTAATCAGGGTCCAACATGCTCATGTACGTATGTTTATTTATGGCTACCCCTTAATCATTTTGCTTTCTTTGGTCATCACAACCCACATCTCTCCAGGAACCATGCCTTCCCCACTTGCAGGGATGGAATATATGATCCAGTTTTAAGTCATTCATGCTTCACGGGCTCTTGTCATTGGTTCCAGGCTAGGCATGTGCCTCAAGCAGGTTCTCTCAGAGAGAGAAGTAGAGCACTTTGGCAGACTCTCCCAGGCAACACTTGCTTTAGTTTTTGCTCAAGTTTTAGGCTAAGGTCTAAGAAGCTATAAGGTGGGCCAAAGGTCTGAAGCTGCAGCAACCACTTATGGGCCATTGAGGGTGTCTGTGTTAAAAAATGAAGCTAATGTGCAGAGCAGAGCAAAGTAGAGGTGACAGATGGAACATATCTGGTGACATCATCTGAGTCCCTTCAAGCAGCTGCATCTTAAGCCAATTCTAAGTCACTTTATTCTTCGCTTGAACAAGTTTGTATTGGATTTTATGTAACCTCATTTTTTTTTTTTAAGTGACTGAGAGTTTCAGGGGTGGGCTTGGCTACTAGCCAATAGCCTTCTTGATATCATCTATGGCTTACATCACTGACCATCTCCAACTACCTTCATACTTTCTGTGCTGGGCTTACCCTCTGTTGGGACATGCAGATACTTTATATTCAATCCTGATGCTCTTTTGTGGTCTGGATGAAATTCCAAGCTATAGCAAACTCTGTGTTTTCCCACTGTATTTTAGGAAAGCTTAATGACTCAAATAAACCATCTCTTCACTAATTGAAAGCAGGGAGGCTTCAAGGAATTTCACAGAACTGACCCACGGATATATAAATATATTAAGGTCCATGGCTCATTAGTTTTTCTTTTTCTGTTGTGGACATTGTTATATTATTTTACTTTCTTTGATAGTGACCCTCACAACATTTTACCTGGCTGGCAGGTGACAGAGTTAACTGCCCATAAAGGGAAGAGAAGATGAAAGAGGTTCTGTAATAGATTTTGCTATATAATGGGATAAGAATGGCAGGGAAGGCGAAGAAGCAGTTAGAGGCAAGGTAACCTCATGGCTCTTGCTACCTTGCATCTCGTGGTTTTCTGAGAAGCTAAAGATGACCAGAGAAGTGGGGTTGAAACAGGTGCATATTGAGATCAGCAAACTCTTAAGACTGCAGTCATACAATGAACAGATACAGGCCTAGGGATCTTCTCTTATACACAGACCATGGAGTGTGTGAGAATGGAGGTTGCTTCTGGGCGTTATATGGAATCCCAACCTGTGTTCCAAACTCAGGGCCAACCTTATGCCTTTTAGGAATACTATCTTTTCATTTTAAATTTCACCCCATACTCTTCTTTTTTATGGCTCATTGTGGGGTGAGGGGATACAGATGCCTCATGGGTCAAAACAGAATAAGACAAAACATAAGTCCTCCACAGCAAATTGAGAAGAAGCTGAAGTCCTCTCCATTCTCTGGCCCTCTCTTTCTTTGTTCATTTCCAGCTCTTATTCTCTTTCTTTTCTGCTAAGACCCTCCCCCTCCTTTGTGATTCTGATCCACTGTGTAAAACATTT
The DNA here is from genome assembly GCF_004348235.1 of Phoca vitulina. NCBI lineage: Eukaryota > Metazoa > Chordata > Mammalia > Carnivora > Phocidae > Phoca > Phoca vitulina. The sequence continues at coordinate 19,486,879 of NW_022589735.1, forward strand.
TAGCCTGGGTGCTAAGAAAGTAGCTAGAAAAAAAGCCTGCAATGTGAGGGTCAGAGAGGTTCCTGGGTTAAGAGGGGTGACAAGGGCTTGATGCTCTTAGTTTGGAAACTCTTGATAGATGAGGTAAAATATAAATAGTTACAGAAAAAAAGAGTCATCATGATTTAAAGAGAGAAAATGTAAGGATTACTGGGAAGGTAGGTCAGCTGGACAAGAGAGTCCACCTTTGTCAGTTTTGTAGTCAGGCAGATGGAAAAGGGGCAAAAGGGGGGCGGAGGAAGCTTTCCCCCAGTTGAGGTGGTTTTCCTTAGGCTGTTTACCCAGAATTCCCATGCTTATCCCATTGACCAGAGCTTAGTCACATGATCACATCTAGTTGCAAGAGTGTCTGGGAAATGTAGTCTTTTAGGTGGTTGCAGTGATTTCCACCCCTCACCCCCGCCAACAACTGACCAAGTAAAATCTGGGTTTTCTAACTAAGGGAGGATGAGAAAAATGGCTCTTAGATAGCAACTTGTAGTTTTCCGCTTTGAAAATCCTTGAAATCCATGATTGCTTCTTTAGAAGATGTGCTAAGTTGTTAGAAACTTTGTAGACTTATAAGAAATATGGGTGCTCTTACTTTCAACGTACGAACTGGTTAGGGAGAGCCTTATTAAGAATACTGGCTTTGGATATAGTGACCTGCAATTTCTGAGAAGGGGTTTATAGCATTTGATTATGAGTGAAGTACAGAAGGAGGTAAAAACAAGATTTTAAAGTCTTTGGGGCTTAGATATGATAAAAATGGTCAAACAGAAGTTATAAAGGGATGGATAGCCCACAATAAGAGATGAATTTATTTAACACTGAAGAGTTTGAGGTAGATTTCAAATGTTATGCTTATGGTTCTGGACTAAGGGGGGAGAAAGTCTGAAATAAATCATGAGCTGGAATTATAGAAGTAAAACTAATGCATTTTAGTGCTTGCCTTGGCCATCTGGTTGAGAAGCAGGTCATGTAAAGTGAGTTGGTGAAGGGGAACACTCGTAACACAGTAGGGAACATTGGGAATTGAGGGAATAATCTGGAGGGGCAGCTACATCTTGTCTGTAGCCAATTATTGCCATCACAGAAATCAGGCTTATATCTTCTACTTTTCCAGAGAAGACAGAAATGTAGAATTTTACTAAAACTTCCACATTTAAAAATCATTGTGCAGGCCAATCACATATGTTTAAAACCTGGATTTGTCCAAATGAGTACCAGTTTTTAATTTTGGGTCTAGTTCAACATCTTTATTTTACTGAGATGGGAGAGATCTAGGGGTTTGCTGAGGGTCACATAGCTAATTAATGATAGCGCTGGGACAAGAACCCTGCCCCTTGACCCCCAGGTGTCTTCCTCCTGCACCATATTCAGCATAGCTTTCTGATAGAGTTAAGACAGTCATGTGGAACTGTCTAGTGGAAAGACATAATCAGGGGGATTAGGCATTTCACACAAGGTCTACAGTTAACCCTATAAGTGCCTGACACAGTGCTGAGCATTCAGTGGGCATCCATCAAAGTTAGCTCAATCTCTATGTAAATTATTCAAATCATGTAAGTTAATGAATAAAATAGAGGGAAAGGAAAAGAAGCAAAAGAATCGTTATCAAACCTTGGGGAGCCCCCATAATTAACAATGGAAGCAAGATAATGAATTAGCAAAGAAGGCATCCAAGGAGCAGTCAGAAGCAGCCAAGATTGCTTTGAGAATCTCTTGCCTTTACCTTTGCCCTAATTACAGCTTTAGGCTGTAAATGTTTTAATTTGAGGATAATTTCCAGCCCTTTAATAAATTTCTTTCCAATTATACTGCTGTCTTAAACTTATAGTCTCATAAGAAAATGTGGTCTTCAGAGGACCTTTCTTCTCCCCTTAGTAGAAATTAGATAGATTGATTAATTTTGGCTTCACTTTCTAAAAATGTTCAGCTGTATCTTGAGATTATCCCACCATTAATGGTTAGGTGTCCCCAGAATAAGTAATAATTGTCATTAAAAAAATGAGTTTCACCAGATGAAATGTCCTTTGAAAATCCCTTTTTTGGTATAAATGTGTCCTTATGTATGACCAAAATTTGTTGAATTATCTCAATGCCATAGATCACAGAGTAATAATTTTTGAAGTGATCGATTCTTCTTTAGGTTTTAATGTGCAGAGTGAAATGCATTTTAAGACACTGTTTAAAATTCTGAGAACTCTCTGGAAACTAGAATTTTTGATTTAGTGTTGAAGTTCGAATCTTGACTAGTGAACACAATAGAAAGACCTTGGGGGATCTGGTGGATTCCTTAGGCAATTTATCTCAGAACTAACTGCTTTTGCAGTGGATTTTGCTTACAGTAGTAACAGCCTATATTTATAATTTGTTCTCTTGGCAATTATCTCAACGGAACTGAAACACCTACAAGGTCAATGGTGCCGGACTAAGGTCACATACTGGTAACTTGTGTATTTAATTGGATTTATCATTATAATACTCCAACTTAACAGTGCTGAAAGGAGCTGGAATGTGGTCATTAAAAAGAGAAGAAAAAAAAAAGTCTATTAATCATCTGATGTTTAACCATTCCCTTGTGATTTTACTCTTCTCTTTTCAGTTCCAAGGCATATGCAGAATACCTACAGATCTCAACAAGAAAATAGGATGTTTCTCTGCTATCACCTGAAGTTGCTGTGACCGTAAAACTAATAAATCACTACAAAATCTCCTTGCCCATAAAGAATGTCCACTAGAGCAGGTCCAGTATCTTATCTCTCCATCCAGATGGTCCTTGTTGCTAAATACACAGAGCCTGATTTTACAGTCTTTACTCAACTGTGGTTTCCACTATTTTCACTGGGGTGGGGGGGGGGAGTCATATGAAACGTTCATAAATAATGTGAAATGGGCTATATTTTTGCCACTTGCATTTGTTGTCATGTGGGATCCATTGAAATTCTTTTGGGTCAGCTGAACACAGTTCCTTGCTGCCAGTCTGGGGGATGAAAGAGTGAAAGCATGACACCCACCACTTGGATGGGAGTTTCTGACATTGCAAGGGCAGAGATTCTGGAGATAAAGGATATTCTTGATCATAGATCTTTGAAAACAACTCTGTAGCTCTCAGAGTGGACCAAAAGAGGCCTTTCCCATTGCCATGAGTCCTGAGGAATGAGACAAATATTTGTGATGCAGCAAGAAGGATTTTAGGTTCTTAACTTCTGTGGGGTCACATACTCCTTTGATAGTGAGATGAAAACATTTCCCCTGAAAAAATATCCATAAAGGCACACCCATAGAATTTTGCAAACTTGTGGGTTTATTTATAAAAACCTGAAAGCCTTTATTCCCTAAATATTTCTTTGGATTGTTTAGGGGTCCTGGAACCCAGGTTAAGAATCACTGGAACTCTGAGGATGATTATGGAAACTTGCCTTGACATCTATATAATCTGTGTTTCCCTAGCTACACTTACCTAATCTTATATATGGGGAGATGTTAACAATAATAACCAATGTTGTGTGCCTTTCGTGTCTGTCTGCCAATACAGGAACTCTATCTCCTGCAAAATCCTTTTTGCTTTCTCAAGTAATTATATCTGGAAATCCTTCAAGACATTTCTGTTGGGTTCATAAATAAGTCACATGGTATCCTCTGGGTCCTGATGCCTTTGTTGGACAATGGTGTCCTCTCTGTTGGATTCCTCTTCTTCCCCTGAGTACTGCCTCATCTGTCAGGCACTGATGCTCAGCCTACACATCATTGCCCCTTCTCCTGGAGTCCATGGTGTTCACCTTCTGCTGATGCGTTAGAGTCCTTGAGGGTCCAAGGCTGCTGTGTCTTCTCCAGAATTTCAATGATTCCAGGCCCTGTTTCATGGAGAATGCTATACTCCCTTCTGTGTACTTGTTACTAGAGTTAGATGGTTTCTAATCAGTTCTGGTTTGAGGGTCTTTAGCAAGATATATCTTTAGCTTTTATTTCTAGTTCCTCCCTTCTTGGGGTGAAGGGAAAAGCCAACTGGCCCTGGATTATACTCAGAATCCTTAAACCTCTCCCATGATTATAATTTGTCTCTGGTCCAGGGGTGTTTGCCTGACTCCCTCTCCCTTTGCAAATGCCATGCTAGGGGCCTGCCCACCACTTTATCTCAGATGCTCAAAATTGCTGCTCAGCAAGGAATAGACCCAGCACTGATTTAAACTAGGAAATTCAGCGGGGCGCCTGGGTGGCTCAGTCGTTAAGCGCCTGCCTTCGGCTCAGGTCATGATCCCAGGGTCCTGGGATCGAGCCCCACATTGGGCTCCCTGCTCGGCGGGAAGCCTGCTTCTCCCTCTCCCACTCCCCCTGCTTGTGTTCCCTCTCTCACTGTGTCTCTCTCTGTCAAATAAATAAATAAAATCTTTAAAAAAAAAATAAACTAGGAAATTCAAGAACATCAATATTTAAGCAAAGTATAGACAAAGGTGTGACCTCTGGGGCTTAGGCATAGTATTTTTAGGGAATATTTTGGAGAGGTTTTTCAGACCTCTGTGGTGGCCTTCCAAAGACAAACTCTTTGTAATTCTACTCTGTCCTACATCTAAGCCAGTGCAGGTACTGTGAAAATGGCATTAAGAAAATTCTAGGCTCTTACTGGAAACAAGCACCTTCTTTATTGTAAATAACTCCAGACAGCATCTGTAATAAGTTAGAATCAGAATGATCTTTCTGTCATGATTCCATGTTTTTATACAACTCATATACCTCAAGCTCCACAGGAGTCAATAAAATATGATTCGGAAGTAATACTGAATTTTAAAGCTTAGTATGCTGTGTATGGAAAAAATGCCTCATCATTTTTCTTGTTGTCTTTTGAAGGCATAGGCATAGATAGATTCATCACAACGTTGGAAGCACATTTTTGAAAATGCCATTATCTCCATTGCTTAGAGATTTGTTATAATTAATGCCACGGCTCCTGCTGTACCATTGTATTCTTCACTCAGACCCTTAGTCCTCTCTGACACTCCGGACTGTGTTCACCCACCTCAGTGTGGCTCTCTCCCTTGGATTCCATATACTCTCACCTTCAACTTCCTGCACCTCCGCTGGCCATCCTCAGACCAAAAAAAAAAAAAAAAAAAGGGGGGGGGGGGGGGGGATTTCCAAACCAGTCTTCATCCATATTTGTCCTATGAACTTTCTTTCCCTCATGTCAGTTGCATTTTCTCTCATAAACTATAATATATTTTTTGAAGATTTAATTTATTTAACAGAAAGAGAGAGAGGGAGAGAGGGCACAAGCCAGGGGAGAGGCAGAGGCAGAGGGAGAAGCAGGCTCTCCACTGAGCAGGGAGCCTGACTTGGGGCTCCATCCCAGGACCCTGGGATCATGATCTGAGCCGAAGGCAGACGCCCAACTGACTGAGCCATCCTGGTGCACCATAAACTATAATATTTAAGACATATATGTATATATGTATGCATATATTTATGTATATATATATGTGTATATATATGTACATATGTAATATTTTGAGGGAATCTTATTTTTTAAAAGATTTTATTTATTTGAGAGAGAGAGAGAGAGTTAGAGAGAGCACAAGCCAGGGGGAGAGTTAGAGGGAGAAGCAGACTCCCCACTGAGCAGGGAGCCCAATGCGGGGCTCAATCCCAGGACCCTAGGATCATGACCTGAGCCGAAGGTAGATGCTTAACCAACTGAGCCACCCAGGTGCCCCTTGAGGGAATCTTAGATTAGAAATGTATGAGGTCAAGTTGGATGTGAAAATAAGATGGAACTTTGTCTTTCCTGCAATTGATATATTTCCTCATGAGGCTTATCTCCTTGGGTTTAGGTATAGGGAGTGGTAGAGGGTGGTGGAACAGGAGAATTCTGAAGTTACAAAATGATTCTCTGACTCCTTCAAGATCCTTTTTGTCTGGCATTCTCTTTTAGGTAAATGCTCAGTTCTTATGCTTTCTCTCTCTCCTTAGCTCCTTTCTGAGATGGCACCCTGTCACATAGAGGAGGGCCTTATGTCATCTAGTGGTGTTGGGGCAGGGAGCCTCATTGTCTGCCGGGCGTCCTCTGGATCCTCTCTGTTCTGATTGGTCTGGAGTACACTGAGGTACCTCTGACCCCACCTGGACTCTTGGACATGTGTGCTGTCACTGCTTGCTGAAGCCTGTGACCTGGCCATTTTCTTTTGATGTGGAAATCCCCACATGCTGCAGCATGTGTGGACTCCATTCCTCTGCCAGTCCCGCAGTTCTCTTGGGGTCTCTGCATCTCTGCATGTGCTCCACCACACCCACAGCACTCCATGAGCCCCTGAAGCCACGTAAAGGTGGAGGAAAGGCAGGAGAAGAAGCTCAGACTCACCTGCCTTGCCAGGTCCATCTGCCAGGGCTACCTCGCTCCTGCATATGGCGGATGGGGTGCTGAGCCACATGCCAGGCTACTCCTAGAAGGTTGCAAGTTTTCCAGGCTACCCACTGAGGAGGCCAACCATGTGTTCTCCTCACCTCACTATCACCAGTCTTCTAGAATTCTCGCCTAGGCATGGAAGTAGAACATTTGTGTCTGGCTGCCTCCTCCTCTTTGCCTCCTCCTCCTCTACTTTCATTCTGCTGATGAGATCTTCCTTTATTTCTTCTTCCAGCCTGGAAGGAACTTTCTCTGGGCTCATGATGGCAATCATGATTCAAGGTGGTGGTGAATAGAGGGAGAGAAATAGAAAACACATCATTTAAAAGGTTTTGAAATAACATCCCTGAAAATAAAATTATATGCTATCTGTAAGTAGTGTTTCTTCAAACTACATATTATCCTTGAAGAAAAATGGGGATCCTATGAATGGTAATAAGTACTGTTGTTTTGGGTCTCATCTTTATCTTTTATTTGGGGACTCTAGTCCCACTTGAAGTTTTCCACATTTATGGCTAGGATTCTTACTCACGTATTTCTCTAAGTAGTGTGAGTGTAAGACTAATCCTTTTTTGTGGCCTCTGCTATCTGGGCAACCCTGTACATCCCTTCCATGAGTATCCAACATTGACAGTGAGGGGGATGATGCTCAGGCCAAGGGCACTGTCTTCAGTTATCTGCAAACAGAGTACCCTCTGCTGCTCTGGAAATGCTTGGTGCAGGGTCCCTGGAGAACCTGAATGATGAGGTCACACTGCTGCCCAGGGAGGGCCATGCCTCCTGGCTGCTTCCTGTCCTGCTCTGGCTTCATCCATCCTGGGCCATGAGGAAGTGGCAAGAAGGTTTCTCTCCTTCTGGTAATATTAGTCAAACTTCTTAAAGTCTCTCAAGGAACTTTTGAAGGCTCAAAAATTTATTCACTATTAACTTGCCACTCTTAGGGGTTATGACATGGCACCTGGGTGGCTCAGTTGTTGGGCGTCTGCCTTCGGCTGAGGTCATGATCCTAGGGTCCTGGGATCGAGTCCCACATCGGGCTCCCTGCTCAGCAGCTTCTCCTTCTCCCTCTATGCTCTCTCTCAAGTAAATAAATAAAAAATCTTAAAAAAAAATAGGGGCTATGACAGAGCAAAGTAAATCTAACCTTGCTTCTCTTTCGGTGACTGGTGTATTGCTATTGGGTAAAGCCTGTAATCCTTATTTCCTCTCTTGGGATATTTTTTGTGTGTTTGGGAGTTTGTCTCTAGGACTTTCCTTAATTTCTTATGCAAATGCTTAATTTGTAGGCTTTTCCAACCAGTTTTCCTGACACTATATCACTGTGGTAGTAAAATTTATATTTAATCTGGGGCTCCTACCTCCACATATAATTTAAATAAATTACAGATTTACAACTTTCTGTTTAAATCTGTAAATGTTCCAAGCAATTCCTTGTAAATCTTTTGGTCTCTTATTTCCTGGTTTGCCAAATTGTTTCAACAAATTCAAGAAACCCTTGAAATGTTTGAATCTTGTCCCCACTGCCCCCATTCCATAATAATGGAAGTAATTGATTAAATGATCTCTTGGTGAGAGATCCTTTTCAGGTATAGTTTGTCTTTCAGGTCTGTCTCCTCCTCCCACTCTTTCCAAAGATGATATCTTCTATCTCCTTCCTTACACTGGTTTGTATGACTTTCCGAAAAGCCTTTTGCTTTCAAATTGGGGAAAAGTAAATTAAATGTAGTGAGAGGGAATGAAACGACCCTCCCCCCTCAACCCCATTAGGATCATAAATAATCTATTGGGAGACAGTGCCATCCATTCTGGTTGACTCAGGAAGAGCCATTCTCAACTAATGTGTGGGCTTCTGGTAATAAAAGGAGGAACAAGTAGGAGTCAAATGTTCCTTTAGCAAAATGATGTCAGTTCTTTCTCAAAGTTCTCAAGAAGCAGCTTTGAAATCATCTTAACGTATTTCCTTCATGTGAGACCAGTAAACTGAGCCTCCCTAGGGTAATTAATCAATTAATTAACTGATAATTAATTAATTCCTACTGTGATGAGATGAGCTTGACTTTAGTCATGGAGGAACTTAGCACCAGGCTTCCATGGAAATAAATGAAGACCAACCAAATGAGCATGAGCAAAGGCTGTTTATTCAGGGCTTGCAAGGGAATCAGTGACTGTCACTTTTGTTTTGTTTGTCTCAAAGGCAGGCAGAGGACTGGGAAGACTTTATAGTGGAAAAAAAGAAGACTTCAGAGATGCCCTGCATGGAGGCTGTTGGCATGGGGAAGGTACAGGTGGGCTAACTTGAAGCCAGGCAGTTCGTGGTACATATTGGTGAAGGGTGTGTATTTGGCTTTCTCTGGTTGGCTCTAAGTTGGAAGTGGGTTCAAAAATTTTAAAATCCATCAGTTACTAATCAAGTTCTGGCTGTTTGGGGTTGAATGTTACATGGGTTATTTTTGTCTCTGAGATTGGCTGCTAGAGAGAGTGGTCTAATTTCTTACCAGTCTGGCTTAGCAGGTGGCTTCCTGTGCTGGTTACTATAGATAATGGGTTGGTGGTTGCTGCAGATGGTGGGTCAGAGTTCTGTTTTTATATGTGGTCTGGCCGTTGTCTGTTCGTGTATTTAGTCTTTCACTTTACTCAGAGAGAGTCAACCAAAATCAGGCTATATACTATTTCCCTGTATACATGTGTAGTACCAGGGCTCATCCACCCTTCTGAAGCCAACAGGAACCTTAGGCAGAAAAAAACCTACATAACTTCTGGTTGAAGTTGAAGCCATAAGAATTTGCAAGAAACAGTTAGGAATAAGGGGCTAGCATTGCTGAAATGGTGGAGGTGGGATTTTCTGGAGGAGGGAGGTAGAATGCTGGCCAGAAGACAGTTTCTTATAGGTAGACTGGGAGGAGATGATATGGGACAACTGGGAAGATGAGGGAATTAGTAAGTGAGGAAGCACCCTCATGAGGCAACCTCCCATGGCCTAAATTCTAACCTCTTGGGTCCTCCTTGAGTTGTCCTGAGAAAATGAGCTAGGAATAGAGCCGTAGTTCTCAATCTTGTTTTTCCAATTTGCTTTGTGATGCTTGTCTGATGCCTCAGTGGAAGAACTGCCATGCCTGCATGTTAGTGTGGGTTCAATGGGAGGCTGGGCATGTGATGCTGAAGGACAGTGTCCTGATCGGTCAGCTGGTTGGGCCTTGATGAGAAAGGGTCAGGGCACTCCTCAGCTCCTCAACCATTGAAGACTGGTAGATGGAAAGAGCTATAGGCAAGTGGGCATCATTCTGAAGAATGGCAAGGCCGCATTTTCTGATCTTACTTTTATGTTCCTTGGCAATGCAGGGGGGAGGCCCAGAACCATTGAGGCAATATTAAAACTACCTCTGTCCCCCAAACAAACAAACAAACAATCAAATGAAACAAAACAAAATCAAAGCTAGCCTGAAGACAGAACCTTCCCAAATTGTGACTCAGTGCTGCTTATCTGAGTGTGGATTACCCATATAACTACACACATAAATAACGTCTATGCTCTGGCTTTGATATAGAAGTTGAAATAAAACAGTTATCTAGATTCATTAACTTTTGATAGGTAGGTTTTCTTTGCTGGATATTGTTTTTATGGATCAAAAAATATCTTCCCTTGAGGAAAGTGGTTATAATGGCATCAAAATTCTCACAAATAGATTTTGTAGGATGATCTTTTTCATGGGGAAAACATTCAGATTTGATTTACTTAATCAAAAGAAGATTTCTTAGGATTAGTCATATGGTATTGAAGTCTTTTAGGGTGTGAAACAGTACATTATAAAAAAGAAACCAGTTTTCAGGTATTTGGAAGTTCATGTTTATAATTTCAGTTCTTCCAAAATACAATTATTACCTTATATAGTGCTTCCATTGTGATGTGACTTTAGTGTATATATATATATATATATATATATATATATATATACACACACACACACACACACATATATATATTCTCATATATTCACATATATATTCATATACATATATATGTATGTATATAGTCATACTATTCTCTGACTCAAGGACTTTTGGTACTAGATTCAATAAAGTTTAATTTAAAAGATGAATTTGAAAGTAAGAAGAACACAATCCTGTTTGAACAGTACCTTCAAAAAGGGAACTATTCTACACATCTGTATGGAATACATATTTGGGTTCATCAGTGCAAGTTTACCACAAATAGCACACAAATAGCTGGGGACCCAGATATAAGGATCTGTGGTCAAGGCAGGACTTGGAGCTCTAAAGAATTTCACCTGGGAAGGAGAAGACAAAACCTCAGACCAAGTGACCTGGCTTGGGTGGTGTGTCCCACAGAAGAAGGCCAGTGTCCTCTTACTCAAGTATCCTCTGCATATGAAGTCAAAACAGTAAGGCCACACAGCTGAGATGAAGCGCTGAGCCACAGAATTATTAGCCTAGAGCTCTTCAAATTCTATCTACTTTTATGATAGTACTGGATCCAGTGTCTGGGACAAGATCAAACACACAGGTGAGCACAGAGGTCCCAGTTTCAAAGACTAAGGGGATGTCAGGGCCTGAAGCCAAGCAGATCCAAGTAGATGGGACAGTCTGGGGAAAGGATGATGGATTGAATGGGACATTTGCCTCAGAGAAAACAGCCTAAAACAGCGGTAATCCTAATCAGAGTTTCTGTAAGGAGAGTTCAGGATACCTTGTTTTGAACCAAAGAGTCGAGTGTCTTTAGAAATGCAGTATTGGTATTTGGGGCTCACGTATGGGATGCATGTGTCCACTATTTTCTTATTAAAAACTTTCATTACCATGCTATGGTATGACCTTGGCAAGAGCATTTCTCCTCCCACATTCTAGACCTATGCTATATGTTGCTAACTGATTGCGTAGCATGGGCACGAGCTTGCACCTTACTAGATCACCCAACAACACCTGTATTTTTATGTGGCCATCAAGTGAGCATGTCAGAATGGCTCTGAATTTGTGTGATCATAACCTACCAGGTAGGTAGGACAAAGGACACACCATTCTCCTCTCTTATGTACAGATCCACCAAACTAGCTCTCTGATCATTTCAAAACTCCAGTTTCCTCACCCCCAACACATCATCTCCCTCCTTTCCACCCTCACTTTCAGAATCTGATGACATAGGCTTAAGAGATTGGTTAAACTTTAATACTGTTCACATCTCTCCTATCAATTCCAAATTGTTCACTTACTATGTCTGTTTAATTTGCCCTTTGCCATATTCCAACTGGACCAACTAGAATATTTGTCTGATAACTTGTCCTGTTGCACTTAGATTACTATGGTGATCTAGCAGGTTCTGCTGCTAGAAGTATCTCTTCCTGAAACCACTTTTATTAGGAGATTTCCTATGTAAGGTCTACAATTGTTGTGGGCTCATTTGTACCTGGTATTCTATATCCCTCACCAGTGAACCCCACTGCCTAGCCTGCTCTGTTTCCCTGCTTCCTCCCATCCTGACCCTGCACCTGGATAAAACCTTCTCCTGACTCCATGTCCCATGGCCTGAGATAGTCCCCCTCTACTCTGCTATCCTGATCCCACCTGTCAGGCCAAGCCCAAACCAACACTCATATTCCCCAAGACATTTTTCCAGTCGAACTCTAGTCCACAGTGATGTTCTCTTTACACCAATTTTCTATGTTGTTATAAAAAGCATTGTCCTGGAGCTTCTCCAATTTGAAAAAAAAGTTTTCATATACAGTCTATGGTACTATTGAGTATAGTCTCTTAAGTTAGTATCCATTAAGCCTACTTTCTTGCCCTAATGGTCAAGCTTTTTTTTTTTTAATAATTTATTTTATTGGAAAGAATTTCTACATTTTGGATTGAGACTAGTGGTCAGCGTGGGGCTAAGCACGGATTGGATTTTTAATGGAGGTTTCAAGGAAAATGTGTTCTTCAGCTGGAGACAAGAGATTCATTTGGTGACAGAAATGAGAATAGAACAGTTTTATGTAAGGACAAGAATAAATTGAGCTTAATGATTATACTTGGATCAAATTACTGAACCTCAGAAAAAAATATAAACTGTATTAAATCAATAGTATCAAAATCCATCATGTATCCTCTATCTCATGGACTAGAAAATGATTCAATTGGATTATTTTGCTTTGTTTTCAGAACATATGACAAGTAATAATTTTCTGTTTGTGAATGATAGCTCTGAACTTTTTGAATTATTTGCTCATAGGTTTGTAAAAATATGTTTATTGGTTTGGTTGAAAAAATATTGAAGTTTTCATTCAAAAAAGGGCTTCTCTTTTTTTTTTTTTTTTTAAAGATTTTATTTATTTGACAGAGAGAGACACAGCGAGAGAGGGAACACAAGCAGGGGGAGTGGGAGAGGGAGAAGCAGGCCTCCTGCTGAGCAGGGAGCCCGATGCGGGCTCGATCCCAGGACCCCGGGATCATGACCTGAGCCGAAGGCAGACGCTTAACGACTGAGCCACAAAAAAGGGCTTCTCTTAATAATACATTAGCACATAGACATGGGGAGATATTTTATCATCTTTTAAAAGCAGCCTTGTGAAAATCTGGAGGTCTGATCCAGGAGGTCTGTATTTCAATGTTTCTAAAAAAAATTATGTTAGGCTCTTCCATGTTGCAAGGGATATAATACCATTGACAAGCTCCCATAGTAAGGATTTCTGGGAAGGATTGCTATAGAAATAAAGGAGGAAGGAATTGTTTTCACAACTAAAGGTGAACCCCAAGAAGAAGCAGGACATTGAGCAGGCTACAAGAGCTGCAGGCATGCTCCCCAGTTAGGAAGCCCCTGCAACTTTTTCTCTGCTGGTCACTAGAGACCAATACCTCTCAGTTCTTTCTACCTTATAGATTCTACTTTCTTTCATTTTTTTAAAAAAAGATTTATTTATTTATTTTAGAGGGGAGAGGGGGGAAAGAGGGAGATGGAGAGAGAGTCTTAAGCAGACTCTGAACTGAGCATGGAGCCCAATGCAGGGCTCAGTCCCACAACCCTGAGATCAGGACCTGAGCCAAAACCAAGAGTTGGATGCTCAACTGACTACACCACTCAGGCGCCCCTAGATTCTATTTTCTTATGACTTGTGCTGGCATATTTCATCTGTTTCCTCTTGGCTTCTTTCAGCTGCATTCTCTTTGTATCTTTTCACTGTTATCCATCCTGATGTGTCTTGACTCTTTTTGAAGTCATGTCAATTTGTCCTAAGGAAGATCTAATAGATTCTATTTTATCACTCACTTCTTATGCCAAGGCTCTCTATAGCCTGCTATGGGTTGGACACCAATCCGTGGTCCAATTAGGTGTGGTCAGAGTGGGAGAGGTCACATTGTTCGAAGTGGGACCATACCAGGTTGCATTTTATTGGTAAACTTATCTTAAGCTAGAGTTGGCCTTGCAGGACTAGGAAATTTGTCTTATCAGCGTCCCAGGATAGATAGATGTGGGGATGCTGGAACTGTACCATGAGAAACTCATAAGACTAATCTGAAAGCCAAGATATCAGGTTATTTACTTAAAATGAGAAATTTAGCTATCATGCAAATTAGATATTTGTGACTGCCTAGCCAATTCACTTTTCCGCCCTGTAAGCTGAGCTAAACCGTGGGCAGGTTTGCCAGACAACTGGCCAGAGGACCAAGCTAGGCAGTGTTCTAAACAGTTTTGGATTTCCACATGTAACTCCTCACATAACTGGCCAAATGGAACTGGCTCCACTTCTTTTCTTTTTTTTTTTTTTTTTAAAGATTTTATTTATTTATTTGACAGAGAGAGACACAGCGAGAGAGGGAACACAAGCAAGGGGAGTGGGAGAGAGAGAAGCAGGCTTCCCACGGAGCAGGGAGCCCGACGCGGGGCTCGATCCCAGGACCCTGGGATCATGACCCGAGCCGAAGGCAGACACCCAACGACTGAGCCACCCAGGCGCCCCTAAACTGGCTCCACTTCTGACTCAGTAGGTTGGTGCTTAGTAGAGGCTTATTGAATGTGAAAGTTCCTTACTGCACCTTTTGGCGGAAATAAAAATTGGTCCTTACCAGGGCCAGTCTATCTCTGAGTTCTTTTTCAGAATAGACAACCATGTTGCATTTTGGACCTGGAGACCAATGCCCAAACTCTAAGACCTCCTGGTCTCTTAAAGTTTAAGACAATAACCAATTGACTGACTTTTTACTGTCTCTTATCTTGGGGCAGAGCTTTGGCCTTTCCTCCTACTGCTCCAAGCATTCTGGCTTTACATATGTTAATACCTTAATCCAAATTAAACAGGGCTGCCTGAAAGCCTGTTCCAGGACAGTGGATGGTGGTACGTTCAAAATCATTCTCTCCCCAAAAGGCTTAAGACATTAATTTAATAGTATCATTAATTTCATGATAATAATCTAATCCCAGACATTTATTCAACATTTTGATTCTCTCACAATACCTTAAATCAGTCATGCATTTCTAACCTAGGAGCCCTTCTACTATTTTTAAGAGGAATTTACATATTTCTGATCTGATCCATTACCCATTGGTTTAGCATTCACATGGTGCCACAGAAAATTATTCAAATATGAGGCCCTGTGTTAATCACAAAGCCTAGTTATTGGATAGCCAAATTTGTCCCCAGCTCTCCACAATTCCCCTTCTCTGTCTCTCCTACTAAATCTTGAGCAATTTGAAGCCTGGGTGGAGTCTTAGTGCCAGGACCTAGCACCCTGTCTGACACATGTCTGGGACTTGGTTGAGGTTTACTGAATATGAAAGTTCTCCATTGCTAATATATCCTGGTGATTTTTATAACTGCCTATAGATTCAGATTGAAGATAGTTGTAAGGAATTAGTGAATTGAGCAGAGGAGTTAGCTTAAATCCCATAATGTATAGATTTAACACCATCACTGTGAGAAACACATCTTCCCTTTTCTATCAAGGGTGTGATTTCAGTATTGATTTAGCATCCTGAGAGTAAATTGACAGAGTATCAGTCTATGGTATAAGAACATGTGAGACTATATTTCTTAAGTATTTGGATTTGAACACTCTATCAAGAAGTATGAAATGATCACCAGGCCAGCTAATGGAACACTATGTCGGCTTACTGTGATTCAACAAACAAAAAAGGGTAAGTCTCCTTTGGCGTATTTGCTCTTTGTGTGGATATATTTGCTCTTTGTGTGTGGTGATGATTTATCCCAATCTGAGATTCACTTTACTTCTAGAGAGATGATGGTGATGACCTTTGCTCTTCATAAGAGAGCTGTGTTGTGACACCTTTCAATGACTTCAAATATATGTACATAAATATATACACTTTATATATATTTACATACATACACACACACATATATATATGTGCATACATATATATATATATATATTTCTTCTCTTTAGCCATCAAAGAGTAAGGCAATTGCTCTCTCTTTTTAAGAGCCATTACCTACTATTAGCTGTAGTACAAAGTATGCTCTTATATATTATCTGGTACACTAATTAAATTGAATGGGGTAGTGAGAATGTATTCACAGTGTTGGAGCTAATGACCCAGTGCATTAGTAGTGATAGAGAAAGCACACTGGAAGACAAATGTCTTGTTTTAATTGCACTGTTGTACCATTTGAATAAAGAGAGTGACATTTCTTTCAAATTGTCTGTAAGTAAAGTCTGTCATTATATGAATGGTAAAGTATCATCTCTGTCTCCAGACTAACTAATGTTTAGTAAAC
Source organism: Phoca vitulina (assembly GCF_004348235.1). NCBI lineage: Eukaryota > Metazoa > Chordata > Mammalia > Carnivora > Phocidae > Phoca > Phoca vitulina. Next base: position 19,503,028 of record NW_022589735.1, read on the forward strand.
ATTTTTCCTCTGTTGATTATATCCATTTAGGGACTGTAAAATCAGTGCTGCTAATGTAATTGTAAATGGGTATTGATACCAATTATGGTTATTATACTGTTGAAAAATTAGGCAGTATGGGAGCCGCAGAATTACGTTAGAAAAGATAGTCTATATGTACTTGAAAAAAAGTAGCAGTGCTGATTAACAGTGAGAGCCTGTGTTCAGGACCTCATGACAGAACAGACACAGAAATACATAGAGTCATGGGGCAATGTGAGCTTCACAAGAGTGGGGTTTTGTTTGCTTTGTGAACAGCTATGTGTCAAATATAGAGAGGAATGCCTGGCACACAGTACCTTATCAATACAAATTTGTTGAATGAATAAAAGTCGTATATAATTTCCTATGAGACTTCATCTTCTCATGAGTAGCGAAGATGTATTTCTGTCTCAGTCTATTCAGGCTGCTGTAACAGAAATGCAATAGATTGGGTGGCTTTAACAACAGAAATTTATTTCTCATAGTTCTGGAGGCTGGAAGTCCAAGATAAGGGGGCCAGCTGATCCCTTATCTGGTGAGAGATGGTTTCTTGGTACCTTAGTTGGCCATGTTTTGTTTTGTTTTGTTTTTGCTCTGACCTCACATGGCAGAAGGGTGAGGGAGCTTCCTGGTTTTTTATTTTTTTATTTTTCTAATTTTTTATAAAGGCATTAATCCCATTCATGAGGGCTCCACCCTCGTGATCTAATCCAAAGGCCCCGCCTTTAAATACCGTCACATTGGGGCATAGACTTCAACCTGTAAATATTGTGAGGACACAAATATTCAGCTTATGGCAATTTCCAAACTACTTACTGTTTCGTTTATTAGGATTGGACTTGAAGTATAATATTAACAATCTACCTCTCTCCATTCAACTGAGTGTCTCTTCTCCAATATTAAGCAGTATCTGTTCCCTGTTATTTGAGAAACTAGGTTGTAAGAAATTAGGAGATTTGGGCACAGTCATTTGGTTGTGCACCAATAGAGCTGTTCTGTCCTCTTCCTCATGCTCTCAGCTCCCACCTCCTTCTGCAGTATGCTCCAGCCACAGCTAAGGTGGTAATAATGTTGTGGCTCCATTCTTGTAAGAAATAGAACCAGAACATCAGTATGCAGGTGACTGATAAATTTAATTAAACTGTAAGCTAGGTTTGTATTATTACAATTTTATACAGTAAAGAAACTGAGATAATTTGTTTGCACTAAGCAACAGAGCACTAGAATGTCGTGAAAAGAGACTGTAAATACCAGTATTTGCAGTAGCCTTCATCAGGAAAATTATTTAGTAATGACACTGACAATCTGACGTCTAAAACCCTAGGCCTGATGGAGAGGAATTCATTTGTCTGAATTGATTTTGAGGCCCTAGATTTTTCTAGGTTCTCTTGCAGTGACAAATGATCCCAAATCTCTACAGGTTTCAACAGTTTTTATGTGGCATACAGGTTGGTTGTATCTCTGACACACAGGCTAGAGAAACAACCCCAGGATCAAAGAACAGTCCCTATCTGGGACCTACCATACTCTAGGCAGAAGGAAAGGAGCAAGAGAACTAACAGAACCACCCAATGGTTCTTCAGGCTTCTGCTGTGCCGCACAGCATTTCCCTTCACATTCTGTAGGCTAAAGCTAGTCATGTGGTCAAGCTCAGCTCCCCAGTGGAGCTCTGAGGTATATTCATGGTCATAATAACTCCTGTCTTTTCCTGGGCAGTCTCCATAGTACAGCCAAATCTCCTTATTTGCTAATAATCTGATCATATCACTATCATTCCTGAAACCCAGGAATGGCTCCCTCACTGGGGCTAGCAGTGGGGCTGAGCTCTCGTGATACTAGGACAAGGAGACGAGAAGTATCAGAAGCCTCTGCTGCTGAGCTGCTGTGGTATATGTCCAAGGGGAGACGGACAGAAATGCATCCGATTCCATCCACAATCCCAGCATGAGGCTCCTTAGATCTGAGGAGGACGGCCTGTCATCTAGTCTTTTTTTTTTTTTTTTTTGATGATTTTAATGAAGTTCAATAATTCTGGATGGTGGCTTAGAATCGTTAAGGGGAGTCTGAAGAGAAACAGAGTGCTCCGTCAGGTGGGACGAAGTGGCTTGGGGAAGCAAGAACGGTAGTATCTCTTTGCAACACTCTTGCTCCATGGTAGGGTTTACCAGTGTCACTGGCACAAGATTTAAATTGAAAGACGAATTTCTAACTTTCACTTGGTTAAACGCTGGCGTTGTCAAACCAAAACAAAAAGCAAAAATGGATTTTTCAGTTGAGAATTTCACCGAGAGCCTTGTGTCCACTCAAGAGAAATACTTCAAGAATGAAACAGACCAAAGTATTTGGCCTCCAGGCATGTTTTCTGAACAATTAAATCGGCTGCCTTGCAAGCTCTTTCAAAGACATTTCCTGTTTGAAGCCTGCTGCCCACTCTGCGTGAGAGGATGTAGCTGATTATCTTCCTATAAACAAGGGAAAGACCTCAGGTGGTCTGACTTGGAAGGGAAACCTGGCTGTGGGAGAGAGGAACCTTCAGGGCTAAGAGAAAAGGCTAGAGAGGAAGCAGGGGAAGGAGATTTAAAGCATAAAATGGACTGGAAAGAATCCAAACAAGGTGCGGTGGGAAGGTACTGTGGGCCCTTTGCTGGGTGAAGGACTGAAGCTGCTTATCTCATTGAGACAAACTTGGTGCTGTGTGCTATGCAGGAAAATGTCAGACCTCAGTGTGCGCTGGCAAAACACTGTATTGTGAAAGTTTTGACTGTTTTGTGTAGTGCCTGGCTTTCTACAGCAGAATATAAAGTAGAGGTTAACTTGAGAGATCAGAGAAAAAGATGCACTGGATGTAGTTAAACAAGCATGAAAGCCTTTATTCAAGGCATTGTAATAGGATTGAGAGGTTGAACTCAACTCCCCTGAAACAAAAGACAGGAGTGTTTTAAGTGCTGAGGTGAGCTGGTGGAAATTACCAGAAGATGTCATGGGGGAGACTGGTCACTGTGATTAGGTCGGCTGAGTTTGCTAATTGGTGCTTATTACAGTTAAGCCCCTACCTTGCCATAGACCGGCAGATAAGGACCCTGTCTCCTATGGCTCTCGGGTCTTCCAGACATTCCTGGCTTATAAAGCTGGCAAGAGGCTTTTAAAAAGATTTACGTCTCATGGAGCAGAGAAAGAACATACAATAGAGCATTTTCTCAAGTAAATTCTCTAAGTAAAGGAAGATCAGGGCCTTTGGTCAAGAAGAAACCTGCCTGAAGTTCAGGGAAGTCGAGGGAAATGTTAAGCCCCTCTTGATCAATATAGGTTAGGTGTGTTTAAGAGGTCAGTGAGAGTGGGTAAAGTCTAACTGGTTGCTTCTCTCCAAGTCAACTCACTGAATTAATAAAGAGAAGGTGTGTTGTTTCATGTCACAGAAACTTCCAGGTCACATTTGGTTTGATCCAGGGCAGAAAAAGTTTCTTTTTTCAGTATCTCTGCTTTGTTTCCTTGACCCTCACACCACTGGGATGGAGGTTCTCCCATACAGTTTCAAGATGGCTGCCCTTTCCAGGGCTAGAGCATTCTTCTCCACTTCCAAAAGGAAAAGGAGGTTTTGTCAACAACTCAGGAAAAAGAAGAAGGAGGTTTTGTTTCCCAGAAGTCCATAAATATCTCCTCAAGTCCTCTTGGCTCTTGCTGAGTCACATGTTTATCCCTAAAGCAATCCTATGGCCAGGTAGATGGACTTTGCTGATTTCCTTGAATTGGGGGTGGGTTCTAACCTACCCAAAGAACGTGGCTGAACATGAGGAGGGTATGCGTATTAGTTTGCTTGGGCTGCTGTAACAAAGTACCACCAATTGGGAGGCTTAAAATAATATAAATTTTTTCTCTCACAGTTTTGGAGGCTAAAAGTCTTAAATCAACGTGTTGGTAGGACCATGGTCTCTTGCAAGCTTTCAGGGAGAATTTGTTGCATGCCTTTCTCTTAGCTTTTGGTGCTGCCAGTAATCCTTGGCATTCCATGACTTGTAGCTAAGTAACTCCAATCTCTGATTTTGTGTTCTTGTCATTCTCCGTGGGTCCAGATTTCCTTCTTTTAATAAGGACACCAACTCTATTGGATTAGGGCTTACCCTAATGACCTCATCGTATTTGGTGATATCTGTAAAGACCCTCTTTCCAAATAAGTCATATTCACAGGTGCTAGGAGGTTAAGACTTCAGCTTCTCTTGTGGACATGATTCAACCCCAAACAGGATGAATTCCCATAATACGGCTTCTTTTGTTTTGAAGAAGGGAATGGCTGTTGCAGAAGTAATTGCAAAATATCCATATATTGTTGTTAGAAATAATCGTAATTTTAGGTCTCCTGCTCCCTGATTCCCATCTCCTAATTTAAGATTTCCCTTTTTCCAAAATACCTACTCTAGCAATTCTGTTCTCCTCAAAGGATCTCTCCTCCATTGACCCCATCACCTCACTGCCCTCCCTACTTGACTTGGGTTGCAAGGTTCTCATTATAATCACTCTCTTGCTCATACCCTTAACATGCTTGTCCTCCTTCCCTTGGTGAAATGCATTATACAAAACCATGACCCTGGCTGAATCTACCTCTTGGTTAGCTCTGCACCTGAACCTGAGCCCCTGAACATGGCTGGAGAAAAAGACGCTTAAATGCTGACTGGTCTCATTTAAAATTTATGACCACAAATCTCAAATCTCAAATGGCCTCTCAATATTTCTCAGCCATCCTATTATATATATATTTATCTTGTTCATTAAAGTTCTCCCACTCTCTCACCCTATTTCACATCTTCCCTTTTCTTCAACCTTCCCACATTCCCCTCACATTCCTTAGGTCCATCTGATGCCCTTGTTTCTTATTTCAGTGCTAAAATAGGAAACGAAATAGAGCATTTTAATCCACCGATCACAGAATCTACCAAAGTGCCCCTCCTGGTACCCATACACTTTGCTGTCTTTCCTGTGGCAGCAGAGACGTGGACTCCCACGGAAGGTAGTAAACCTATCTAGTTGTGCCCTTTGCTTCTGCCATTCCCCTCTCCGCAGCCCCATTTCCCTCCATCTACAGGGTCATTTCCATAAGCATAGAATAGGCTGTAATATCTCCATTATATCTCTCTGAAGCCATTTGCTCATTTTCCTGCTTCCCTATAGAGCAGAACTTCATGGAAGAATTGTCTTTAGTCACTAAATGTCTACCTCCTACTGCAACTGGGCTTTCATCTCCAAGACTCTACTTGAACAGCTCTTGTGTGGTCCCCAGTGATCTCTACCTTGCCAAAACCAGTGGCCAATCTCAGTCTTTATCTTACCCACCATCTTGCAAACATTTGATACATTTGTTCTTTTTTATTCTTTTGGACACACATCCTGGGGATCACATGTTTAAAGTGAAAACACATGTCTGGGAAGGACACCACCATCAGTGGCTACGCCTCTACAGTCTCTCTCTTCCCGACATTAAATGTCCAAGTGCCCAGAGCGCAGCCCTCAGCCTTCCATTCCCTCCAACTTCCCTCACCTCCTTAGGTGATCTCATTCATTGCATGATTTATAGGTAATCTAAATGCTGACGACTCTAATACATGTCTCAGGTCCTTACCTATCCTTTGAACTCTAAATGCCTACCTCTAACCGCCTGTCTTCCATTTCCATTTAGATATCTGCTAAGCTTCACAAAATTATTGCCTCTAACAGAAGTCTTGATTTCTACCTCCAGTCCTTTTTTAAATTTTTAGAAGATTTTATTTATTCGTTTGAGAAAGAGAGAGCGAGAGAGCAAGAGCACAGGAGCAGGGGAAGAGACCATACTGGCCAGGTCTACCGTCGGCAGAGAGCCCGAATCCAATCACTCTGACCATGTCCACTGTTAGTCGACCCTAGGCTAATGCACTATTACCTCTCTCCTGAGTCATTTTTGACCCTCACCGATCTGGTTTTCCTGCTTCCACTCTTTCCCCTTGAGGGTTTCTTGCCCCAACCCAGCAGCAGACAAAACGATTTTTTGAAGTTGTTTATCAGATCGTATTATTCCTTGATTATCAGTCTTTCAATAAATTGAGTATTGCACAAAGTGCTTATCACAAGCTCCTGAGGCTTCACATGATTTAGCACCTGTTCTCCTTTCTAATCTCATCTACCATTTCTTCTACCACTAGCCCTGGCTCCCTCTATCACTTGAACCTACTATTTCTACTTTCGTAGCTCTTAACACTTCTTGAATACTATGCTATGTATATATGTGTTCACTGCTGTATCCTTAGCACCTAGAAGGTGCCTGGCAAGTAGAAAGTGCTCTATAAACATGGGCTGAATAATAGTAAGGACATTACCAACAGCTCATAGTTGAGCATTTTATATATGCTATGTGCTTAGTATTCCACTAAGGGATTATTTCATTTAGTAATGAGAATAGCTCCATAACGGAGGTTCTAGCATTATGTCCACTTCAGGGGTTAGCGCACTGAGTCTGACATAATGTCACACTGCTTCTAAATGGTAGAGACTGAATTTAAACCCTGGCTGTTGGTTTCTGGAGCCTTGTTCTTGACTGTTCTGTCTCTCCATCCTAAATTTCAAAGCCCATTACAAACTCAGAGAACTTCATTGCTCCGTTTTGGAAGTGTGAGTGGAGATGAATCACGTGGGCATAGCTGCATGTTCTTCACGTCATCCCCCAGCTTCCCTCCTAGCCTAATGTCCAGGTCCTTCTGGTTGCATTACTGCACAAAGGCATTTCACCTTTGCCTTTTACATGTGTTCCCCTGCAGCCCCAACACAGCCTGTTAACTCTTTTAGGAATTTTTTGTTGTGCATTTTATCTCCCAGGGCAAACACCGATTCTCCTTTTCCCACTCCTATATTTTCATTGCCACCAAGATGCAAACGCATACTTTCAGGTCCATGGAAATGCATCGAGATGGAAGAAACAGAGTTACCACAAATAATTAGGCATTGGCTATAACTAAAAGGACGGTACACCTGTCCTAGAGACTCACTCGTTACTTGATTTATTAGTAAAGGATGACCCAAAACAAGAATACCCTTGTTTTTCACTCTTTGAAAATGAATTTAACATAATTGTTGCTTCAAGAATTACTCTACTGATGCATAATGGTCCTTAATGTCTATGTTTTAATGGCCAAAAATCCTAAGTAGGCCTAGGAGTGGTTTGGAAGATGTTTCCTCTCCTACATGGATCTGAAATTTTATTTTTTAGGAAGGGCTACAGTGAAGAATCAGGTAGCTTATTCTAAGAGCTAGTTAGTGTTTCCTTCACTACTTGTCTTCCTACAGTCTGTGTGATGTAATTCTGCTCCGTGCTTGCTTATCTTGAATGTTCAACTTTAATCCACTTATCATTCTGTGGAATGTTCACTAGATAGGTGTTTTATTTCATAGCTGGAAAATAATCCTTTAGGCTATTTTTATTTATTTATTTTTTGACTTTTATTGTTATGTTAATCACCATACATTGCATCATTAGTTTTTGATGTAGTGTTCCATGATTCATTGCTGTGCACAACACCCAGTGCTCCATGCAGAACGTGCCCCCTCCAATACCCATCACCAGGCCAACCCATCCTCCCATCCCCCTCCCCTCTAGAACCCTCAGTTTGTTTTTCAGGGGAGGGTAGGCTATTTTTAAACATAACACATTCACTTTCAACTTGAAGTCAGCTCACTTATTCTTGTTTATGCTGAAAACCTCTTCTTGCAGAGAACTTTCTCCCGCTCCCCCTTGGATAATTTAATAACTGGTTTTGCTCCTTGCTCTTTGGACCTGGAGGCTTGCCCTGATTCTGCAGCTGATTTTCATGCAGATCTCAAGATAAAACCCTTTTTTCACTCTGCTTCGCCGTTTCCTTAGATAATACACTTGAAGGACCAGTGGACCCCACTGGACAAATTAATTCTGAAGTCAACTAAAAAGCTAACTGAGCGCTTCTCTCAGTCATCTTTGAAGAGGAGGCACTGGAGATTTTGTTTGAAAACGCAAACCAGGGAGGGGCTCTCCTCTAAAGAAACGGTTCTCTTGATCTATGAGTAGCATGGCTTCTTAGGATTGTTCCCTGTCTTCCCACTTTGCTTCCTAAAAAATGATCTTCTTGGTTTCTCCTTGCACTTCTGGTGCACACACACTCACTCCCTCAGCAACACAACCGTCCTCCTGACACACTGGGCCAAAGTCGAGAACAAATTACTTAGCATCGCTTTGCCAACAACAGGGACCACAAATGTGCTGATTCACCTAGTTCTTGAGGAAAAATCAATGGTGTCAAATCATCTTGCAGCATGATCAGAAAAGTTGGGAGCACAAGTCAATCCGATATTCATTTTGTACTTTGGATTTGACACTGCTTGACACGGAGCTAAATCTGACGGTCCTGCCCCATAAAGCAGGCGTGATGGGTGGCCCCTCTATCATTTACCACCACCTACAACTATTTATACCACCCCCACGGCTTCGATGCCTGCTGCGGCTTCTACAACTACTGGGAAACTTTTATTAGACGCTCAGTATATGACAGGCACTGTTCTGATTATCTTCACTTAATACAACTGTTCTTGTGCCATAAGAACCATTAATATGTCAGTTTTATAAATGTACAAATCAAAGCCCAAAGCAGTTAAGTAACTTGCTCCGAGTCACACAGCTAGAAAGTGGCAGAATGGGGGTATAAATTCTAGCTCCGGAACTCTGTACTTCCCTGGACTCAGCCTCTAATTAACATAGCGGATATAGGCTGGATGCTTCAAGGATACCTTTACTTTGTATATTTTAAGATGTTAGTGTAAACAGTCTGAATGATTTGCCAGTCTGAGCTGCATATATTTATGATCATATTGTTTTATTTTTATTTTTTTAAATAAATTACATGAGACCAGCCCACTCTTATGAGTGGTGCTATCTTCTTGAAGCCTTCCCTCTCCTCTATCCCTAAATGTCCAAGAACCTAACAGGTCTACTCCGTCCCATAGGGTTGGTCCACCTTCCTGCTTGCAGTTCCTGCTCAGTGCCACAAGGTGTTGCTTTTGGGAACTGGTCCCCCATCATGTCACGGAGCACAATTCAGTCTTCGGCCATAATTATGTCTTCGCAGTTCATTCATTCAGCTGTTTTTAGTGACCATGTATTATGTGCTGGGTCTGTGCTGCGCTACCAGCTAAACTACAAAGAAGACGAAGAGATACACACTCCCTCTTTAGGGAACTTACATTCTCGTGAGAAAGGTTGACATAAACAAGGAAACCAGTAACTAAGTAATACAACTATCGATCATTATTAGCTTGAAGACAAGAAGCAGGAAGTAAGGGGTGTGTGTCTATTCGGGATAATCAGGGAGGACAGCTGTAAGGAGGTGCCATTTAAACTGAGCCCCACAATTATGAACATATTCTAAAATCAGATTATGATGATGGTTGCACATCTGTGCGCATACAAAAAACACGGAATTGTATCCTTTAGTCAGGTAAACATTCTGGTATACAAGTCATGTGTCAATTAAAGTGTTTTAAAAATCCCTGACATGCAGAGGGGCGCGTGGGAGGCTCAGTCGGTTAAGCGTCTGCCTTTGGCTCAGGTCACGATCCCAGGGTCCTGGGACGGAGCCTCACGTGGGGTTCCCTGCTCGGCGGGGAGCCTGCTTCTCCCTCTCCCTCTGCTTCTCCCCCTGCTTGTGCTCTCTCTCTCTGTCAAATAAAAAAAATCAAATCTTTTTAAAAAAATTTAAAAAGGTAAAAAACCCTGACATGCAGAGATATGACAAGAACTAGACTGCTCTGTATTTTCTGCCTTTGTGCCTTTTGAGGATTCTATTGTATGAACTGGGGAAATTCTCAGTGATCCCCATTGATTTCATTTGTCCACCTGCATTGCAGCTTTAACTTCCATTGGTCTTTTCTCTCGGTTTTTCCCTATTCCTGTGAGTTTATGCCCTGAAAAAAATTTCCCTGCTGTGGTTTTGGTGAAGTTCAAGAGAAAGCAAAATGAGATGTGTTTATTCAGTCTGTCATCTTAGCTAATAACTCCCGTTATATTTTCTACATGGTCGCTGCGGGTATATATGGATGCTGTTGCTCTGTATGCCAACCAGTATGCTTAATTTTCTTATATAATTATATCAAGTGCATATTATAATCATGCCCATATCTTGCTGATACTTAGGTTTTATTTCTCTTGGCAATTGCATTCACTAGTACTTTGAGGAAAAGTGAAATAATAATGGTGACGATGGGAGTCTTTGATTTGTTTTTCCTGAATGTCATGGGAACGCTTCAAAGGTTTCATCGTAAAGCATGATGGTTTGGTTTGAAATACATCTTTATAAAAAAACAAAACAAAACAACAACAAAGCTAAACGTTGGAAGAAGCCAGCCACACAAAGAGGCAGGGGAAGAGCATTTCATTCAGTGGTGACTTAAGAAATGGAAGGGAGACCAGTGTGGGGGAGCTTGGTGAGCATGGGGAAGAGCAGATGGGCTGGAGTTGCAGACATGGGCATATGGGCATGCCCAGCCCTGTAGAGATCTCTCGAGTGCTGGAGCGGTGTAGACAGAGGTAACAATTCCTTGTAATTTCTGGTTAAAGCTTGGCTTTAATGATGTATTTGAATCTGCACTGGTCACTTCAGCCTCCAGCTCTTGGTTCTACCACCTCCACTGCCCATTTGCACGTCTGATGAACTGGATTAATTGTAGGATAGTGGTGGTGGTTAGGGAAGAAAGCACTGCTATTTCCGGGGATCACTCGGGGAGGGGGGTAAAGATACCCTGTGTCTCAAGTACTGTAGCCACAGTCGACTAATACTATTGTACAGCTGCCATGGGGTAGGGAGAGGGTAGGCACGCGTAGTGTCTGGGTTAGAGGAGAAGGAATAAAAGTAACTAACATTTATTGAGAACTTAGGTCCTTGGCACTGATTTTCCTTCTGGATACATTATCACATTTTTGCTTCTCAACAGAGATAGATGTTTAGAGAGAAACACCTGAGATTCAAAGTAACATTCCTGTGATTGGATAGCTGGTATGATCTGATTCCATTCAAGCTTGTCTAGCATCCACGGTGCCTGCTTCATTCCGCAGCATCGACAGTATGGCTTTAATAATTTAAGGAGGCAACAAAGTCCAAAATACATTTTTTTAAAGTTTTTTGTGTGTCCCTCAAATCTTTTTATTTATTTTACTAATTTATTTTTAATTGTAGTATAGTTGACATATTAGTTTCAGGTGTGTAACATAGCAACTGGACATGAGATACTTTGCAAAATGCTCACCATCTGTCACCGTACCAAGTTAGGACAATATTATTGCCTATATTTCCTTTTCTGCTGTTCACATTTTTAAAAGAGGTCCATCAGAAGTGCTAATGTGAAGAGGAGATACATCTCCCAGCCCTAAGGAGCATTAGCTAATTCCAAATAGACTCATTTCTTAAGGTTTTAGATTCTTTGTGCTAATTATTTCAATGTTCTGAGGGCAAACACTCTGAACTCGTAAATACTTAACCACAAGACTGAAAAACAACTCTGAAAGATATCAGCACAGCAATCCATAAAGCCTAAGACTTTGCGGAAGTCTTCTTACCCCTGTTAGGCTGCCCATACCACAGAGCCGTGCAGAAGGGGCCCCCAGAGCCCTGGTGCTTGCTGTTTCTCCAAATATGGTGGATTTTATTGAGAAGATAGTTGAAGTGGGCAAATTTAGGGCATATTGATTGTATAACATTATCATGTTTACTCCTTTCCAAAATCCTTCTCTCCTTCCAATCCTTGCTTTTCAAGATGAGTGAGAAAAGACTGATCTTGTAATGTTCTGAGCAAGGAGGGTCAGAATGGTTTGGTTTGCATTTCCGCCCCCGCCAACCCCCCGCCCCCAGAATCATCTTCTTTTTTCCTAGGAATCTTTTTCTCTGGATCAAGAATACATGCATTGAACTTCTTTCTCCCTTGCTAGTTAAGCCTGAGACGCCAGAGCCCCATTCTTCCGGGAAATCCTACGTTAGGATTTGGAGGAATTCTGGTATCTCTGGAAAATAATGAATATGGAATATAATGAATAATATGGATTATAATAATAAATAAAAAATATGGAAAATAATGAATTCCCTAAAATACATAATTACACAGAAGTTCTCTTTTTTAAATTTACATCTTAAATATTCAGTTTCTTTCCCTCCAGGAGCTTTTCTTAAAGATCTGAATGGTTCTGGAGGAAGATGTCTCATGAAACTACTTTCTTATTCGTTAGCCCTGCCTTGATAATTCGGAAAGAGAACCCTCAAGGTATGTGTGATTATTAGATATTTGAAAAATAGAATTCCTTTTTTTTAATTAAATGGCACTTTTTTTGTTCTTTTTGGCTTTTGTGTTTCAGAACGTATTAGGTAAGTCATTTGAACTTTCCATTTGTGTAGGTCAAAATGATCAAATATTGTCAATTTCGTACGTTCAGCCTAATCCTAATACCCTGGCATCTCATGTGTTATATTTTGTGTGAAGTTGTTCTCTCATAAATATTTCCTCTTCTCTCATAAATTTTCTGACTGAAAAAAAAAAAACCTGAAAATGAATTCCTTTTTAAGTTTCTGGGGAAAGTCATTTACATTGAATATTTTCTTGCAAATGAATCAGCTGCTGTGTTTTTACCCCTGTCTTCTATTTTAAAGCATATCTTAAAATGTTCATTTCTCCCAAAGAATTCATGGTACAGTTGCATGAAGAACTCCTATAACAAAAGTAAAATATCTGTCTTGGTATTATTTATAGGGAACATTAGTAGGATTGAACTTGAATGCAGTGCAAAATAGCCCCAATTAAAACAGAGTAAATACCTTATTTCCTGCTTCTGGCAATACCTCTCACTTTATTTAAAAGTATGTTCCTAAGCTGACTAAAAGTAAATTACATAGCCTATTAAGAAAGAAAAGGGGTAAATTTTTGAAACAAAATAACTATAAACCAGATTTTAATTCTGATGTAAATATACTTACTTGGTATTAGAATTCCTGAGAGTGATACTTAAAAATTTTCAGCCCTCTGAAAAAGAAAAAGGAAAAGAACAGTTCCTTTAATTGCACATTAGTCTTTATTGAGGGCCAGCAATTGTAAAGCACTTGAAATCAATGGATTTCACTTTTAATTTTGGCTCTTTTTAAGAGCTCAAGGTTTAAAATGTTACATTTTTACCTGTGAAGACTGAATGCACCGTCACCCTGATAATGACCGTCTTGGTGGGAATGGGTAGAGTGTTTCCTTGGATTATGAAAATAAGGAAATCACAAGGAAAATCCCCCCAGGGCTGCTCTCTCTGCATATAGATGTGTTAGAAATTTCCGGTTTCCACCTCACCTCCCTCTCTCAGGTCCAGAGGGACCCAACAAGTGTGATGTTTGGGGGGTGGGGGCAGTTGGGGGGGTCCTCTCTTACCTTCCTCTCTGCCAACTCTTCTCTTTCTCTTACTTCATTGGGAGGGTGCAGGACATTGCTAAACTGAGGGCACTCACTGCCTGGGGCAGCATACATTAAAACAGGAGAGAATTAGGACATAATTTTGAGTTTAGTTGTCCTTATTATAAGTCACATTCAGATGGTAGGGGTCTATTCCTATTTTTTTCTTTTCTCCTGTTTTCTTTTTACTCCTCCTCCCCTTCCCCCTCTTCCTTGAACCCCTCCTTCCTCTCCCTCCACCCCAATTCCATTTTCCTCTTCAGTTTCCTCAAAATTACTTGGTAGGCTGGTTTGGCACCTGGAGTGGATTTGGTCAGAACCCATGCTAGTTCATAAGCTTTAATGCTTATGTTGTTAAAATATTATATTGAGATTATGAAATCACATTGTTGCAATATTGGTAATTAAACTCAACAGAAGACATTTAATTAAAAGTAGACATTTAGTTTACAAGGATAATTTTTAATCCTATTTTCTATTTCATTTCATTTGCTCTCATTTTAACTTAATTTTAGGGTTCACTATAACTTCCAATTCAATTCTGAGATTTTAATTTATTAAATCATTTAATTCACTTTTTTCCCCATTTAACTTGACTCAGAGAAAATGTCCGTGAGAAAATCTAATCAATACTCTTCCATTGAAGAAATAAAGAAATTAAGAAGAGTAAATGCTTAAGGCAGTGATTCTCATCATTAATTAAATGAGGCAGAATTAAAAAAAAAAAAACCCAAACTGTGCTAGGCTAGTAATTTTCTCCTTCTCTACCTGTGTTACCTAGTTGGTAGTAGCATTTTTGCAAGTCTCCCGGGCTTGAGATTTCAGAGACAATCTATAGTGATTTGATATTGCCGCTCATTGCTTCTCTCTGCTACTTCTCTGCACTCTTGGACATACAAGAGCCATCAGCTCTCATCATGTTGTGATCTGATGAACTCCTCTAGTTGACTAAGGTCTGGTTAGTTCTGGAATGCCACATTGCTATTTTTCCAGGATTTCCTGAATTTTTCTGCTTAGGGTAGGGGCCCCTGGTCCCTCTCTTCCCAGTTCCCACAAAATTTCTTATGGTTTCTGAGGACAGTCACAATGCAGGTCCCATTTCTCAGGAGCCAATGAGTGTCTTGTTTCTGATGAATAATTCTCTGACCCCCTCTTGTCCCAGCCTTAGGGGAATCTTGGTGTGATAGAAATGTACGGGAAGGCTGTAGGCTGACTTTTTCTCTTCCTCATTTCTTCTAAATCTGTTCATGTGTCTTCCCCAAGATTTGAATGTGTTCAAGGCCCTGGCTTTTGAAATTTAGAAGAAGGGAAAAATCTAGCAAAGAGGGGATGGGGATAAGAGAGGACTAAGAGGTAACAGAATATGGAGGTGGAGACAAGCATTAGTTATTTAGAAAATATCCCACCTTGCATCATTACTTATTTACCCTCATTCACCACATCTAATTGGGCATATGTCCTATGGATGTGAACACAACAGTACCTCTTGAATTCATTCTGTCTTCCCCAGGGAAGGTTCAGGGAAAACTTCAGTGGCTTTATACTTCCTGCCAAGTAAACACCAAACTTCTCAAAGGTTATAGCATCCAGATCTCTTCAAAACTGGGTCCCAATGAAAACACTTTTTGGACCTTTTCTTGCCTCCTACCCGCTTGACACTGTACTATTTCATTTCTTGACAATGTCCTTCACATTGCTACCTTTCTATCTTTGTTCATGCTAATCTCTTTACCTAGAATCTTTCTGCTGCCTTTTGGAAGACTATTCATATGTATTTATACAAGGCCCAGGTTAAATATTACCTCTTCCATGAAGCCTTCTTAGATTTCACCAGACAATAACTACTGGTTTTTCTTTTTTGACCACCTTTACCCCCTGGCTTTTTTTTTTTTTTTTTTTTTGACTTTCCAAACATTGAAAAAAAATTCTGCCTTAATTAGGGAATTAAGAGGTACAAACTTCTAGTTATAAAATACATAAATCATTGGGATGAGAAGTACAGCATAGAGAATATAGTCAATAATACTATAATAACTTTATATGGTGACTGATGGTAACTGCGCTTATCATGGTGAGCACTGTGTGATGTTTAGAATTGCTGAATCACTATGTTATACACTTGAAAGTAATATCATGTTGAATGTCAACTACGCTTTCATAAAAAAATAAATAAGCAAAAATCATTTGTTTAAACATTTAGCTTTTAGATACCTTGAAGGAAATAATTGTTTCTTGTTCTGAAATTTAACAAGGATTTCTGATTTTTTCTGTTGCTTTTATAGTCTGCCCTTTCAGTTGCTCTAACAGAGGCCAAAAGTTCAGTTTTGTAACTCAGTCCCTCTTAATACAGTTTCCATCTCATGCTCTCCGATTATGGTGACCATAAGACCTTCGAGCAATAGGAGCAAATAGGAGTGTCTTATGTAAACCAGTTGATAAGGTCACTCTGTCTGAATTGGCTGTTCTTTCAAAGGGATGAAAAGGAGGGAGATGTGAAGGGAAGGAGAAGGCAAGCTTCTGGAAGTTGTGCTCATACCTTCCATTACATCTCAGAAGACAGACTGGAATCCCAAGGGTGCACTTAACTGCAGGAGAAGCTGGGGACGTCTGACTGGGTGCCATATTCCCAGTTAAACTCAGGGATTATTAGTACCAGGAAGGAGTGAGGGACAGCAAGTAGTCTCTCCACACAGACTGAAGCTGAACATTTCCTTTTAAGTCAGATAGTAGAGAACTAAAATTTCTACCAACTTTTTGAAGTGCTTTCCTTTAGGAGATGGGGGAAATCTTACTGTGTTTCACTCTTGCATTTAATAAGTAGACCATCTTCTTTTGCAAGAGCAAGTACTGAATAAAAATTTCTGAGCAGAAAGTTTTGAGAAAGCAGCTCAGGAAATGTAATATGTTTGTCTTTGGTATTTTTAGGTTAGGCTTTCTTATGGAATTAACTGAAGGATGATATTCCATAGGCTGTCCTGGTAAATAGAGTTTAGAGGAAATTGGTGAGGAAAACTCACAGTGAAACTCAGCGTTGTCTGTCTAGGTATTACCAGCTTGGTTTTCCTGCTCTGCTCTGGTGGAGTGCTGAGGCTTCACACTGGCATGACAAGTAATCGGGCTGTGCCTTCAGCCGCCTTCTCTAATTAGCCACACCATCCAGTGGGCAAACCCAGTTGGGAGGAAAGTAGCCAGAGGCACCCTCGGTGTGCCCATAGCAGGAAAGGGTACGCCAGCACATCTCCAAGAGATTTTCTTTTTTTTAAGATTTCAGAGGAGGTGAAAGGCGCTCTTGTAGATACCTCTTTTTAATCAATGGTGACCTCAATATGTCATCCCACATTTTTGAAAGGGATCTGTGAAATGCAACAGCTATTCCTTAAATTCGAATGTATACTTTGTCCTCTCTCTGCAGCCCCCAATTTTGCTTTCAGTCATGGTTGCTAATATCCCTGCTGTCTTCAGCTTAGCTGCCAACTTTGTCAGTTACTGAAATATTGTTTATGCAGGAGCAATTTATATTTTAGAGAGATGAAGAGCAGATTGCAAAGCAGACTCTTGCCAACTTGTTGGAACGTATTCCAGTTCAGAACATTGTAATGTAATTTTTGAAATATTATTTATTATTTTATGTTGATTGGTAAAGGGCTTCTTGAATAATTGATTCATAAAAAAAATCATGCTGTGTTTGAAATAATTGTCGGAGCTGCTTTATTTGCGTTTTAAGATACCTAATTATATGTTCTTGAAAATATTAAATGGAGAAAGGATGAATTGATACTCCCTCAGTGTGACATGTTTTTGTCCTGTAACACGTGTGATGGTAATTTATGTGCAGAAGCATATTTTAGTGTATTTTTCATCTTATTTGTAATGACTTGTAATTTGTTTCTAAACAATGTTTTATATATTTTTTTCCTATTTTAAACAACCTTAGAAGAATGCAGGTAAGGCTGAATGGTTCTTGTCTTGTTTAGTGGCCTCTCTCTATGTCTTGGAAGAGACAACCAATAGCAGACATTTCTACTTCCATGTTGAGCTTTGTATGGAAGAAAGTGATGCTTGAAACTCGATTTTCTGCCTTTGATTTACTTTTCTTCCTTTCTTCATCACATAATGTGCTGTTTTCCTTCTGGTCTCCCTCCCTTTTGTCTTCTCCCCACCTCCCCCCATTTTTTTTCTCTCTCTCTTTTAATTGAAGTACAGTTGACCCAGTGTTATATTAGTTTCAGGTGTACAACACAGTGATTTAATAGGACTCTACTTACCCTGTGCTCACCAGGAAGTGCAGCTACCATCTGTCATCATGCAACGCTGTTACAATATCACTGGCTCTACTCCCTGTGCTGGGCCTTTTATTCCTGTGACTTATTCTTTCCATAACTGGAAGCCTGTACCTCCCACCCCCCTTCACCCAGTTTGCCCATCCCCCAACCCCCTGCCCTCTGGCAACCATCAGCTGTTTCTCTGTACTTATGGGTCTGTTTCTACTTTTTGTTTATTTGTTTTTGTTTTTTAGATTCCACATGTAAGTGAAATCACACAGGATTTGTCTTTCTCTGTCTGATTTATTTAACTTAGCCTAATAACCTCTATGTCCATCCATGTTGTTGCAAATGGCAAGATTGCATTCTTTTTTTTTTTTTTTTTTAAGACTTCATTCATTTATTTATTTTAGAGAGAGAGAGAGAGAGAGAAAGAGCAGGGAGAGGAGCAGAGGGGGAAATACTCTTAAGGAGACTCCACGAGCTGAATGTGGAGCCTGATGTGGGGCTTGATCTCATGACCCCTGGAGAGCATGACCTGAGCTGAACTCAGGAGTCACACACTGAATGTACTGAGCCACCCAGGCACCCCTGGATTGCATTCTTTTTTTAAGGCTGAGTAATATTTCACTGTGTGTGTATATATATGCACACACATACACACTATGTATAGATAGATGGATAGATAGATTATAGATAGGTAGATATTGTGTCTTCTTTATCCATTCATCTATAGATGGACATTTGTGTTGTTTGCATATATCAACTATTGTAAATAATGTGATAAGCATAAGGGTGCCTATATCTTTTCCATTCTTTATCTCTTTATATTTTATGTTACTTTTAAAGTGATTTCTTTATTTATTTTAGAGAGAGAGAGCATGAGTGGTAGGAGCAGAGGGAGAAAGAGAGAGAATCCCAAGCAGATTCCACACTGAGTGCGGAGCCTGATGTGGGGCTTTATTTCATGACTGTGCCACCCAGGCACCCTGCTACTTTTTTTTTTTAATTCCCTGTCCCTCTCTCTTTTTTTTTAAAAAATATTTATTTATTTATTTTAGAGAGAGAGAGAGCATGCATGGGTGAGCGAGGGGAGGGACAGAGGTAGAGGGAGGGAGAGAACCTCAAGCAGAGTCCACCCTGAGCATGGAGCCTGATGCAGGGCTTGATCTCATGACACTGAGATCATGATCTGAGCTGAAACCAAGAGTTGGACACTTAATCTACTGAGCGACCCAAGCGACCCTGACCCTCTCTTTTTTAACTTCATGTAGATCTTATGGAAGTTATAAGTTACTTCCCTTTATCCACATTGATTACCTGAGAAAATTATTACCTTACTCTGTAAGTACTATTCTGTATTTAGGATATCTGAAGTGTTGGTCAGTTTTAACTCAGATGGCATAACTCGAAAGCGTCAGTGACTTTCCAGCTCTTCATCTTTCTTGTCCTCTATTGCTCTCTTCTCTCTATTTTGTATTTTATAAACAGAATAATATCAAAGATCATTATAATATCCCTAAGAAAAAAGAAAAACAATACCCAGGTCCTTGTATTTCAGGATAGTAGTTATTATTTCTGCTTTAGACATAGTGACCATTGTTCAGTTTGACCTCCATTAACTTGTTGGATAACTCTATTAAAAAGTTACATATTTTTTATTTTTTTGAGTGAAAATGCAGCTAACCTATGTGCTATTGGAGAATAAACCTCCATTTTCACTGAGATTGCACGAAATGGCAGAAAGTGGGATCTTCCTTTTTCTGGACAGAATGAAAAAGAACTGCCTCCCCCCCCTTTTTTTTAAAGTACAATTGCTTAAAAAATACTAAAAAAGAATTTTTAAAACCTGCCTAAATGAAAGGCATAATACAAACATTTCAGACACCAGTTTTCAGTCTTATTTTTTGACCCAGGGTTTCCTGGGTGCTGTATAGCAGTTGGCAAACT
Source organism: Phoca vitulina (assembly GCF_004348235.1). Taxonomy (NCBI): domain Eukaryota; kingdom Metazoa; phylum Chordata; class Mammalia; order Carnivora; family Phocidae; genus Phoca; species Phoca vitulina. The sequence continues at coordinate 19,522,719 of NW_022589735.1, forward strand.
ATGCTATAAAGTCTTTGTGGTTATAATTCTCGCTGGTTGTTTGATATAATTACAGTATTTTATTTTCTGTATAGTGAGAAATTTATATACTGAATAGAAGGAGTGTCTTATAATATTCACTGTTTGGCTTTTTATCATTTCATTTGATGTGTAAAACATCTTCCTGTATTAGCAAGCAATGCACGTAGCAGTGCTATGCTAATCACCTTATTAAATAGCCTGTGGTATAATTTAATGTCTAGATTTGTTCAGGAATCAAGTAAATGATTCAACAGTTTTTACCGAAAATAAATTTCTTTTCATTTTTCTGAAAAAGTATACATTGAACTTTCTTATCGCCAGTGGTCATTTGGGACAATTATAAAATCAGTAATATCTGCTACTGCTAGAAAGAGCGAAACACACTTACCATTTCATATTTTCACCTCAACTGGTGCACAGTGCTCTCTAATTATGCATTGTGTCTGCCCTGAAATAAAGTTTGGGATGGATGATAGTGAGACTGTTGTAAATAAACAAACCTCACAGTGGTTGGTGTGCCGTTTTTGAAGTTGAGACTTACTTAGACTTGAAACTTGATTCTGTGTATGTACATATATATCCCCTTGATTGGCTAATGAGGATTTTTAGGTGTGTAGATATCCTAGAAAGTGGACGTTCCGTGGTGCAGTAGGTATACTTGGTCAGATATCTAAGTGAACCCTCCCGAGCAAGTGATGGTAGACATAGAGGGACGTGCTGCAAATAAAAGGCAAAAAAATTTTTTTTAGAATGCACTATATATTAGCAGTGGACATTTGGTAAGGACCTCAGAATTTATTGTCTATGTAACTGTAGTAACTTCCTGAGCTAGCCTCTCTGCCCACAGTCTGGCCCTTGCCGCTATTTTCTTCACATAATTTTCATCCTCAGATGCAAATTGAGCCTAACATTCTCTTAGATTCCCTCACTGATCCATTTCACCTGCAGGATCATCTGTGCTCTTTGGTGTCCTGGGCACAGCCTTCCACGTGTGGACCTGGCCACGGGCACCGTCATTTTCTCCCCCCCTCACCTCTCCACTGAGGGGCTCCCCTTGTCCAGATGCGCCAGGCTTTCCCTTGACCCTGAGCCTTTAAAGTGTCCTCCCCCACCTGACTTTCACCTTGCTCTTGGATTTCTGGGCCCAACTCAGGGTCACCATGTCTGGGAAGACTTCCTTAATCCTAAACCCCCAAAGTTCTAGGAGCTAGGAGTTCCTCTTCCCTTCCAGATACTCTGTGCATAACGTCACCATATCCTTCACTTACTTCCCTGTCTCACCGCTAACCTGACTGATGACATTTACATCATGGGTGGCAGCCAAAATGACTTTGAGATTCCAGAGTGACAGGTCCCTTCCAGTATGTGCTTGGGGAGTTCTCTATTCTTCCTGGTCTCTGAGACACTGTGGAAAGTATGGGCTAACGTTCCCCTGAAATTCCTCTGTGGTATCGAGGCAGGTTACCAAGCTTTTCTGGAGTCTTCTGGAGTCACACTTTCAGTCACGGCAAAAGGAAAACATAGAGGTTGTTTTGCTAAGGCTGTAAATTATTCTATGCTATATAGAAGACAATGACCGCTAAAGTAGGGTTGGAGAACACATTCGTTTTATAACAAAGAAACAAACACAGGAGTGAATAAATACAGTGGAGATTCAAAAAAATATTACATTGACTTGAACACCCACACTCTATCAGAAACCTATTCATTTCTGGTTGGAATATATAAAGGTTATATTGTTAGTGCCAGTGATATGTTGAATGGTAATTCATTCATTTATATAATTTTACTCATTTATCACACGGTTATTAGCTGCTTACCATGTGCCAAGAGCTGTGCCAGGTGCTGGTAATGACCAAAACAGGATTCCTGTTCTCAGAGAGCTCCTGGTTGTAGAAGAGAGAAGCCTCTTTCGACTCTCTTTGAGAGAGCTGGAATGTAATTCAAACAGATCTGATAGTAACGGTTCTGAGAAATATTTTGTTTTTGTTTTTTTCATTTTTTTAAATATAGAAGACATGTTTTGGCAATATTTCTTGAATAAATAAACTGGAAATTAAAATTTTCCAATTTGAAAACAAAACTGAGAATGGCCAGCCACGAGTGAACAATACAGTGTATTCACTTGCACTGAATGATGGCAAAGCTGTGTTCTATTGATCACTGGAAATAATACCCTGAAATAGAGGAACTTCTACAGAAAAGAAATTTAAACTCCTTTCTCACTTGATTATTTGTTAATAGCTTCATATTTCACGTGGTACCAGAGGATATTACTTTGGTGACATTCAATAAATCTAAGGCAGCAATAGAAATAATTAATAATCTATTCATAGAAATCATGATAAAATACTAGGAAAACACAATCCGATTATGGTAGTAGTAGAAAATAAAATGGCACAGGGTGGAAACCGTGACAAATGAATAAAGACTCATATATGCCCCTGCATTTCCAATTTTTATTTTTAAATGGATGACTCTCTTTAAAATGGTTAATTGTGTTTAACTTTAGAAAATTGTATTTTATGTTCTTGGTTAAAAATGTGTAAGTTTTTTGTTCACCAAATTGCAGAGTAGGGAGGTTTGGTGACAATTTCTGCTCATTATGCATAGTTTCCAAACATCGAATGAGTGAGGATTTCAGCGGTAACCTTGAAAAGCCTGGCCCTCACCCACATCAGCTTGTGGTACTTCCTTTCCGCTCGACCTATAAAGAGAAGAAATGTGTATAACTGTACCGTGATCACTGCATGTGTGATCCTGATTGATGTTCGGGAATCTTCGATCTAGCTTGATTCTCTTGTCATTTGGCAAGATTTTGAGGTCTGTTTGATTTTCCACTTCTTGTAAGTCATTAACCCCTTTTAGTAAACTACAGGAAAGGTGGGGGAGGAGGAAGTGGTGGGAACTAGAGAGGGTCTGGTGTGGGCAGAGGTTCGAGCTGGGGTTATGGACTTGATTCTGGGCTTCAAGTGTTTTCTTAGTCCCTGTTTAACAAGTCTTCAAGAAGGGCATTGTGCTGCTTTGGCAAAAAGTGCCGATTGATGTCTTCTAGTGAATGCTGTGCTTTGTAACAGACCCTGGAGGTCAGCTAGAGGTATCTGGGTTTCTGGAGAGACTGGTTGGAAGCCAGCCTATAGGCATGGGAGTGAGCGGTGGTCGCCACTTCTGTATATAGGCTGGGAAGAGACTTGGTTCCCAGGATGCTGGAGTCAGAGTTGGTTTAAGGGGCTTGCCTATAAAAGATTTCCAGAATGAATTCAAATGGCCTCTGTCAAAGGAATTGGGCCCTGTGGATCTGTTAACTGAAAAGTGCACAGTTGCCTAGTGATTTGGGTAGATGGATGTATAAAGGAGAGGGAAGAAGCATTGCAGCACTTGTAAAGACAAGATTATTATGCAGTCCCTTTGTTTCCGCAGTCCTGTCAGCGGACATCAGGTTTCTTATTAACTCTTGATGCTGAGAAGCCTCCAGAGAGGCTCTGTGGAACAGTCTGCACTGCAGGTGGTTTCTCTTCTTTAAGGGAGAAATTTCATAGAGAAGTGTGTGGAAGGAGATGGACCAAAGTACTGTCGTTCCTGACCTTGTGAGGGGGTGATCGTGGGGCTATAAAGTGAGAGTGGTGGTCTCAAACTTTTTTATGCATGTGTTTCGTGCTGTTTGCATATCAAAAAAATTCAAGTAACCATGAGAGATTTTTATATTCTTCCGAGAAGATTAATTATTGTGTTTATTGTTGGGGTTCTATAACCTCAGTACTGTTAACCTAAAAACAGTGGAATATTGAAATGTGTGGACATAAAATTGTGATTAAAAAGTAATACTAACAGGCATCTCTCTCAGTTAATGGAACAGAGCCATCTCCAGAATGCTGCCTTCCAGCGAGTTCTTGAAGCTTTATGGTCTTATCTTTTTGGTTGTTACTGCATTTCTGAGCAGAGGGAAAGGGACAGATAGGCTTGTTTCCATTTCAGGACGAGAAGAATTTTAAGATGGCCTACTGAGAATAGTTGAATAAATTATGGAATGTTCATATAATGCATTAAAGGAGATGGATGCATTTTGACTTGGGAAAATGTCTCCAGTATGTTGTTTAGTGAAGAAAATAACAAAATAAAATGAAAACACTTGAAGATGTCGCATAAAACACACACAGACCCCCACAGAAACACTGTTGTGATAAAAGGGATTATATCTGTGGGATTATATTAAAATTATTGTCACTTCTTTTTTCTATTTTTTATTGTAAAATCTAGATGTAAAAGTAGAATACACATATCTGTATGTACATACACCATATACATATATACACATTTTATATATGTATAAAATTACAAAAAGACTCCCACGCAGGCCACCAATCTGTCCCTCTCCAAATGCATCTGCTCTCACCCTGCCTCCTCTTTTCCAGGTAACCACTCTCTGTCTTTTGCCTGACTCATTTCCTTGCTTTATTTTTTATTTTTTATTTTTTTTAAAGATTTTTTATTTATTTATTTGAGAGAGAATGAGAGAGAGCACATGAGAGGGGGGAGGGTCAGAGGGAGAAGCAGACTCCCTGCCGAGCAGGGAGCCGGATGCGGGACTCGATCCAGGGACTCCAGGATCATGACCTGAGCTGAAGGCAGTCGCTTAACCAACTGAGCCACCCAGGCGCCCCTCATTTCCTTGCTTTAAAAGATGATTTGCTTTCTATGTATTTTATCTAAACAATATATTGCTTGGTCTGGGAAAACTGAGCGCGCGTACAAATCTGTTACCTTTAGATGAAGACTCCCGGGAGAAGATAACATGAACAGTCTCTGATTCATTGGCTTCAGGCATCTTTATAATTTCCAAGAATCCTTTCTCAGAAAAGTCAGTCTACAAGATTCTTTGAGTCCTGGGAAAATGGGGCTCACACCACTAAGCAGGGTATCTAGCACGACTAATATAGAATACCCCGAAGAAATGTACTCAGAGGAGGTAGAGTGCTTCATGTTTTCTTCTTTAAGGGTACCATGGTCTGCTTTTCAAGTCTCAGGTTTATCTGAAGACAGAACAATTCTGTGGGGTGAAGTGAGTGAACTTGCCTGCTTCAGGGTGCAGTGTCTTTAGAGAAGAACAGGAGTTTCATCAGCACATAAATCAAGACAAGCAAGGCATACAGATAATCCATGCAACCCATATCCAGGTGTTTTATCATCAGGTACCTAGGATTGTGAGACTAGAACTTGTGAATGTCATCTTTTGAGTGACACTACTCCAGCCAGGACTGGAAGCCATATACCCCTGGGCACAGCAGCAACCCTGGGATCTCTCCTTCCTGTCTTGAGGATTCCTTTTGCTTCTTTGCCTGTCTCCTGGGTCGGATCCCCTATTTCCTGATACTAATGTCCTTTTGTTTGTTTATTCTTTTTTGTTGTTGTTAACACAGATTCCCTAGCAGATTTTGAGAAAGGGGCAGAGGGCTATGCATGTTAAAAAGACATTTCAAGTCTGAAAATGTCTTTGTCTTATCTCCACACTGATGGATAATTTAGCTGGCTATAGAATTCTATTTTGGATATCATTATCCTTCAGAATTTTGAGACATTTCTTCACTACTGTCTTTTTGCTTTCAGGATTGCTACTGAGATGTCCAAAGCCATCGGATTCCTTCTACTATCAATGTGATGTGTTCTTCCCCATTCTCCCTCACTCTGCCAGAAATACATAGAATTTTCTCTTTGTCACCAATATTCTGAAAAACCAAGTTATGTCCTGATACAAGTGGTTTTTGACCCACTGCACTGGGCACTCACTGACCCATTTCAATCTGGCAGTTCATGTAGAATGCTTTTGTTGGTAATTTCTTCCTTTCCACATTCTCTGTTTTCTTTGGAAATTCTAATTATTTGGATGCTGTATTTGAGGAACTATTTCTCTTATCTTTTCATAGCTATTTTCCATTTCTTGTTCTTTTGTTCTACTTTCTGGGAAAGTTTCCTCTTCTTGACCTATTAGTGCTTGCATTGGGGTTTTCATTTCTGCCATCATGTGTTTTAATTCTCATAAGCTCTTTTTTTGTACTCTAAATGCTCTTTTTTATGTGTCCAGTTTGTGTTACAATATCTTCTTTCATCTCTTTGAAAAGGTTCATGAAAGTTATTATTTAAGATTGTCTTCTCCTCAAAGTCACTCTTTATCTAAATTTTTTGGACTCTATGATCTAGGTTAGAGCTTTTTCTGATTATCTAGGACTTTTACTAATGATGAAGATATTCCCCCCTCCCCCAATTTGTGTGGCTTGTTGATATTATGCCTAATTGTAGGGTAAGTTGGGTGGGCTATTTGTAGGGTAGGGGCACTTTCTAATGACACCATCTCTAGGTGTTTCTTTTGGGGCTGGGCAGATTTTTCTAAGGATGGAATCTTCTAGTCTCCTGCTTGAAGGATAAAAGCCTGGTTGCTGGAATTCTAGAAGTGAAGTTGTATTTTTTGCTCTCAGAATTGGGAATGAATATAGAAACACAGTTTAAAATTAAAGATAGGTACTTAGGCTCTCAACTGTGTGTGATATCCCTCCAGCCAGAGAGCCTCGGAGATGAAATCCACAGATTTCTGCTGAGATGAGAGATGTTTCCCAGCAACATGGCTTACAGGGTTTGATTACCAGTCAACAGTTGGAACACCAATCAACAGTTGGAACACCAATCTCAGTGTTCCAACAGTTCTTCAATAATTTAATAATTAGCCCTTTTCCCCAATTCTCCCCTATTTCTGGAGGTACCAAGAGACGCCAGACTCTGAGTTTGTAAGGATTCTGTGATTTTTAAATAAGGTTATTTCATAAACTTTTCCTCTATTGGCAAGGAATTTAGCTTCCTTCTGTCTTCTAAATCAGTTACTACACATCCACGTCCTGGGCAGCACGTAGTGCTTCATTACTGCCCTCTCCTTAAGGGTTGACATCTTTTTTTTTTTTAATTTAATTTAATTTTATTATATTATGTTAGTCACCATACAATACATCATTAGTTTTTGATGTAGTGATCCATGATTCATTGTTTTCATATAATGCCCAGTGCTCCATGCAATACATGCCTTCCTTTTTTTTATTAATTTTATTAATTTTTAATTTTATTTTATTATGTTATGTTAATTACCATACATTACATCATTAGTTTTTGATGTAGTGGTCCATGATTCATTGTTTGCATATAACACCCAGTGTTCCATTCAATACATGCCCTCCTTAATACCCATCACTGGGCTAACCCATCCCCCCACCCCCTCCCCTCTAAAACCCTCAGTTTGTTTCTTGGAGTCCATAGTCTCTCATGGTTTGTCTCCCCCTCCGATTCCACCCCTTTCATTTTTCCCTTCCTTCTCCTAATGTCCTCCATGCTATTCCTTATGTTCCACAAATAAGTGAAACCATATGATAATTGACTTTCTCTGCTTGACTTATTTCACTTAGCATAATCTCCTCCAGTCCCATGTATGTTGATGTAAAAGTTGGGTATTCATCCTTTCTGATAGCTGAGTGGTATTCCATTGTATATATGGACCACATCTTCTTTATCCATTCATCTGTTGAAAGGAGAATTTCAGACCCATATCCCTGATGAATGTGGATTCCAAAATCCTCAACAAAATCCTAGCTAATAAGATCCAACAACACATTAAAAGGATCATCCATCATGACCAAGTGGGATTTATCCCCGGGATGCAGGGGTGGTTCAACATTCACAAATCAATCAATGTGATAGAACACATTAATAAGAGGAGAGAGAAGAACCATATGGTCCTCTCAATTGATGCAGAAAAAGCCTTTGACCAAATACCGCATCCTTTCCTGATTAAAACTCTTCAGAGTATAGGGATAGAGGGAACATTCCTCAAGTTCATAAAATCCATCTATGAAAAACCCACAGCGAATATCATCCTCAATGGGGAAAAGATGAAAGCCTTTCCCTTAAGGTCAGGAACACGTCAAGGATGCCCACTCTCACCACTGTTGTTCAACATAGTACTAGAAGTCCTAGCCAGAGCAATCAGACAACAAAAAGAAATAAAAGGTATTCAAATTGGCAAAGAAGAAGTCAAACTCTCTCTCTTCGCAGATGACGTGATAGTTTATGTGGAAAACCCAAAGACTCCACCTGCAAATTACTAGAACTCATACAGCAATTCAGTAATGTGGCAGGATAAAAAAATCAATGCACAGAAATCGGTTGCTTTCTTATACACTAACAATGCAACTGTAGAAAGAGAAATGAGAGAATTGATTCCATTTACAATAGCAACAAAAACCATAAGATACCTCAGAATAAACCTAACCATAGAGGTAAAGGGTTGACATCTTTAAAATAAATCCCCTTTACTCTGGTTTCAGTGGCATTTTGGCAGAAAACAAATTACAACGAATGAATTTGGCCCTCTTACACTAGAATGACTTACTTTTTAAACGTCTTCATATTCTCCATGTGTGTTTAATAATGAACATATATTACTTTAAAATTACTTAAAGTCACGTTCATTTTGACCAAAAAAATGATGAAATAAGTGTTATGATAATAAGAAAAATAGGAGATATATTATATCTCTCTTTCCAATATTTACACAAATAGTTGAGAAATAAGAAATTTTTCCTAATTCCTTGTGGACCATTTAAATGAGTCCTTCAGAAGATTGGCATAGTTTTGAGTGACTTGGAGAGTGAAAGTTCTAGGTAGTGACATATGACGCAATTATATACATTATATAATATGTATATAATTAAGGATGTATGTATATATATTGCATACACATATATTTAAGAGATTAGATGATATTGTGAAGATTGATTTTGCATGAAGAACAGATAAGTACACAAGCTCAGAGTTGCTTAACAAAAGCCAGGAGTAGGGACTGCACCTGCAGGCCTCTGGAGTACACATCCTGTAACTGTGGGTCAGGGTCACTCTCCCCAGCATGTAGTGTAGACTGTTGCATCCACCCCATGTCCAGAACTTTCATACCTTCTCATGGAATCCCATGCCTGTTGCTTCAGGATCTTTTCTGCTCGGGCATTCAGAAGCAAATATTGCTAAATTCTCCAGGGTTGTCAGTGACTTAATACATTGCTATTCATGGTTTACAGATTTGTAAGTTACCCAGGGTTTCCTGGAAATAATACGTTAACACTTAGATTATCTCCAGTGATATTCATATTCATTTCAGGAGCCAATAAAGGATGGGCTTAAAATGGGCTAATGTAGTATCATCTCAGGGTCAATTCCAGCAGACCTAGAATGTCCTAATGGATTAAAAAATGTACCTCAGCAGCACTGACTCCCTGGGAAAGGCATGAAACATGAAGGGTATTGCTTTGTCATTGTGGGTCAGAATTTGGGGAGGTTTGTACCAGCTTGTCAGCATTGTTTACTGAAAACAGTGAGATTGATAACAGTGAGATGAATGATTTATACCCAGAGGATTCTGCTCTTGAGGCTATGAATGTCCCACCATTTATTTATTTCTTTGACTGATTATGGCTATTTGGATGGTTTCCAGCTTAGGGCTATTATGAAAGTACTACTATGAACATTCTAGGACATGGGTTCTGGTGAATAAATGTATTTCTTTCTGTTGGGCACATATTTAGGAGTAGAATTGGTTGGCAATTTAGATATCCATATTTGTAGCTTTAGAAGATATCGCAAGGTGTTTTCTAAAGTGGTTGTACCAATTTATACTTGTATGCAGATGATCTTTTAGGAGGTTGGAAAATGTTGCAGACTTCCCTGGGAAGTGAGGAAATTCTTTTTTGATGACTCTGTCTATGTATAAATTAATTATTTTAAATATTTAGCTATGAATTTTACCTGATGGGAGACACCAGCTTGGTTGGTTCTTGTTAAACAATTCCTACCACTAATTTTCTTTTCTTAATTATTATTGATTTCTGTATCCAAATAATTTTTCCATTCTATTCCTTTTAAAAAAATGAAGGCAGGGGTATCTGGGTGTCTCAGTCAGTTAAGCGTCTGACTCTTGATTTTGACTCAGGTCATGTTCTCAGGGTTGTGAGATCAAGCCCTGCATTGGGCTCTGCGCTCAGCAGGCAGTCTGCTTGAGATTCTCTCTCCCTCTCCCTTTGCTCCTCCCCCTGCTTGTGCCCTCTCTCTAAAATAAATAAAATCTTAAAAAAATTATAAAATTAAAAAAATGAAGGCAGAACATCATCTTACAGATATCCCTTGATGTGGATTTCTGAGCTCAAAATTGGTCAAATTCTAGTCTGTAAACTATTTTGGAATCTTCTGGTTATTTCAGGTTTATGATGTTTTAAAGAACATCGTCCTCCCTACCATTAGCTATTCTCTAAACTCCTGTGAGAGAGGAAGAGAAAATCTTCCACAGACCCATGAAATTTTATTTTTCAAAGAGATGCATGATTAAGACAGAACTTGAAGTATATCTAATTCACTTTGGAAGCCCAAGGAAATTTGGATAAATATGAGCAAGTTGAGAAAATTAGACGTGTAATACATGCCAATGAAATTTAAAGAAGGAGAGGATGACTCATCTGGAATTAAAGAAAAGAAAAAAAGATGAAAAAAAGACGTGACCAAATTGAGAACCAGTCTTGCTGTTGGAGCACAGGAGAAGGGCACTTGGGGTGTCACAGCTTGGAGGAACAAGCTTGAAATGCTCAGTAGAAAAATTCTTTTTTTTTTTCCTCCATCAATAGCTATTCCTTTGAAAAGTCCCAGAAAGGTCCAGCCATCAAATGTAAATTAGTGTAGTTGATTAAATTTAATCAGTAACAACCCTGTGTGCAGGGCAGGCAGGGAAAGTAATGGGGAGACCAGGCTCACTTGTGCACATGTTTCCCTTGCTGACCCACTATGATTTGTTGGTCAAGGGCTTGGCATGTCAAGGAATTAATAATTCATAAGCCTTGGTTTGTTTGTTTTTTAATCTTTTTTTTCTCTTTATAATGGAAATTACCAAATATTCACAGTAGTAGAGAGCATGGCGTGGGAATCTGAGATACCCATCAGCCAGCCTCAGCAGTGATCATGGCTGTTCCGTCATGTTTTATCTGTATAGACCCTCACTTCACCCCACCTCTACACAGATACTGATGACGCAGAGGCTAGCCTCCATAATCATTTCATTTAAAAATGTTTCAGCATATCTTTAGAAGACAAGGTCTTGTCTTTAATAGTATAATTGCTTTATCATTATCACACCTAAAACAAATTTCCTTGATCTGTGTTTAATATTTTTCTGTTGTATTACTCAGGGAAAATTTCAACACAAGACTTGGATCAAATAACCATGTCTTGGTGTCTTAAAGTTTCCATTACATTTCATCACACATGAACATGACACGATCTATGTTCAGATCTACTCAAATTCATGGCAGAGTTCAGTTTAATAATGGCTTTCTTTACTTTATCTTCTTCTTATATCATTATTTCTCTTATATCAACATTTCTCCCTCTTCTGGCATTGCCTGATGGAGCAGATATCTGATGGGTCCTTGTGTGTTTCTGCAGAGGTGTCTTAATTGTGGAGTATGGGGTCTTCCAGCTATGAATAGTTAGACATGAGTACAAGTACAGCATTTCATTCAGCATTTTAAAATTGCTCCCATATGATGTCAGTAGACCTTTGGCCGGGGTACCTAGAGTGGTCTTCCTGTGCTTGGTAGCAGGAATTTTCTAGATGAGATTACGTTCTCTGAGCCCAGAGAGAGTCCAGTGACACCATCAGACATTTCAGTCTCATGAACAGTGCCATTTCGTGCTTTGAAAAGCAAGGATGAGTTGCAAGTCTTCTTCTGTCTCTGCTAGAAGTGAATGTGTGGTGGATAAAGCGTAATCAGTGAAAGCTAGTGTAGCTGTACTCTTGTTATCCAGGCATATTCATGTGTTTTTAGGAAATGAATAGCTCCAGTGACGTGCTTGCTTTATCCAAAACCTATAGACACTTCTAAGCACCTCAGAAACAGATGGGTAAAGCCTGCCATCAATACAAAGCAGTATATTTGGGTATTTTTAGGAAGAAAGAGGAGGTTCAGAATTCTATTAGAGCCGCTTCATTCTCCTCTTAACCAAGAAAGGACTACTTTCTCCTTTCTATAGGCGGTCGCTCAAAATATGATGTTGCATTATGCAACTGTGCAGTGCCAACATGGAAGGTCTCGAGGCACTCCCCACTTACCCTGGCATGGATGCCTTTGAGGGGCGCTGGACTGTAGCTCTTAGCTCTGCAGCCCTCCCTTGCCAGGGGGCTCTGATTACTTTTTTCTATCTCATTTCAATTCTATGTCACCAGTTGTATGCGTTAGGAGGGAGGAGGTTATGCCACGGTAATAAAACCCCGACATCTCAGAGGCTTGTTTTTTTTTTTTTTTTTCCTCCCATAAAATCCTCTGCTGGTCAAGGCATCTCTCTGGGGCAGCTATCCTCCATGTGTTGGTGGAGATAGGTTCAGACTTATTTCTTTGAATACTGCTAAAACTCTATGTTCACTGTTTTTTGTGAGGAGGACCCCTCCCACCCCCAAAAAGGGCAGCATGTCTCCTTTTCTGTTTCTGTCTCTTTTTCTTTCTTTCTTTTAGAGCATCTCCACATCCCCACGTGCTTCCCCAAACTTTGGCAGTGGAAGGGAAAGCCTGGGGAATGGTGTACCAGTTTCTAAATGCTTCCCACATGGAAGTGGCCCAAGTCCTTTCCCACTCATGCTGCATCAGCCAAAGCAAGTCACCCAGTCATGCCCACGTTTAATAAGTACAAGGAAACGCAGCCCTGCCATTTTCTTAGAATGGGAGGAGGTTGGAAGGCCTCATGAGCCTCACTGATGGATATCCTACCAGTTGCATTCTGGCTGATTTCTTTTAATATTGCTAGAACTCTACACTTTACATTCACATTTTGGTGAGGACACAAAACAAGCCACCATTTCTTTCTTTTTTTGTTTTTCTTTTCCTTCTTCCTAAACATTGTATACTACTGCAGATATTTGGGTGGTGGTAGATCCATGTGTCTCAAGCTTTAAGGTACATACAAATCACCCAGATTCTGGCTCAGCTAGCCTGCGGCGCCCACTTGGAAGAACAAGCCTTTGGTCCATCACTCTGTTGAGATGGGGACAAGCATCATGATTTTCATTGGATTCAAACAGAAATTTAGGCCATTAGTTTTTTTTTCTCTCCCCTACAGCTGAATGAAGGGCTGTGTCCCATGGTGATGGTTGTCAACCACGTACAAAGCTTGTCAATGCAACTCAAATGCATGCTTCTAAAAGATAATTGGCTTTGTGTTCATTCATATTGAAACAGGACTGCTAGGAAGAAAGGAGACCTAATTGAACACTCAAGACATCCCCCTAAAAGCCAGAGTCTAATTATGGTGGGGCCCACACAGCAGGGACACTGAAGGGAAGAGGATAGACCGAAAACATCTTTATACACTTTTGCTCTGAAGAGCCCTTCCCGAGATCAAATGCAATTTGTGCTAAGGAGGCAGTAACTGACAAGTTTTACCCCCAGCAAGCTTCTCAGAGACAGGCAGTCAGAGCGTTTGTCATCATGCTTCAATTTTGCCTAATTATTAATAGAACACTTATTTATTTATTTATTTATTTATTGTCCTGATCCTTGACTAATTAGGATTCTTGCATGTTTTAAGCATTTCACTTAGCGCTCAGGATTCCAGATGAGTTGCCATTTGGCTCCAAGATACAGACCGGCTGCAGAGGGCTGTATTAGAATTGTGTTTAGATGTGCACTGGGGTAGAAATTAGGCTGGGCTGGGTAAGAGCACTCATAGGCCCTTCTCATTTTATCCACAGCCTGTTTTTGACTTTGCTCATTTGTAATGCCAACCCAGGAGGGCGAATGGGTATATTGCTATAAATTAACAGCCGTGTCTCATAGTTCTCATTCTGGAGGTGTAATTCAAAGAACTTGTCACAAGGAATAGCAAAGCTATATATTCTTCTTTCCAGCAACCATCATAAAAAAAAAATCCCAATTACTTTAAATTACCACGAAATGACTTTAGAATCAACCCCCAGACCTGCTGCCCTTGATTTTCTTGTAATTAGTTCAAAGGACAGGAGACAGAGCAGTAAGTTTTGGGATATATTATATAGCAGTTACATTTTTCATGATCAAGGAACTTTTAGTTTACAGCTTCTTTCCTTTGAACTAATTCATTGAAGGAGATAATAATTCTAGATCCATTTCCTCATTCTGCTGACACTCAATTTCTGGGACTTGGACATATTTCACTTCCTTTTTATCATTAAAATATTTAAAACTCTAATTTAAAATCTTAGCAAATGCTTGGTTTTTATGCGATCAACGGAAACTCATTGGTATTAGCCCAAGGGATCCAGAAATGCCCAAATTCTGTCCTGGCAAAGCCACTCTCTTTAAGAGGTTCTGAAGAAGATGGACACATGATGGACAATTACAAAGGCAAATACTTCTTGGGCCCACATGTCTAATCTGCCACTGCAGGATTCTTTGTTAAACCTGGCTATAACAGAAGGCTTCCTCTGGACATTTGAGAACTTTCCTCCTATCCCTAAAATTAAACCCAAATTTTGCCATCAACACATTGGCATAAGAGGAGAAACCAAAGAAATCAGAGTGTTTATCCCTGTGTAAGTAGAACACGTTAGTGCTACATCATGGACCGATCCAATGGGAAAGGCTCTAGCACATTTACTTGCTATACAGAGTGGAGTGGTGTCTCCCATGGATTTAGGCAGCTTGGAAGGTTGAATTACTTTTTGTACAATGTTCCTTACCATTTGCTAATTGCAAAAAAAGACATCGAGTTCTTGTACAAATGCAGAAACTCTTATCTCTGGATCCATCTCTTTGTACACCGATCCATGCATCCATCCATGGATCTGAACTATCAAGAGAAAAATGGCGGGAAATAATGGTGTCCTCTTCCGACCAGAATATCTGTTCCAGTGTCTTCTCCTGTTCCCACTAAGAGCAGTCATATGTACAGCAATTGCTTTAGCAATTACATTTTTAAAATATGTATCTTAACTCAGGGTGGATGGTGTGGTACAAAGGGCACTAGATCAAATAAATTTATCCAAAGGCACTGTATCCCCCAGCTCCCAATTACTTGATTTCCCCCTATATTTGGAGTGTTGGACTTATTATCCATGGGTGCAATTTTTAATAGCTATTCTTATTACCCTTTCTTCATCTCCACCCATATAAAAAGCATATGGAAATGGTCTATAAGTTTAAGGTATTTTTTCCACCTTAGTAGAACAATTTTAGGGAACTTCAAAGGATGATTTTCTCCTGAGATGTCAGGAAATGTATAATCCGATGCAAGCGTTTCTCAGGATAGGTTGCTTTTGGCAGTTTTCTAGGTAGGTGCTTTTTGGTCATTCTGTCCGCTTCTAAAATTTTGATAAATCTGCTAAAATCTTCTGCTGAGGGCATTACTAACACTGTCATTATGCAGAGTTGACTTTTCTCAGGAAACTTTCACATTTCGTTATCTCTCTACTCTATAGCCAAACTTCTTGTCAGCTGACTGCTTTTTGTTGTTCTATATCCTGGCCATCTGAATGCTCCCTCATTCCTGTCCAGCCACCATACTATTTTTCTCTCCCATTAGCTCTATACAATGCTTCCATTTCCTCACTTAGCACTCACCCAATTACGCAATTTAATGTGGCTCCTGGTCCATCACTCTGCTGAGCCAGCTCTTTCTAAACTTGCTAAGGAGTGGTCTGTTGCTAAACCCGAAGAATGTGTTCTGGTTTTAAGATGTATGATTTTTGAACTGCATTCAATGACGTTGGTCACTGCTTTCCTCTTGAAACAGTCTCTTAGTCTGCCTTCCATCATATTCTTTGCACCTGCTCTGCAGGCTTCTCCATGATGTTCTTCTGTGGTCACTCTCTAGTCTCTCCCAGGGTGGAAGCATTTATACTTAAGGCTTCAGTCACTTCCTATAAATAAGTGACTTAGAAAGCTATATCTGTAGGTAAGACCTCTCCTCCTGGCTCCAGGTTATCCACTCTCTCTGCTTTCTTGACCTCTCTCTTGCATGAGTTACAGACATCTCAAAATCAGTGTGATTAACACTAAACCCATGAACTCTTCCCTGAGCCTAGCCTTCTCAGGTGTTCTGTCTCTGCACGGCATTGCCATTCATCTAAGATATGCCATCTAGAATCTTGGGAATCATCCTTGACACCTCATTTCCCTTATCCTTGTATATGCTCCTTCAACATTTATTCCACAAATATTAAGTGTTCTTATGTCCCAGGCACTGTTTTTTAGCACGAGAGACACATCATCAAATAGATCTACAACCAGTCCCAGTGCTGTCAATTTTACCTCTCATGTGTAACCTACTCTCTCAATTTCATCCATTCTGTCCCAAGTTCTCATCATCTCTCACTTATGCTACTGCAATAACCTGTTCAGTGTGTCTACACCAAAACAAACTTTCCAAAAGCTTAGTGTTACCCTAGCCAATCCCTACCTCCTGCTCTTGATTAAAACCCCCCAGTGCTCTTGGAGAAAAAAAAAATGCATTATTTTGACTTGCTGGGCCATGACTGCTCTAATCCCTGCTATCTGCCCAGCCTCGTCTATCCTTAGCTTTCCCCTTGGTCTTTCCTCTCCATCTACTTTCCATCCCTTTTACTGCGAGTTCTTTGAATATTGCTCCTTCCAGCTTTTGCAAAATCTCATTTCACAGCTCAGCACAGTCCTCCCTTGTACAGACACTCTCCTTGCCTCTCCAGACTAGATCTAATGCCATTATTACACACTTGAGTGGAATACGCCCAGGTCTCTGCTTTCTCCCCACAGAGTCTGCAGTGCTTTGTACAGCAACTGGCACATATTAGGGATTCATTGATACTTACAAATAAAGAATAGTTCCTTACCTCATTTTTATGAAAATGAGTTGCCCAGATCTTTTGCACATTTGCTCATCATAATGGAATTCTTTGGATTACCTGGGCCTTTGCTGACACTTTTCTTAGGCTCTACCTAGATTTCTGTCTCTGTCCTGAAGTGACCTTTTAATGAGTTCTATGTGGACAC
Organism: Phoca vitulina; assembly: GCF_004348235.1. Lineage (NCBI taxonomy): Eukaryota > Metazoa > Chordata > Mammalia > Carnivora > Phocidae > Phoca > Phoca vitulina. Next base: position 19,539,806 of record NW_022589735.1, read on the forward strand.
TGTCATCTCTGATTATTTAAGATGCAGCAGAGAACCTCAGACCATTTACATCAGAGATAATTGCTGGGGAATATGTAAATTAACATCAATTACTTGCATTTATCAAAATTTTCATTTAAACTCATAGTTGAGCTGTACACAGTTGCATAAATTATTTTAAAAACTGATATCCTTAGGAGAACACCTTGTAATTACGCTGGAGTGGAAAGATGACTGACAGAGAAGAAGATGGAACTATTTATGTTGCTTAAAGTAATTTAGAAAAGTGCCCAAACAGTTTGGTTATGGTCTTGTGACTCTGCCAAAGTCAGATGCTAAAACTTGGCACGTTCAAATTTATATTTTATCTTTTTTCCCCTCATCCTGCCTGGTTCCTGCAGTGCCTTTGAGAAGTAAAGAGGAGAAAAAAGTGGGTAATTTGGATAAGACACCAAATTAAAAGTAAGCTCAAAGACAAAGAAAAGATTTATTTATTTATTTATTTAAAAATTTTTATTATTATTATTTAATTTTTTAGAAAAACACCCACCCAGCTGCTATTATTTACAGGTGGCATCCATTAGCCACATGATCTTGGGAAGAGCCCTTTACTTCCTAATAAAATAGGACCAATAATATATATATTATATATGTGTGATATATGTACACATATGTAATGTATGGTAATGCTCTGTGGAGTGCCATGCCACACGGTTAGCTCATATGATGAGTGTTTCTCTTTATTGTGAATAACCAGGCTTCCTGGGATTCCTATGTCCAAGACCTTTGGGAATGGCAAACACTTTTTAGTGTGCTCTATGTGCTGGATACTAAATACCTTACAAATATTTATTCATTTGATCCTTATGACAACCTGATTATGCAATAAGTATTATTATTGTCCTCATTTATAGAGTAAGCAACTGAAGTGAAGGGAAGTTAAATAGTTTGCCATGGGTGAGGATCACATGACTAGGAAGCAGTGTTTTCATTTTGGAAAATAATGACCGTATTCTAGAAAATTCCAGGTCTTGGCTAAAACTCTTCCCCTCTAACTTACCTTTCACCCGTAGGGTGTGGACACCATGTTTCAGTTGTAGCCGCTCTGTGGAAAAATTCTTTTCTCCGTTTTCTGTTTGAATGTCCCACTGGCTTCACTTTGTATGTCGGGTTGGTGTCCTGAGACAGGCTCTTGCTTCAAGATAGGATTTACTGTTTCACTTTATTTTTCTTTCAGGATACCATGCCAGAATGCTTTTGAAATTTTGTTACTCTCTGCATCAATGATTTGTCATTTGAAATAGAGAAATAACATCTGTCATTCTGACATTTGGAGATCTAGACTGTGCCATTTGTCCCTTCTTAGCCTTGTTATAGGTAGTAAATCAGGCAAGGTGTAGGGGTTCTTGGCTTGGAGATTAGATATTATCTGTAATAAGAGTCTCTTGGTATTGGCATGTTTTGGATATAAAATGGAGGATTTTTGTTTTCATAACATTTTTACCTCATGCAGAAATGTTTTTCTTTTCTTAGGGTGTTAGCTCTTCTGACATAATATCAAGAGTATCTGTATTTGTTATTCTCTATCGCACCCCCAAGGTGACTGAGGGTACAAGTCTTAGAACTAATGATTTGATTTGACTTCAAGGATAATGAAATTAAATATCTCTTGATTCATCTTTGTTGCATAGACCATAGGATTACTTGTTTTGTATGTGTGTGTGTGTTTTCAAATTTAGTAAACAGTGTTAAGAATCTCTCACCTTACATTTGAGCAGATTTCGAATCTCAGAGCAAAATCTTACAGGTATTTTTAAGAGAATGGTAAGCTATTTTTTTCCCAATGCTGATTTTGAACTGTGGTAAGAATCCTATTTTTAGTTACATAGGAAAAAATGTTTAGGAATGGAAAATGTTTAATTTTGTCTAATTTTCTACTTCTGTTTAGCACTTTGAATATTCTTGAATTATGCTGTGTTTGACATAATTAGGTTGGTGAATATAGTAGAAGGCAGTTCTTTTATGCTTTATATATAAAAACACTGGGAAACAGTGAGAGGGAGATAATGTGTTGTTTTAGACTTTCTGAAGCCCTGATCTAGGGTTGCCAAATAAATACAGGACACCTACTTATATTTGAATTTAAGATAAACAGTGATTCTTTTTTCTAATGTAAATATGTATCAAATATTGCGTGGGAACATATTTATACCTCCCCACCCCCAAATTCATTGTTCATTGTGTAACAGAGCATCCTGTATTTTTATTTGCCAAATTTGGCCACTCCATCTTAGTTCTGGTTAGTCCTATCATTGTCCCTATTAGACAGCGATTTTCCTCTCAGGACCTCTAATTTTATCATTTCTAAAAGTCACATCAGTCCCAAAGTGGGATTTAAAGCCATTATGGAAATAAGCAGATAAATAAACACATGAAAGAGAGCCATGTAAGGATTGTGGTTAATCCATTTCCATCTACTTAAGGCGCATAAGGAAGGACAGTCAAATCCCCACTCCTCCCATTCCAAGTCTTTCATGGAGAAAGGTGGCTGGCCTGCCCAGAGGGGTGCCCATGAAGCCTTATCTGGGCAGCATGGCTGCCCCAGCCAGTCCATTCTGAAGCTCTCAGACTGGGACAGCAACGCCACATGGGATATGATAGCTACTCAAACCCTATGTTGCTACTTGCAAATTGGGCATTCAGTGCATTTCTTTTCTCTTGTTGCCCTGCTTCTTTCTCTTGCCTTGTGTCTGTTCTTGGCCCATACCAGTAGATTCTGCCACAGCCATCAAATAGTACCCAAGGACAACTGTGGCTTACTTATAATCCACTCCCAAACTGCCAATACTTAGCACAATGTTTTGGACATTGTAGATATCAAAATGTTGTTACACAGATCAAAATGCTGTAATCCTATCATGGCAAAGGCTAAAAGAAAGTATCCAGATTCTATTTAGGGTGTTAGACTAAAAAAAAATTATTTGAGAAAATCCTATTTGAAAAATGTTGACTGGACTTATCATGGTATTTGCTGTGATAGCATTGACTGCTTTTATGGGAATGGGTCTTTCTATGAACCCTAAATTACAAAGCAACCTCATGCTAACTTATGTCAACAGTAAGATTATTAAATGCATGATAAATACACACTTCCTCTCTTAAACACAAATTAATAAAAGTGAAAGTGCCTTCATCATGGGTAAGAAATATGGTGGTCTATTTTTTTATCAAAGTGTACTTGATGTACAATATTATATTAATTTCAGGTGTACAACATAGTGCATCAGCATTTAGATACATTAGGAAGTGATTACTGCAATAAATCTAGCCACCATCTGTCACCACACAATGTTGTTACTTATTCTTAACCGTATTCTCTGTGCTGTACGATGTATTCCTCTTTCTTATTAATTTTATAAGGAAGTGTTATACCCTTTAATCTTCTCACCCTATTTCATCCATCGCCCCCACCCCACCTCCTCTCTGGCATCCACCAGATTATTCTCTGTCTCTATGAGTTTGTTTCTGTTGTATTTTGTGTATCCATTTGTTTTGTTTTTTAGATTCTACATATCGTGAAATCATACAGTATTTGTCTTTCTCTGTCTGCCTTACTTCACTTCACATATTAACCTCTAGGTTGCATCCATGATGTTGCAAATGGCAAGATGGCATTACTTTTCTTGGCTGAGTAATATTTCATCTTATGTGTATTTATTCCACATTTTCTTTATCCATTCATCTGCGATGGATATTTAGGTGGCTTCCATATCTTGGCTATTATAATGCTGCAGTGAACATAAGAGTGCATATATTGTTTTGAATTAGTGTTGTCATTTTTGGGGGATAAATACCCAGAAGTAGAATTGCTTGATTACATGCTAATTCTATTTGTAATTTTTTTTTTTTTTAAAGATTTTTTTATTTATTTTACAGAGAGAGGGATAGCGAGAGCAGGAACACAAGCAGGGGGAGTGGGAGAGGGAGAAGCAGGCTTCCCGCTGAGCAGGGAGCCCGATGCGGGACTCGATCCCAGGACCCCGGGATCATGACCTGAGCCGAAGGCAGACGCTTAACGACTGAGCCACCCAGGCGCCCCTCTATTTGTAATTTTTAAAAAAGCTTTTATTTATTTATTTGTCAGAGAGAGAGAGAGCACAAGCAGGGGGAGCAGCAGGGGGAGAGGGAAAAGCAGACTCCCTGCTGAGCAGGGAGCCCGATGTGGGACTCGATCCCAGGACCCTGGGATCATGAACTGAGCCGAAGGCAGACGCTTAACCAACTGAGCCACCCACGTGTCCCTATTTGTAATTTTTTGAGGAACCTCCTTCTTACTGGTTCCCATAGTGACTGTACCATTTTGCATTCACCAACAATGCATGAGAGTTCCCTTTTCTCCACATCCTTGCCAACACTTACGTCTTGTCTTTTTGATATTAGCCATTCTGCCAGATGTGAGGTGATATCTCATTATGGTTTTAATTTGCATTTCTGTGATAATTAGTGATGTTGAGCAGCTTTTCATGGACTGTGGCCCATTTGTATGTCTTGAGAAATGTCTGTTCAGGTTCTCTGCCCATTTTTTATTTATTTTTATTTAATTTTTTAAAAAGATTTTATTTATTTATTTTAGAGAAAGAGAGAGGGCATCTGCAGGGGGAGGGGCAGAGGGAGAAGCAGACTCCCTGCTGAGCAGGGAGCCCGATGTGGGACTTGATCCCAGGACCCTGGGATCATGACTTGAACCAAAGGCAGATGCTTTGGTTGGTTAACTGAGCCACCCAGGCGTTCCTCTGTTCATTTTTAAATTGAGCTGCTTGTTTTTTTGATATTGAGTTGTGGGAGTTCTTTATATATTTTGAATATTAACCCCTTATCAGCTATACCATTTGCAAGGTGAATTCTACTTAATTTGATTTACTTTCTCTATTCCTTTTTCGGTTTACGTCAGACACCTTTCTTACAAGTTTTCCAATTTCTCTAGTTTTGACCTCATCTGTTGGGGAAAAAAAAAACCCTAAAACTGTCTTGATAGAAAAAAGGTGTAATTTCATCTGATGGATCTCATTTCACTTACGTGTTTTTGTGACTCAGCCTGTGTTCATCCTTCTGTGGCTATAACAAAGTGGTGTTTGTTGGAGCTTTGATCTAGACACGGACATTCGAACCTCAGTATTCTCAATTAAATCTGGAGATAACAGTTACCAGGTGGGTTTTTTCCTCCTGTCTTATATCCTTATTATCAAGAATATTGTTGATCCAGATATCTGAGTTACCTGTAACTCTTTGCTGGAAAAGAAAAGGTTGTTGATGGAAAGAAGAAACTTCTTAGAAAACTGGGTCTCTTTTTCAGCTCCAGAAGTGACTGACCGCTTACTGAAGAAACTTGAACTAAGGACAATAGATTCAGAACGCTGACAGTTCAGTCAGGATTTTATTCTAACAGAAAAATATTTGAACTCTAGGCAAGAGCTCTGACCCCGTGCTCTTCCCCCCAAAAGGGCTGTCTTGCTGTCAGATACTCAGATAACTTTTCCCTCCTATGACAGCTTTTGCAGTGGATGTGACAGTCTGTCTACAGCGGGACAGCGTGGGGCTGCTTGATGTAGTGTAGCCGAGGGGGACGTCCCTGTTTTTCTAAGATTCTCATATGTGACTGGTTAAGTTAATAAGGGAGTAAGGTATAATCCAGTCATTACCCTGAGACCAGATGGTTTCAGACAACACACTTTTGTTCAAATCAGCTGAGGTCATGACAAGCAGAATACTTTTTGATTTTCATTATTCTCAAATGCCTTCTGTTCATGGTGTTACCCTGTGCTGGACACCTGGTAGAGTAGTGTCCCCATATCATTTCCTCACACATGAAGTTCTGGGAGGTCTCAAGCGTGAGGCAGGTAGGTTTGACTCGCTGAGAGAAAAAACCCTTCGCGTGGTCAATGTTCTATCAATTTCGTTTTTGGTTAGAAATGTACCACAAATGGAGCTAGAGGTTGTTATGCTAAGTGAAATAAGTCAATCAGAGAAAGATAGTTAGCAGATGATCTCGCTGAGATGTGGAATTTAAGAAACAAAAACAGGATCATAGGGGAAGAGAGGAAAAAATAAAACAAGCCAAAACCAGAGAGGGAGACAAATCATAAGAGACTCTTAAGCGTAGGAAACAAACTTAGGGTTGCTGGAGGGGAGGGGGGTGGGGGGATGAGGTAACTGGGTGATGGACATTAAGGAGGGCAATTGATATAATGAGCACTGGGTGTTATATAAGACTGATGAATCACTGAACTCTACCTCTGAAACCAGTAATACATTATATCTTAATTGAAATTAAATAAAGATAAATAGAAAAATAAAATGATAACACCCTCCCCCCCCCAAAAAATGTACCATGATTCAAATGGTTTTGAATCTTTCCTTCTTTAAGACACCATATTTTTTGCCTGGAATCATCATCCTTACCATATTTACTTGAGTGATTTTTTGTGCAAAACACAATGATAGTTCCATAGTGAATTTTCCAATTTTTAGTGATAACATCCTTAGGAAGCCCTGAGTAAAGCTAACCAGCTGAGTTCTTTTGTGCTTCTGAATTTGAGCACCATGAAAGATGGAACATTCACACCTGGATCCTGGCTTCACAACTGGAGACTAGGCTTCTTCTTGTGGTTTTGCCATCCTTTCATAATTAATCTTGGAGAAACTTGACTCTGACCCTGAATTTCTTCATCGTTCACAAACAGGAGGGGTCAAATGAATGCTCCTTGGAGGGTCTTCCAAGTCTGCAATTTAGTGATGACCTATTAGTCAAAGGGCTTCTCCTGGTCATCATGAGAGGAAATGACCTTCACTTCAGGCCCTTGTGGTATTACTTGTATATGATTTTTGTTGTTGTTGTTGTTTTTCTTCTTTCTGTGAGTACTGTGCTGGACCTGCACACCATTCCCTTTCCATAGATGTACTCATAAATGCCATTTTTCATTTTGAGTTTAGAGACACTGTCTTCCAACCATGATATTTGTGGCTCTCTCTCAAGCTCCAAAGTTAATATTACTCAGAATAATCTACTCATAAATAGGCAGGGTTCAAAACACATACAATATTTTTTATAGACTATGCCTCTTTGTGGTTGCAGGCTACTCCCAACTGTTTGTACATTGACTCTAATTTTTCCCCAGAAAATGGCCTTTTTCTTCTTTGAATAAGAAGAAAAACAACCAATTGATTAGACTCTTCCATTTGTGGAGGAAAGGAGGGGTAAGGATGTGTGTGGGTGTGTGTGTGTGTGTGTGTGTGTGTGTGTGTGTGTGTGCGCGCGCGCGCACGCGCAGTGTGCTCCGGGAGGTTTGGGGAGGAATATCATTTGCACAATGTTTTCCTGGAGGAGCAGTTTAGAGTTTGTTTTGGTGTAAACTGAGCCGAAGTTTGAAAATAAGAAAAGACTTCCTAAACGCTTGCTCTCTGTATAACTACCTTGTTAAATAAATGCAGCGTTTGGACCAATTCTGTTTTCCTAATTCCATTGTACACTTGGGAAAGCAGAAGGCGTTTTGCATTATGCAGAATCTGGTGTTTGGTTATTTGGAAAGCCTGCTTTACTCACCAGGTCACAGTAAATGACTACAGATGCTGAGAATATGTTGACAGTGCCAGCAGTGAAATCTTTGCCACACAGATTGTGAAAAATTACAGGAGGGCAGGACCTTATTTATTTTGCTAATGATCTATTTCCCATCTACAATTTGTACCTGTTGAAGCTGAAAGTGCTCTCCTTATTTTGATCCAATTCTTGCTTCCCTCTTCTTTCTCCTTCCTCTGACAGGCATGTAACACCTGAAGCCTTAAGTTCAGATGAGCATTATTAACAGGAACCTTTATAGTCTACCGGGGATTAATTTAATTTTTTTTGGTGTGTGTTTTTACAATAGTTTCAAGATGCTGGAATGTAGATATAGTTCTTGTAAAAGAAAGAAAAAGTTTAGACAGTTTGATTCATTTAGCTACCCAGCAGGATCTGATTGCTTTTGCTAAAATTAAATTCCAAAGAAGAAAATCTAACATACAATCCCATCCACATCCACAAACACGTAGCACATACCACACAAATACACACATACACACAGTGTGGTAGTGATGTCCAGGCCAGGCAAGACATGCTTTCTTACATGGAAACAGATTAGGTTTTAATTAATTTTTAAAAGTGTTTTTACTCTGGTCTGTTTTCCCCTTGGATGAACCATGACATATTAAGTAGATATTTACATGATTTTGTTCTTACTGAATCCTTATTTTTTTCAGTAATCGAAATCACCAGATTCCAGTGCAAATTAAGAGGTTGTTTTCTTTATACATTGGGAGTGGGAGGGTGTATGTTTTATCTTGCTTGTTTGGTTGTAGCTGACACAGTTAGAAAAATCTTTTGTCCTGTTTTTTCAAGCTGTATGCGAGCTCCATTTCAATGCCGAATAGGTAGGTAGGGCTGTAAATTATACGTGTTGTGGATGTGCTAATAATAAGTTATTCTTATGGCCTTTCCAAGAAATCATTCTGGAGGAAAGGCAGTGGGAAGTATGTCTTGCTGTTTTTGGAGCACACAGAGAGTGAATGATACTCAGACAAAAATGAAAATGTTTAATTTTTATACTTTCACCTCAGTTTGAAATGCAGATGAAAGTTGCATTTTTATTTATGGCTTGAAGGATAGCAGGGCCTGATAACAAATCATAAAGAAAGATGGAAGCCCCAACAGCAAATTTCGTGTGGAAAATTTCATCATTTGTCACGTATCAGTTGTTAAAAAAAAGAAAAAAGGGAGTGGGGAAAAGAGCCTTGAATTTGTGTGATCCTCCAAGCTCCAAACGTAGCTGAAATCATGGTGTGCACTGGACCATTTGGAGAGCATATGCAAAGCTCTGGGCTCTTCTTCTTTTTCTTTAAAGCACAGGGTAGAAACATGGAGTGTCTTGAACACTTTCTTTTATCAAAGATACATTGACCTCTCACAGAGATTTTCCCTAGTACCCAGTGCCTCTGGCCATGCAAGGACCCATGCTTTGCACAGAAAGACGGGGTCAAAAAGAGAGCTAGGGTTATTGAATTAGTGCGTTTGGTGGTGTGGAGGTTAGAGGGCAAGCTGCCTCAAGTTTTCTCACGGTCACCTAATAGCGTTAATGCTCTGTAAAATTAACTCAATTTAGAGGAGCCGACCTCCAGGCTAGTCATGAAGTAGGGGCCTTTGTACTGAGTATTCCATTTTAATTCTTCAAGGCGATCTTTTTCTCCTTCCTCCAGCCTCCAGATCATACTCTGCGCCCCTGCCTGCCATCCATGAATGCACGAAACCAAAATAAGACAGACCCCAACCTCTGTTTCTGTTTGGGTTTGGAGATCTCACAGGGTTTGCCAGCTGATGTCTCTTGCCTTCCTTCTGTAAAATTACCTGATGATAGATAGATGACCCCTTTCTTAGGTCAGCTGCATAACACAAGATTCTATATGTCACATAAAGATACAACGGACAGTGGAGAAGATATTCTGGCCTGGAGGGGTCTTAGCAAATACTCTTTATCTATTTGAAAGAATGACCACACCTAGTCAATCAGAGATTGTTGGAGATAAAGACATGATAGATAAAATAGAGCTTCTTCTAAAATAGAGGATTAGATTTCTTCAAGTCCTTTTTGGGGTTGTATTTCTTTTAGAACTTTTTAAAGCCTTTGGGCAACATAGGGAGACCTGAATGGTTAGAATCAAATAAAAACATTTTAAATGTTAATTTTTATGGCTATGGTGTCATAAATTGAAAGACGGTGTCTAGATACAGACTTTGGAATTGGATGACCTAGGCTTTGTTGTCCAGTCTGTCTGAACGTGACCTTCTTTGATTATAATAGCGGGAATGGTTGTCAAAGGGCCCTAATGGGGATGGTGTGCATGCAAGTCCCCATGAACACAGAAGGTGTGTGAACATGTTAGTTATCATTAGTAATAAATGGTTGCCAACCCTTTCTAGAAGCACTGTCTGCTGGCAAGTTAATTAAAAACCTATTAACTGTGATATATGTAGTGGAAAGAAGAGCAAGAAGGGAGTGGCAAAGCAGATTTCTAAAAGAGTGGGACAATTATGTAAATAGCTTGAATTTATTGATTTAATGCTAATTATTTTTAGCTTGAGTGAGTTTGTCAGACATAGAATGTTACATTAATATATCTTAGCTAGTTGGATTGGTTTAATTTTCCATGTAATTTTCAAGGCTGTATTGAACAGCCACTCGCTATCATGTGGGATATTAGAGAACATTGCAGTTACTTGACGCTAAAGAGTCCTTGTTTTGGGCAATGGTTTTAGAGACGAGTATAGCAATAAATGCACTCTGAGATTACATTTATCCATTCCACTGGAAGAAGTTCTAAAGAAAAGGAAATGTATATCTACAACCCTTATGAAGTAAGTTTTATTTCAATGGTTTACATATATATCTGTTATTCTTAATACTATATGAAGAACTCCCTCAGTTGGAAACAGAAGAGCCACTCATCATTTATATGAAATGGTGCCCTAGAATATCTTTGATCAATATGCACAGAAACTAGTGACCAAAATCTGTTGACAGAGTATGTGAATTATTAATAAAATTTCTGGAAACTCCTGGATTTCAGGGAGGCATTAGGTGGCCTCAGAGAAATAAGAGGAAATAAAAGTAAACTATTTCTGTGACTGAAAGAGGAATTTTTAGAGAAACCCATGAAGATCTGTAATTCATCACAAGACACCAAGTTGGGATGCCCAGGAAATTGCTCCAGTGACCTCCAAGGTGATGCTGTGTTTACTTTTCTGCAGTTCCCAAATATGTACACTGCCATGAGGCTGGATTCCTGTAGAAGGAGGTGAAAGGAACATTCATTCCTTAAGCTCACAAACAACACACAGTGCTAACAGTTCAAGGGCCTTGAGTACCATCTGGTTTAACCTTCTCTCTTGGATGAGGTAAATGAGTTTGAGTAAATGAGTAGTTTATCTGAGTTATTGCACGAATACTTATTGCCCGAAGGAAAAGTGTGAGGATAATTAAGAATTATTACATACTTGTTGTTTATTTTCCAGTATATTCTATATCACAAAGCTAAATTGGGCATTATCACATCTATTTCACAGGTGACAAAATTGAAGTTCATTAAGGATAGGAAACTTGAGTAAAATGTACTTGCTGGTAATTGTTAGGATTTGAACCCAGAAGGATCTCACCTTTCCTCTAAGTCACATTATCTCCCAGGAACCATCATAAATGATAACAACAACAACAAAAAAATCCATCTTGGTTTTAAAGCAATGACTTCTTCTTCTTCTTTTTTTTTTTTGTATTAAGATTTGCTCCTTAAGCGGTGAACAGGCTCAGGCAAAGTGGAAGAAATTATTCAAGAAGGGAGGCAGGAAGAAAAAAACTTCCATGAAGATGGAGGAACCTCAGTACCAGGATGAAAAAAAATCAGTAAGTGGATAAATGTGACAAAACAGAAAAAGGGAAGGAAAGCAAATCCCCTACTGTGGGAGCTCTGTAAGGGTCTGAGAGGGCACAAAATGAAGCTGAACCTTTACTGGAAGATACAGACTGCTAGGCTGCATGAAGTCCTAAGAATGCAAGAAACACATGTGCATCAGTAAGTAGGATACATACAGTTGTAACTCTTCAAAAGTAACAATGGTTAATATCTTTCAAGTGAGGACTGCCGAAAAAAGTAAACTGACATGCCTATCCAAGAACTGAGCTGCTTTCTGGGGGCATAAATCTAAGCCATAAATGAGACCCCCTTAGACTCATTAAACCAGTTAACTCCAGCTGGGATTGAAGGAACAAACAAGAAATTTGTTCCCAAACCATGTTCCAAAGGAAACTTCCATAAGTAGGGGAAAAAAAAGGCTCTGTGCTGAATTAAGCTCAGGCAATATCACATGCTACATCTTTGCTCTTGGAGAGTCCCAGGAAAGAAACCTGGTAGACTTTGTTTAACCTAGAATTTTCCAAAAGATTTTGGCCATAGGCCACTTTTTCAGTAACACGTATATTAATGTGCAGAACAAACTTTTTGAACATATGGTTCTCGAATACCTGCTAATACTCGTTGGCCTGTCAAATGATTTGATATTTACAGAGAAAAAAGGGAAAGAAATACTTTAATTTCAGTATATTTTACAGCTTTGAAATAGAAGATTAAATCTTAGATCTTCAGAAATTCTGGTATTTTCTTACAGTCTTGTATGTTGTTACACGTACCGTGTCAGTCAGTTTATCTTGGCTTGAATTCAGTTATCAGGGAATAGATTGTTTTGGCTAAAGTCTTTGCTCACCACTTCCTTACTGCATAAGCTAAGTTCATGTTTTCTTTTTTAGAGTTGCTTTGCCTTTTAGCTTCAATTGATGAAAATGCTGTATAACAACATAAATGCCGTGGTAAAAATTGTAAAGTTAATGTATCCTCTCAGGATAATTACATGGATATAGAACATAAATCTGTGTATGCTCAGAAAAATAATTAATCAGCTGCAACAAGTTCACAGAAGCAGCCAAAAAAAAAAAAAAGAAAGAAAGAAAGAAAGCTACAGGTAAAAAATAAAATGAATATTCAGATGGATGTGTGAAAATGTAATTTTATAGGATCTGCAATCTATTTCTAGAATTATGTCAAATACAAAAAACCCTGTTTACTATGCTTGTTTCAAAGTACTGGTAAATCAATCAATCAAATCAATCTAGATTCTTCTAAAATAGGAATTGGAATAAAATTATGTTTATTCAGAGAACTGCTGGGATCTCCAAGTTGTCAGAGCATAGCAACCACAAACTTTGGGGACAAGAGAGGGAAGAAAGAGGTAATTGGTGAAATCGAAGAGCTGGAGAAACTTCAAAATCTTTGGGAGCTAGAAAAAATTGACATTGCATTGGAAATTCTTGAATCTTGTTATGAAGTCAAGAAGACACAAAATTTACTGTGGGATTTTTTTTTTTTTAATACTACATTCCTCAAAAAAAAAAAAAAAAGCATGTTGTACTTTTGCCAAAAGGAGGATAAACTGATATAATTATCTTGAGAAAGAAAAGAAAATTTGCAGGTTACAATTTTTGAATCAAATAATATTGTTCGTGTTGCCTAATATCAAGGATACGTTATTTAAAAAGGCAGTTATCAGTATGTGCTTACTAAACACTTAGCAGTTTTGTTTGGACAAAACCACTGATGGGCTCCGCATGAACACGTTCTTGGCAACTATGCAGTCGGTTTACAAGAGACAAGTGCTCAATGGGTCTCTGTTTTGGTTATCACTAAATATATTGCTGCAGAAATTTAAAAAAAAAATTGTTAATGATTATATTTGAACTGTGCTGCAGAATAGAAAAGGTGGGGTCCTGCGAGTGGCCTGGGAGAGCAGGAGTCACTCAGACAGGAAGAAATAGCGTTAGTAACACAATAAAAAAGAAAGAAAGAAAGAAAGAAATAGCATTAGTGGGTGCATTGCCTTGAGTGCCGGGAACGGACCGCTTTATTCATAGTAAATGATTGGAAACATTTTTTTTCCTCTTCGCCATGAAATGAAATACTAAGAATTATGAATACAGCCACATTATTGTGAGTGTTCATACCTCTTTTCAGTGTGTTTGAGAAGAAAGAATAGAAGATTGCATAAGACTGATTTTTTTTTGTTAGAATATTCTAGGTGTCAGTGAAAAACAGGTACTCTCACCAGTTTTTGAAATAAAGATGATATAAAATATTTTTCTTGAAACTTTTTATGCTGATAATTTCAAGGTTTAGTCAAATGATGAATCCCACTGATATGTTGAATCTTGAAAAGGCTAAATTTCCTGCTTAACAGCAGATATATCATGACTACTCTGTTTAAGCGTTCCAAGATTTAAAACAAGACTAAATTATGGAGCAAATGGCTCATACCATGAGTTTGATTCTTACCCAGGGCTTGATGGTTTTCTTCTCTCATCAAAGAAAAACATTGATAATATATCATGGTTATATTTTACATCGATACCTAGATGCTGCCACAAAATTACTTTCCAGGGCAAAATACAATGTAGCAAATGAAAATCTATTTGCGACAGTATTGCAAATTAAAACATTTTAATGTGGTGTGTTTGCCAATTTATATTCTGAAGGCCCGTTGGAAATAGTGTTTGATGTGAAATTTCTTCATAATTTTTGGGTCACTGTTTAACTTTTTAGCCAGAATTATACACATGTACTGCCATTATGGTTGACTTACAAGACTTATAAATCAAGCCAACCTCTACCTATTACCTAATCTATAGCTGATCTTATTTATTGCTGGCATTATGTTGAGATCTTGGTATAAGGTGAGAGACAATATTTTCCCTACCCCTGATAGGAAATTAATAAAAATACCAATTTCAATATATACTTTATTTTTATAAATGAAAATCATAACACTTAAAGTTTACTTAAAATTAGTGATTAGGGATTTTTGTTAAATAACTAATACATGTTTTGTAGATAAAATGTTATAGAGACATTGATGTAGGAGAATATTTTGGAAAATGCTAGATGAGGAACTCAAGTGTTGGAGGCATTCAACACAAAGGCCATGAAAAGGAAATGCATGGTTTCTAAAGCCAAACTTGAAATAAGAGAAAGAGGAATCTGATGCTCAAGTAATTCTATAAAGCAGAGTTTTGTTCACAAGGACAGGTGTGACTGAGAAAAAAGTATCCTGGAGGAATACCAGTGACAATGAGAAAAGGAGAAAGAATGAAGGGAAAAATGCACTTGGGGGCTGATTCTTTATTCATTTGTCCAATTAATAATATAATAATATTTTCTGAAGCTAAGTAGCTAATTGATATGGAACTGAGTTAGGTGTTTGAGGTAAATCTAGAGCCCATGACTGTTGGACTGGTAACCAGTGCTCTGGACCTTTGGTGACTGCCATTGATAGAATAATACACCCAGAACAAGGACTAATTTCTGAAGAAATATCATGAGTTCAGTTTTACTTGAGTAAAATCAAGGGCCTGTGAAATATCTGCCTGGGATATCAATTTTGCAGTTTGATGTAAGGTCTGACATTCAAAGTAGCCGTCTGAGCTAGAGATACCAAATTAGGTGTCATTGTGTTACATACAAAACCTGGAGTCGATAGGAATTTACCTCAGACATTTGATCTGCACAGCATGTACTTGTTATTTAACAAGTGGAGGATTTAAAGAGACGGGAGTCTAGAAACACTCGATATTTAAAAGATGTAATCCCAGTATTGACCAGTTACATAGAGGAGGAGAAGCAGTTAGAGAACACCAAAAGGGAACGATTAATAAGAGGAGAGGAAAACCAATGGAGTTGATGTCACAGAATTCAAAGGAAGAGAATGTATGTGTAGAGAAGGACTACCATGTGCAAGTCTGCTAAAAGTCAAGAAAAAGAAGGGAGGAAAGTTCCACAGAGGCTTTAATGCAGAGGTATGGTTGAGGTTCCCAAATCAGTGGAGTGTTGATAACAGAGCACGGAGCATGAGTCCTAAGCAGGAAATATGAGTAATAAAGGCAGATTTAGACACCGGATTCTAGCAGAAGCCCACGGCATCTAGATGAAAAGTTAGGTTTAAATGAATTTGGGTCGGGCACTGGTGTGGCTCAGTGGGTTAAGCGTCTGCCTTCTGCTCAGGTCATGATCCCAGGGTCCTGGTATGGAGTCCCAGTGTCGGGTTCCCTGCGCAGCGGGGAGTCTGTTTCTCCCTCTCTTTCTGATCCTCCTCCCCACTCATGTTCTCTCTCTCTCAAATAAATAAAAATCTTAGAAAAAATAAATGAATTTGGGTCATCAGCTGGAAACTTTGGAGTTCTCCAATTGAGAGTGATTGGGAGAGTAAGGACAAGCATGGTCTTTAACACTGGAGGATACCCAATGTTTATATTCTGGACCCACAAATACGAAGTTCAAACAAGGTTGATTGGATCTTTGTTCCTCTTCCTTTTGGTTTCCTTTCACGCATAACTCTCCTCTTGAATGTCCCTTTTCTCTTAGAGAGGGGTGTATGTGTGTGTGGTGTTTGGGAGGGCACAGTTCAGGGGAACATGGGATCATCTTAATGTTGGAATATGGAATTAAGAAAAGAGATGCATCCAAGCTATTCTGTGGGACAAGGTAATGACATAACTGAATTCAAAAATAAATCTTGAAAGTCCTTGTCATAGATGAATTATACGCTTTACAATTTGATGAGGAAAGTGTTTAATTTTATTGTAAAATTAAAAACAACCCTACCACATTCTGATTTCATAAAGATGTTTAATTTTAGAAAAACAACTGCTAAAGTGTTATGTCTGCAAAAATATTGTGTGGAAAATAGCAGTAAAAAAAAAAAAAACACCTCTCCTTTTGACCATTTTACTATAGTACGTGAATAAGGATTTATTTAATGTATTATATTTTATAAAATGAAATTAATATCACAAAAGAAAGAAGTGGTGAGGAACAGGACCATTGTACTTCTTTGGAAAGTTTTTCTCTCTTTGTAAAAAAATCTTTGCTTCCTCATCCATTCGTTTTGGAATACAGAACTTACACCGCAGAAGGAGTAGCATCTGTGGGCTGCAAACTGGCAGATCACTTATTTTGTCTGATTTCTTAATTACGGAGCCTGCTGTATATGGTACCAAAATTTATAGACTTTGCCAGAGTCATTTTGTCATTTCACCCAAGATTTGTATAATTTATTTTCGATGTGGTGGACATGATCCTGCATTAAATTATCTGTGCATCTATTTCCTAAAATAACTGAATGTAATAAATAAGTGTTTTGGTTTCAAAATGGAAATCAATTCTGGTTAAATTTAATGGGAAAAGTTAGCTGTTTGAAAGAATTCATGCATTCCTTTCCTTTATTTGACAAACCTATTCTGAGCACCTATCATGAGCTAAGCCCCATCCCGGGGTTAGGGGTAAATCAGGAAACAAAGCAAAGGCCTGGAAGCATATATTTCAGGAAGCTTATATTTCTATTAGGAAAGACAGACACCAAATAAAACAAACATGTAATATGTTGAATGGTAAAAAATAATATCAAGAAAAATAAAACAGTCATTGGAAATTAGAATTGATGAGGACTATGTGAGTTAGGCTTAGAGAAATGGTCATCATTGGAGGCTTAGCAGTTAGGGTGATAGCCAAAATAGTCTGGGAGGGATGCTGCTAACTCTTCCTTGGAAATCGTTAGCACAAGGACAGGATATTGGCTTCATCCATTGGATACTTCACTCCAGAGTCAGAGACTGGACAGGGAATGGCTGAGTGCAGGTCTTGCCCCCATACTTGAGCTTTGCAGAGAGATTGTCTGCTCCTCTGTGACATTTCTAATGGAAACATGACTCTGTCACCCACCACTCTTGTTTTTTTTTTCCAATTTGGGGACGTGAGATAAAATACAAGATAAATGAAGTTGAATTTTAGATAAATACTAGTTAATGTTTTAGTATAAGCACGTTCAAATTTAAGTGAGTGTCCTGTATTTGTTTTTGCTAATTCTGACAACTCTACCTCAAATAGTAAAGATGTTGTTTGCTGAGAGCCCCCAAATGACAAATGCCTACTCCAATCAGTTAAATGCGAAGATTTGAGAAAGACCGTACATAAAATCAGAATCATAATACAGTGTACTCTGTGCTATAATAGGAGTGTATATAAAAATCTGTGGGAGAATATCTGAGAGAGGAACTTTTTTTTTTTTTTTTCTGCCTAGAAATTGGATGGAGAGTTTGGCCAAGCTGCAAATTGGGGGTGAATTTTGAGATAGGTCTCAAAATAGTAGGAATCTGCCAAGTAAGAAAAAAGAGAGGGAAACCCTCCAGCAGAGAGCGCAAACAACATGGACCAAGGAGTTATAAAGTGAGTGTCATGAATTTGGTGTGGTTTGCATGGAGGGGTTTGTGTGTAAGAAGTGATTGGGGCCAAGAGTGTAGAAGGGCTTTGAGTAAGATTGAGAAGAGTTTGATATAGTAGAAAAGACAGGGATTAGAGCTGAGCTTGGAAACCTTGCTGTAGCTGCTCTATATGACTTGATTTGGGTTTTATAGGTTTGGCTTTGTATATTTATAACTTGAGTCCCTAAGATAAAACAACTTACCTTAAGTCACTCAGTAATTATTACAAGTGTGTTTGTTGGCTGGGGACAGACTGAGTGTCTGGTTTGTGGAGCTCTGGAAGGGAGGAATGAAGCCAGTGCAGATGATAAATCATGGAGTGAATGACAGTGTTGGGTGTCCCCACATGGTGAACCCTGGTGAGGCCACAACTGTGCTCTTGGTGTGGTGCACTAGGTGGCGGGTAAGGCTGGGTGCCAATAGCAGAAAACAGGAAAGGAATCTCTGAGGTGACAAGTGAGTAAAGGGACATTCGATGTGTGGCAAGCTAATGAGGTCACAAGTGCCTAAATGTAAAGACTTCCCCGGACTTTTCCCTCAGCAGGGCACTTACTTTCCTTAGGCAACTCAAAGTTTAAGGAAGTTGAAGCCTTGAAATTAAATCACACATTTTATTCAAAGAGAAATTTTGCCGTAGCAGAATTCATACCAACTCTTTTAAGACTATGAGAATTTTGAGTTCAGAGAACAGACTCCTATGAACGTTGGTAAATACTTGTCTGTAGTTTCTCAGGGGAAATTGTAAGAGATTTTTGAATAGTTACGCATGCCAAGACAAATTCACTTGTCACCCAATTGGCTTGTAGTCTGAAGACTTGAATCAAACAGAAGTGTAATTTCAAAAATTTTTTTCTCATGGTTTAAGATAACTTTCACCACATCAGTTTTTGCTTCATTCAGCTGTTCATTTCATTGTTTTTTTAGGCATATCGCAGGCACTTGGGGTTACATCAAGCTGGAAGGCTTTTTGATATATCAAATTAAGGACTTCCCTAACTCCACTTAAAATTTTCTTTTTGCATGTCCTACATCTTTGGTGTATATATATATATTTTACATTTTACCTTTATGAATATATATGTTGTTAGAGAAAGAGAAGTCAGAGACAAAACAATTACTAGCATCATGGTTTTTAAAAAGTTGAGAAACTGTACTGACTGCTTGTAAATTTTATTATTTTTAAATCTACCTCTGCCTCCCACATTAGTGTGAATAATGGGGAATTAGTATACTAAGATTTTGCATAGGCCCTCTAGTTATACATGTAATACATTAATATCACTTTGTTGTAGGGGTTACATAAATGCATATATGCAAATGTGCATTTTTGGAATTCATTTTTTTGTAAAGAGCCAATAATTACTGTTGCGCAGGAATATTGGAAGGATATACAAACTAGACCAACTTTGCTATACTTGTAGGACGTGTGCATTGGGATAAGGG
Organism: Phoca vitulina; assembly: GCF_004348235.1. Lineage (NCBI taxonomy): Eukaryota > Metazoa > Chordata > Mammalia > Carnivora > Phocidae > Phoca > Phoca vitulina. The sequence continues at coordinate 19,559,167 of NW_022589735.1, forward strand.
AGGATTAAAATGAAGGTAGAAAACAAAAACAAAAAACTCAAAACCTGAACATAGTGAGAGGACATTTTGAGAGAAGGATTTGGTCTAATATGGCTTAACTGGGTTTCTGAAAACAGATTTCTTCCAAAGAAGTAACCTGAGAAACCAGTGGATGACTAGTGGGAGGAGAGAACCATTTTGAGGAGGTCAGGGGGATGCCAGGAAGGCAGTTGGGCTGGTTGCAAAAGATTGTAGCTATTAAAAGACCAGAAAGGACTCAGTTTTCTCTGAAAATCTGATTTCTAGAACCTCACTGACCCTGGAGCAGTGTTCTGGAGATTGGAAAAGAATTAGCTTATGTTAGATAAAACATTTTTCATCTTTGTAATGTTCTACAGTTTCATTGTGGAGATCCTGAATACCTTTTGGTAGACTTATTCTTTGGTATCCGGCTTTGTATTCTTTGATGCTATTGCAAAATGATGTCTTGCTCTTTTAATCAAATTGTCTAGTTTGCTGCTCTTGTCTAGACATGCATCTGTGTATCCAGCCACATTGCCAATAAATCAATAATTTTGAGTCTTTAAAATGCAATTAATGATACTATTTGCAATTTTAACAGATTTGTCTCCTCAGTTCTAATCTTTGTTTCTGATCTGTTGTGCTAGTTAGGGCCTCTAACTCAATATTAAATAGAAATCATCATCATCATCATCATCATCATCATCATCATCTTGTACCATTCCTGACTTCATTATTATTTTTAAAATTCTATTTTTTTGTGGTAAGAACACTTAACAAGAGATCCATCCTCTTAAATTTGTAAGTGTATAATACAGTATCTTCAACTACAGGTGTAATGTTGTATAACGTCTTTACAACTGATTCATGTTGCATAACTGAAACTTTTGCCCATTGATTAACAATTCCTGTTTAGCTATCCCTCCAGTCCTGAGTAACCATCATACTATTCTCTGATTCTGTGAGTTTGACTACTTTAGATTCCTTGTATAAATTGAATCAGGCAGTATTTGTCCTTCTGTGATGGGCTTATTTCTCTTACAGTGATGTCCCTTGAAGTTCATCTGTGTTGTTGCATATTGCATAATTTCTTTCTTTCTGCAGGCCAAATAATATTCCATTTTGTCTATATATACATTTTCATTAACCATTTTATCCATCCAAGGACATCTAGTTGTTCATCATCTTGGCTATTATGAATAGTACTGCAATGAACATAAGAGTGCTATCTATCTCTTCAAGATCCTTACTTCAATAATTTTGGATAAATCCTCAGAAGTGGCATTGCTGAATCATATGATGTTCCATTTTTATTTTTTTAAGGAACCACCATACTGTTTTCCATAGCAGCTGCACAATTTTGCATTCCCACCAACAGTGTACAAGATTCCAATTTCCCCACATCATTCTCAACATTTGTCTTTTGTTGTTTTGATAATAGTCACTGTGATAGGTATGAGGCGAAATCTCATCGTAGCTTTCATTTGTTTTCCCTAATGGTTATTGACATTGAGCATTGTTACATATACCTGTCGGTCATTTGTATGTCTTTGCAGAGATGTCTATTTAAAATCTTTAGCCCATTCTCCAGTCATTTATTAGTTTATATCTCAGAGTCTCTTACATATTTTGGAAATTTACCCCTTATCAGATAAATGGCTTGAAAACATTTTCTCCCATTCTGTAGGTTGATTTTGTTGATTGTTTCCTTTGCTTTGCAGAAGTATTCTAGTTTGATACACTCTTTTCTGTCTCTGATTTTTCAGATATGTTTTTAGTGTTCTATCCATGAAATCATTACCAGGATTAATATCCTGAAGCTTTCCCCTATGTTTCCTTCTCTGTGTTTTATAGTTTCAAGTCTTAAGTTTTAGTCTTTAATCCATTTTGAGTTGATTTTTTGGTATTGTGTGAGATAAGAGTCCATTTTAATTCTTTGACATCTGGCTATCTTGTTTTCCCAGCACCATTCATTGGAGAGACTTTCCTTTTCCCATTGTATATTCTTGGCTGCTTTGTTGAGAATGAATCGCCCCTATAGACATAGATTTATTTCTGGGCTCTCTATTCTGTTCTATTGATCACATGTCTGGTTTTATACCAGTACCGTACTGTTTTGATTACTATAGCTTTGTAATAGAGTTTGAAATCAGGAAGTGTGATGCTTTCAGCTTTGGTCTTCTTGTTCAAGATTGAATGGGTTATTCAGAATCCTTTGTGGTTCCATATAAGCTTCAGAATTGGTTTTCTATTTATGTAAAATGTGCTATTGGGGTTTTGATAGAGATTGCACTGAATCTGTAGATCACTTTGGGTAGTATGGACTTTTTTTTTTTTTAAACATATTTGAAAATTTATTTGAGATTTAGACGTGAAAAATACATTATGGCATTCAGTGTGATTCATCAGAAAGAAGGTAGTCTGTACTTTTCAGGACATTTCAGGTTTTTTTTTTTAATTATTATTATGTTATGTTAATCACCGTACTAATCATCATTAGTTTTTGATGTAGTGTTTCATGATTCATTGTTTGCATATAACACCCAGTGCTCCATGGACTTTTTAACAATAGTATGTCTGACAATTCATAAACACAAGATGTTTTTCTATTTATCTTTAATTTCTTTTGTCATTGCTTTGTGGTTTTCAATGTATTAGTCTTTCAACTCCTTAGTAAAGTTTATTCTTTTTGGTGCTATTGTAAATGGGATTGTTTCCCTAATTTCCTTTAAGGTAGTTCATTATTAGTGTATAGAAATGCAACTGATTGTGTATATTGATTTTATATCCTTAAAGTTTACTAAATTTATTTCTTACTTATAACAGTTTTTTATGGCATCTTTTTGGTGTTCTGTATATAAGATCATGTCATCTGCAAACAGGGACAGTATTACTTTTCCTTTCTCATTTGGATGCCTTTTTTTTTTTTTCTCTCTTTTCTTTCCTTTTCTTTTCTCTTTTCTTTCTTTTCTTCATTTTTTTGCCTAGTTGTTTTGGCTAAGACCTCCAATACTATATTGACTAGAAGTGCTGAGACTGAGTATCCTTGCTTTGTGCTGATCTTACAGGTAAAGCTTTCAGGTTTTTACTGTTGGGTATGAAATTTGCTGTGGACTTTGCATATATGGTCTTTATTATGCTGTGATAATTTCCTTCTGTTCCTAGTTTGTTGAAAGCTTTTATCATGAAAGGGTCTTGAATTTGCTGAATGCTTTTTCTGCCTTGATTGAGGTGATCATGTGATTTTTATCCTTCATTATATGTGGTAAGTCATATTAACTGATTTTCATATACTGAACCATCATTACATCTCAGGGATAATCCACTTGGTCATGGTGTAAGATCTCTTCAATGTGCTGTTGAATTCAGTTTCCTACTATTATGTTGAGAATGTATGCATCTATATTTATCATGGATATTGGCCTATAGTTGTCTTTTTTTGTGGTGTCTTTGCTGGGTTTTGGTAGTATGGTAGTTTTATTCTCAAAAAAAGTGAATTTGGAAGCATTTTCTCCTTTTTATTTTGTTGGAGGAGTTTAAGGATTGGCATTAATTTTTCTTTAAATGTTTGGAAGAATTCACTGCTTAGGCCATCTGGTCCTGGACTTTTGTTTTGGGAGGTTTTTAATTATTGATTCAATCTCTTTACTAGTAATTTGTTCAGATTTCCTTCTTCTAAATGATTCAGTTTTGGTAGGTTGTATGTTTCTAGGAATTTATTCATTTCCTCTAGGTTGTCCAATATGTTGGCATAGACTTATTCATAGTAGTCTTTTGTGATCCTTTGTATTTCTGTGGTATCAGTTGAATGTCTCCTTTTTCATTTATAATTTTATTTGAGTCCTCTTTTTTTTTTCTTCATAAGTATAGCTAAAGGTTGGTTTACTTTCATTATCTGTTCAGAAAACCAGCTCTTTTTTTTATTTTTTTTTTTTTTTTTTTTTTTTTTTTTTTTTTTTTTTTTTTGGTCTCCATTTCATTTATTTGTACTTTGATCTTTCTTATTTCTTTCCTTTGACTAATTTTGGGTTTTGTTTGTTCTTTTTCTAATTCCTTGAGGTGTACCGTTAGGTTGTTTATTTGAGCTTTGTCTTTTTCTTAATGTAAATATTTATTGCTATGAACTTGACTTATAGTACTGCTTTTGCTACGTCCCATAAGTTTCAGTATGTTGTGTTTGCATTTTAATGTGTCTGAAAATATTTTTGATTTCTCTTTTGATTTATTCTTTTACCCATTGGTTGTTCAGCAGCATGTTATTTAGTCCCCACATGTTTGTGACTTTCCTAGTTTTCTTCTTATATTTGATTTCATACCATTATTGTAATACTAGGAGATGGGCATTTTTCCCTCTGTCCTCTGAGCTAAGCCCTGAGTGGATAGCCATGGTGAGTGTTTGCACACCTATGAAAAACTGCTAATTTTTTCTAGTCTTGGGGTTTCATGAACACAAGCCTAATTGGCTTTCAGAGCCAGGTGTTTTAGATGCCTTTGCCTTGAAAGGGAGTCTTAGAAGTTGAGGTCAAGTCCTTTTCTTTTTCAGGATTAAGCTGGGAGTTGAGAGTTACCTCCTGATTGTGTGGTATTGTGCCAGGAATTGGGTTTACGGTGAGACTGTGTCTCAGCCTTTCTAACCTGTTTCCCTGTGGATATTTTCTCATTTGCCTTATGTATAGGAACCTTTTGGCTATTCTGGATTTCTTTCAGAAATTTCTTGCTTGATGTGTCTATGGGAGGAGAGGGGTTCAGGAGCCTTCTGTGGCACATCTTGGTTGACCTATACATATATATTTTAAATTGTTACCTTTTTTTTGGTAAATTGAGACCTTTATCATTATGCAGTGATCCTCTCCATTCTTAATAGTGCTGTTTCTCTTAAAGTGTACTCTATCTGATATTAATAGTGCTATTCCAGTTTTATTTTGGTTAGTATTTCTGAGATAGGTCATGCTGTAGTGTTTTCTCCCAATATTTACATGTCCTTATGTTTTTGGTGAATTACAAGCAGCATATACCTATTGATCCTTAACAGTCCTTTTAGTTTTCCAATTTAGTATATTTATATTTATTGTAATTATTGATATACTTGGACCTATTTCTATTAACTTTACCAATTTATTATTTGGTTCTTTCTTCTGTTTCTTTTTAGTTCTTTCTTATTTTAATGGTTTGAGTTGATACTTATACTCTCTCCCAATAAGGCAGGAACTTAGCACTTTGTCTACCAAAGAATTTTCCACCCTTAAACCCAGATTAGTGTCACTCCCCACCCCCAAGCCTTCTACATGCTCATATGTAAATACTAGTTCAAAATAGCTCCTCATTATTTTGGAGATTTCAGTTTTCTGCATTTTCATACTTCAGTTCTCTCAGGGTTGATTTTGGCCAACAGGTCCAAACTAGTTTTACTAGATTTATATCTTCTCAGAACCAGGGCCCATTAGAGTTGCTATTTATTCTATAGCTATTTTTCTACTATAATCTGCATACTTTTGTATAGCTGGTTCCTTGAGACTACTTGTGCCACAGTTATGGAGATTTAGATTTATTACCAGTATGTTTTGTGTTTTGTTTTACATGAAGTACTTTGGATGAAGGGTACAAGTGCTCTAATTGTTTTCTTTTTTTGGTGGGTGGGGTTGTATGTTAAAGTTTAATGTAAACTTTTTTAAAGTTAAAAATTTATTTTCTCATACTTTTTAAAAATAACTGATGTTTATTTTAAACATTGGAGAGATAGGCCAATCTGGAGAGGGTAATTTCTCTCCACTTTCACCCCATTTTGGAGAAATATTCATGGCTACTCAAACCATTGGTGTAGTTGAGACACACAACCCTTCTTAGGTTAGTGTTGTCCACAAGTTCTGCAACACATTTCATAAATACTGACATGGACTTTTCAACGTAATGACAGTATTTATTTGTTGTCATCCATTACCTTGTTGAATTTTCCATTTTTCTTTATCTGGTACTCGACCTTATGGATTCTGAAGTATCGTCTGTCCTCTAAGAGACTTTTCTCAGAAGTGAACACATTTTGACACCTTATCTCACAGCTGGTATTTCAAACCAGATTTTCTATTATGTCTATTTGTTAAGCAAATATTACTGTCATAGAGACTAGGTTACCCTAAAAGTGTTTGGATTACACATTCTTAAAAATTCTTATCAAGCCTGTGATATGTGTCAGACTTTGCCCTGGTAATGGAAGATTTAATGATAAATAAGTCCAACTCTTCCTGCTTTTTAAAATGACATTAACTTAGGGAATAGAGTTAATACCATACAAGATTCAGACAATTTATTAGTTTTCTATGAAAATTTACTACTCAGGAATAGGAATTTTGAGGTCTGTAAAATCCTCATATTCTCCCTCCTACTGGCCTCGTCAGCATAATCAACAGGTAACTTCTGTGCATGGATTCACAAAAAGGATGTTTCCTATATATTAAGTCTAAGCCAATGGATATGGATTACAGTAAGCATTGTCCTATAATTTGCTTTCTTTTCCTTTTTTTTTTTTTTTAAACATGGATGAATGAGTATGGTCACCATATACCTCTCTGAATCTTCTCAAATCTAGAAGCTCTTTTTTGTAGATAACAGATGAGGTGATAACCCAGTTTTACTGGCTTTGGGACCATTCCGTTTCGTTAGATAAATTTGTGTCTCATTTTGTTTTGATCTTTTTGTTAAGAGTTGGTCTTAAACAGTAGTAGTAACTTTCAAGAAGCCATTCTCATTTGTGTTTTCCAGGGTTTTTTTTTTTCAAGGAGGGTTCACCTTCCTATAGATCACAAGAACAGATGATAAATTCTAGCATTTTCTATATTATTTCAGAAGTGCCAATAGTGTTACACTTAATTCATAATCAATCTCTTTCAACTAGAATTGTAATTTGAATTATTTTGATTTGCTTTGGTATTTATAATTTACTTTTGACTTTGAATTTTAGATAAGCTAATGGAATGCTCTCTGTCATGAGTTCTGGGTGTGCCAGTCTCCTGACATGGTATTTGCAAATGCTATGTTTTTATATATGGATTATAATTTACAGTTTATTCCATTCCACACATTAATTCCAGAAACTAAGTATGTAGGATATCTGGTATTGCCAGGCTCTTGTTTGTAGGCAGATGTAGTCTAATTTGCTATATGCATATTCTGGCTAGTATTAAAAATATGGAAATATTAGAATATGGCCATAACATGATATTTCTGTCATATTGTGGGTTTTTTTGTGTGTGTGCATTTGTTTTAATTGGAGTATATTTGACATACAATGCTACATTAGTTTCAGATGCGCAACATAGTGATTGGACAAGTCTATACATTATGCTATGTTTTTAGTTAGATTAAGAATATATCTGACACCTTTGGTTTAGCGCAAAAGGTGTTTTGTTTAATTCTGCTGAAATTAAGGGCTGAACTGTTAAGGAAGACCCTTTGACAGAGCATCACATTTGGTGGTAGGGTCAGAGGCTGTCTTATGACTGGGTGAATAACCTTATTTATTACCTGAAATGAAATCTTAAAGAACACATGAAAACAGATGTAGTGGAACCACAGAGTGTCAAGATTTGATGGCTAAGCTCATGAGGTTCCAAAGTAACCTGTGTATAAAAATTTCATTTTTTTTCTTCAAAAAATGGACTTACTGTGTGCATCTAACTTCAAGAGTGGCTCAAAAGGAAAATTGGTTTTTCTCTGCTTGAGTGAAATGGGAAAAAACAAGTTATGGAATTTCATATAATGGAAAATTTTATGAGAGGAATGAAATTGAGATTGGTGGCCCTCATTTGCACAGCTTCCAGAGAATTTATAACAAAGAGAAACAAAGTAGAACAAAAGAGAGCAGTTGAGGTCCACTCAAACAGGTCAGAATGAGGAAGAAGCAAAATAATCTGGATCCTGCTAGGAAGGTGGGTGGAGTGAACGTGTCATCCTCAGCAGAGTGCTAACACAGCCTTGATTTTCAGAGCCTGTGTCCTCAGCCACCATCTCTGCTGATGCTTGATGGGTACACCATGTTGTTTAAATTCAGGTTAAATGTAATCTCTTGGTGAAAATCTGCAACTAGAACAGAGATTGATGCCTTGAAATGCAGAGATGGGCGGGGAGAAAACCTCTCCCGAATTCCAGAGCTGTTTTTCAATCCCCAGTCTGAGGGTAGAGTCCATGCTGAAGTTACCGCTTGGAAGATGAAGAGAAATGGGACTTGAAGTAGTGAACATCTTCCCTATTTGCCTTCATCTGCTTTATGTGGAAATATCCATATTGACGCTGAAAGGATTATCTGGGGAAACGTGTGTGTGTGTGTGTGTGTGTGTGTGTGTGTGTATTAGTGAAAATAAAATTGAGAAATAGAAAAGGCACTTAAATGTTTATCTTTCAAGAAATACCTGCCTGTTTTCAGGAAGGATGTAACGTATACCCTGTTAAAATGCTAGAAGTTGCGTGATTTGGGTTTACAAAAAAGATTTGTATGTGAAAGCCTTGCATTGTGAAAAGAAGCTAAGATCCTTAGATCAAAAAGCCCCTTCATCACTTTGAACATCAGTTTTCTTGCCTCGGCCAACTGTTTTCCTAGATTAAGTCTCCTGCAAGAACTGACATGTCCTAAGTGAAGTGCATGGCTTCTGTCTGTAAGCCCGTCTTGCATCAAATATGTCTTCTGTCAACCTGAGAAGAAGCCCCTCCCCTCCCCTTGCACATACACAGTTCTCTCCACGTCTTGCAGTTCAGAGACTTCAAGCTCAAGTGTCAGATGGGAAACTAGCCAAACCCTCCAAACTCCCATTTACTGTGGGAAATTGAAGGACACAGCACCCATGAGAAACATCTGATCTTGAAGATGACCACCCCCTGTTTTAGATGTTTCCAGTTTCAGAAAGTGCTGAGATTGGAAGAGGATGAAGAGAACCATAGAGCAAAGCCTCATAAATTGGTAAAGGTACTGGGAAAAGGTAGAGGCATCCAATCATATGTTGATTCTGGAGATGGAGTTACTTCTGTGATGAGTAATGCAGGAGGCAGGGGCTGTGAGGTGACTCGATGCACGTGAAAATGTATCACACTGGAAATGTGGAAGAGACGTGGCTTAGCCAGAGGACATGGTGGGCTTGAGATTGTGGAGGACATGGACAAACTGAGAACAAGGCCAGTTCCTCCTCACATCAGAAAACTCCCAACACTCCCTCCTGATGAAAACAGTCTTTGTGATTACTTTAGGATGTGGCTGCCAAGTCTCACATGTTTCCCTGTGAGGATGCAAATATCATGGGCTGGCAGGTACCGTGGGACAGGGATTAGGGAAATGCTGCAAGGGATATAGAGGGATATAATTCTAGGACATGGAATGGATGTGAAACTCTCCAGTTGCTTGGTTCTCTTACTCATATGTGTCATAGGCCTTTTGGACCTACTGTGAAATCTAATGAGCTTCTTTCAGATACATTTTAATTTCAATCATAAGGTATTTCCATTTATTTTTCAAAGGTTTTATAGTAGTTGTGCATTTTTAATAGTGAATGTAAGGTGTATTCTACGAAAGCTGGGTGACATGTTTGTTGAATCTGTTTTTTTTTTTTTTGCGTTCATTTGAATCCTCAATGAATGTTCTATAACCAGATAGAATACCAATTTTCTGTCTAATTTTTATCTCTCTCCCATTGTAGAAAGTGAACCAAGGTGATGTGATCAATTATTTTTTTCTATAAATAATCATTTGGAGCTCCTTATATGAAACAAACTAACTTTCTAAAAACAGTCTCTTTGAGGAAAGGGCAGCATATGCTGAGGGGTGACAGGAAGGGATTTTTCATCTCCTGGCCAAGGAGTTTCCTATACTGGTAGATCATTACATCAGCATCCTGGGATTCTGCTCAGCTTTTCAAATGCAAGTCCTCCATTCACCCTTCTAGTCTAGTGTATTGAGGGTAGAGTGGATAAGTGGAGCACCTTATGCATCTAACCGACCAGCCTGGTGGGTGCACAGATTCCACTGCAAGCATTTGTGACCCCTCCTTAAAGACATTCCCAAATGTTTTGGTACAAGGACTTGCAAGCCCTTTGAATTGTGGTTTCTTATTTCACATGTTATCTGTCTTCCAGTTTTCAGAGATTCCTTGGTATTTCTCAGTCCTTTTGACACTTCTTGATTTGGGGGGCTGTTAAGGATTTCATTTATCTATAATTTAATGTCATTTCTAGAGAATTTGATGAGAGAGAGAAAGGTGGGTGTGCTTAGGTCATTACTTGACTCCTGTCTTGCAGGATTGGTGCAGAATATATATAGTCAATTTTTTCCCTAGCAAGGAATAAAAAGTCCTTTTCTTTAAAAATAGTAATTTCCTCACTAGGAAAAAAAAAAAGATGGATTGTGTTTCTTTAAATTTAAATTGTTTTTTGTTGAAATCGGTTTTTATTTCCAATAATGTCCAAGTGCTCTCATATTTACATTTGCTATTGTTGTTTTATTTTATTTGGTGTATCTTTGACTTCTTTTCTGCAGTCTGATCGGAAGGAGAATGATCCACATTATTTTCACTTGTCTAAGCAAGAGTAAGTCCAGTAAAGAAAGAGAACTGAAGCCAAACTGTGGAAAGAGCCAAGATGCCCTTCAACAGATGAATGGATAAAGAAGATGTGGTCCGTATATACAATGGAATATTACTCAGCCATCAGAAAGGATGAATACCCAACTTTTGCATCAACATGGATGGAACTGGAGGAGATTATGCTAAGTGAAATAAGCCAAGTAGACAAAGTCAGTTATCATATGGTTTCACTTATTGTGGAACATAAGGAATAGCATGGAGGACATTAGGAGAAGGAAGGGAAAAATGAAGGGGGGGGAAATCAGAGGGGGAGATGAACCTTGGGAGACTATGGACTCTGGGAAACTAATTGAGGGTTTTAGAGGGGAGGGGGTGGGGGGATGGGTGAGCCTGGTGATGGGTATTAGGGAGGGCACGTTCTGCATGGAGCACTGGGTGTTATGCACAAACAATGAATCATGGAACACTACATCAAAAACTAATGATGACTAACATAACATTATGTGACATTAAAAAAAAAGAATTGAAAGAGAGACCATATGGCCATTTGTCTTCTGAGTCACTTGAATTCTGTTCATTTCTCCATTTGCTGAACTTCTTTGCGTACACATGAGGATGAACTGGCATGTCATCAGGTAAGCAGCCACAGAAAAGTAGATGCCATTTACATTTTGGGTCAGCAGAAATACACATTCTAGATCAGTCAGCCATCAACCTAGAGTCAAATAGTGTGGTGTTTCATTAGGATCGATATAGGAGTGTTCAAATCAAAAGAATCTTTTGCATTTTAAAACTAGATTATTGCATAGTTCATTTTATTTAATAATCTAATTAGGCCCTATTCTTCTTTTTTACCTTCTTACCAACTGACCCTGTTTGTCCAGGACTTAAAGTTCTGTGTCCTGGTAAGCCCCTCAGTGTATCTAGTGGTAACTGCCACTTTTAATTTACCTGAGACTTAGCTACTTTGCTTTTAGTCTTGGATGAGTTCTTTGAAAATATGTGTTTTCTGTAATCCATTTTCTTAATATATATCAGATAGTAATAGAGGAATAGGGTGATAGAAGCACAAGGCTGAATTACCCATTGGTTTGGAAATTCAAATCCTCTCTTTTTTTGTTTTATATCAGACTGCAGGATGTGAAATAGATGAACAATAAAATGTTTATTTCTGTATTTCTGAAAAAACAATGTTGACAGATTGTAAGGTAGTAAAATTGCTGCAAACTATCACTTTAGAATTTATCTTTTTTTCTTAAAATTTGAAAGCTTTTTATTTTGGCCCATTGTTTCCTTTTCTTTGTTTTTCAGTTAGAAAATATTGCACCAGGCTGTGTGAATACTTTTCAAATATGTGCTTTTCTGTATGATCATCTTTTCATTGCTTTATTATCTTTTAATTGTGTGTTTGAAAACTTACAGAGAAATTCTGCTAAAGAATTAATGTATGAAATAAGTTCATACTTAATGACTTTTATAGAAAAAAATGAATCCAGCCATGTTGGAATTGGAAAAGAATAGTGGTAATATTCTCATATTAACAAATACTTGTTGGGTGTGTCCTTGGGCAAGGGTCTGTTGTAGGAGTTAAAAACAAAGGCATAAGAAAATGTACCTGTGGATTAATGGGTTGACTTTCTACACAAAAGAGGTGAAACATAAACATATAAGAAATAAGATAAAGTAATGAAGTTGCTAATAACATAAAATAGAAATAAATGTACTGTAAAGTAAGTAAAATGTATTGAAATATTTTGAAAACTCTAACTTGACAGTTTTTACTTTATTTCAATTTCTAGGAAACCTCTTCTATATCAGAGTTTTCTAGCTGTCTAGAAGGGTTTGCATACTACTGACATCTTTATTTGAGGCAGGGGAGTGGGAGGGAAACATGTTTCCTGAGTAGGCAAATCAAGAAAAGCTTTGTAGTGCCCAGCTAGTTGGTAGAGGATAAGAAAAGCTTTATAAATTTTTCAACTACCTTGAAAGGGTGTTATACTTTTTGACTTGTCAGTCACCAAATATTTTTGATCTTGACGTCTCACTTTTTAACCCTCTTTGAACCATCCAGCCTTTCAAAAGTTTCTCTCCCATCCCTGTATAATAATTACTGTTTGTCTAATGCTTACTGGAAGCCACATGGTGTGTTACTAGCTTTATGTACTTAATCTCCCTTAATCCTTGTGCATGATCACCCAAAAAGAATGGGTGGAGTTGAGAATTTAGCCACTGAAATTTGCTCTACTGTTGACTCAGTGGTATCATGGGTCATCCTAACAATGAATCCAGTCACTGTTTAGTTGAGTATATTGCTGATGATCAACACACACTTGGTGATTGACAAACTGATGACTGCTGTTGACAGAGAAAGTCCAATGCATCTTTCACATCATCTCTGTTCCATATTAAACACTTCATCTGTGTCCATTTTAACACAAGAAAGCTAATAAATCTTGGGGCGCCAGGGTGGCTCAGTCAGTTAAGCGTCTTCCTTCAGCTCAGGTCATGGTCCCAACGTCCTGGGATCGAGACCCACCTGGGGCTCCCTGCTCAGTGGAGAGCCTGCTTCTCCCTCTCCCTCTGCTTGCTGCTCTGCCTACTTGTGCTCTCTCTCTATCTCTCCAGTCAAGTAAATAAATAAAATCTTAAAAAAAAAAAAAGAAAGCTAATAAATCTTGCTGACTAGCCTTGGCAGGCCCTGAAAATCAAATTGGAGAGTAGGCCTGGGAGATAGGTAGTTTCAGGGTTTGGGGCTATGTGAAAATGATCCCAAGTGATGCCTATCCCCATTTCTAGGAACCTCGTTCCCTTTTGAAATTTCTCTAATGCTCATTTCAAGATATGTAACCTCTTAACTCGGAATCTATTGGTTCTTCTCTATTAACCATTCTGTTGTGACTATTTAGTTCATAGTTCTAACAATCAGCTAGTCACAACTTCTTGATTGAGAATCTGTGGGTTCAGTCAAAAGAGTAAAACTGGCCGTACAATTGACTTAGTAAATATTAGTTTTGAGTATACATACATGTGATTATTCATCATCACATCATGGGCTTTTCATTAATCTCTAACTCTGATTGGAGCATACGTCTTTCATTGTCTACTTAAAAGTGAGAAATCATTAGATTCTTGAAGTGGATTGGATTCACCGTGTACATTGTTTTTTTTCCTCAGATATTCAGAAACACAGCAGGAGAGATGGCACGTTTATAGTATCAAGTGAGTGCAGATCCTGGCTAAATATTATCAATGTAGAGTATTTCTTACTGAGCATACAAGATGGCATGTGAAGTGTATTTATGTCATGGTGATGATTATTATTTTTTTCTGAATCCTACTGGGCAACCAATTTTTTCTAGAATAAATAAAATCATCCTCCCCCTCTTTTTTTTTTTTTTTTTTTGATCAGCATATTGTATAATGTGATTTCAAGTTAACAAAGAAAATATACTGACTCAGTTTAATCACACGGGAATATGGTCTTCTGGAGTTACTGAAGATGCTTTCAGAAGTTAAAAATAATCTGAAAATAAAGATGGGAGTCATGATATATTTTAGAGCTAAGGAGATCTCTTCATGAAGGCTGGCCAGTTCAGTTTCTGTCAAGTCTAACCACATGTTATCATGATACTAAATCAAGAACAATAAGCACAGTTCAGTGACACAGATAATGGAGAGAAAATGACAGGGTTCAGACGCACTTTTGCTTATGTGTTATCTGTATAATTTCTAAATTTTTCCAGACATCATGATAGTGAAAGAGTCTGTGGCTTTGGTTTTAACTATCCTTTTGAGTCTGTCTAAGGCAGTTTGAAGACAAATGGAATCTTTGCATCCCTGGTGGGTGTTTTCCAGCACAGCCCTCACACTTCAGGACAGATTGAAAGATGTGAGTAGTACTAGCTCAACAAGCTGCAGAAATAAAATCTTGAACACATGCCACAGACCTCCACAAAGTCCTCCCTCTCCTCCTTGTCCTTAGAAATAGTTGTTTGAATTGAAATGATGTTTTTTTTTTTTAACATCTTAAGGTGTTGAAGAGTTTCATGGAAACTGAGGATAGCTGTTTCTTTCAATTTTAGTAAAATTAATTTTATAAGGCTCTGGAGTTTGACAAATTTGAGGCTTACTTAGAAGCAAGTAACCCATTATACTTGAACTACTGTCATATAGCTGTGTGTACAGTAGTCACACTGTTTTAGGATAGCTACTACCCAGAAGAGAACATTCATTTGATCTACATTTCTGTTTTCTTATCTGGAAAACAGGGATAATAATATCACATAGTTTACAGGGTTATCGAGAGGATTTAAAAAGCTAAATTTGATTAAGTGCTCAGCAGAATGTAATTGGGTTGGTCTCATTTCTGTGGTCTCCACTGTCTATTTAGTAAAGCTCTTTCTATCACTTTCAGGCACTTAGGTGGCTATTTTATTGAACTCCTATTGAAGAGTGCATTAAAAGAGATCTCAGAGCAGTTTAGATACATTATCTCATTTAGTCCCAGATTCTGTTACTGAGATCACAGGCAATATATACATTCTGGGTCATGAATTTATTTGGTTGGGGTAAAGTATCAAAGAAAACAAGGTTAAAAGTTTAATTTTTCTTGGGACTCATCACCCAGGAGGGCACAATTAAAACTTGCCAATCAATCATCTGTGAGGTGACAGTGATTTTATTTTTGTACATTATCTCAGATGAGACTCGTCATTTTTTTTGCAAGCTCAAAAGGTGAAGAAACCTCTATTAGGTCAAACAGATAATAAGCAGTGAAGCCTGAATTCAAACCTGGATCTGACTCATTTTCGAAGCCGGCATTCTGGTGGTATCCTCCCCAGAGTAAACTATGATGGACAGAAATTAAGACTCTGGTATGTTGCCTTACAAATGCAAGTTATTTAGCACAAAGGCAACTATGTGGAAGGATCTGGCTGCACGTCTAGATATTTGAATCTAAAATAGAGCCTATTACAAATCCTAGACAAGTCTTTTTTTTAAAATAACTGGTCTGTGCTTTTATTTATTTATTTATTTATTTATTTATTTATTTATTTATTTATTTATTTAGAGAGCACGAGCAGGGGAAGGGGGAGAGGCAAAGGGAGAGAGAGAGAACCTCAGGCTGACTATTCGGAGTGCAGGGCTTGATCCCAGGACCCTGAGATCATGACCTGAGCTGAAATTAAGAGTCAGACACCCAACTGACTGAGCCACCCAGGTGCCCTCTGGACAAGAGAGTTCTATCAGTTTGCTGTCCGATTCTCTTCCCTTCCCTGTCAGAGAAGAATCCTTTGTTGTGTTTGCTGGTATTAGCCTGTATTACAAGTGTCAGAAGAAATCTGAAATAACTCTAAATTGAATCGTTTAAACAATCCATTGACATTTTGAAATTATTAGTTCAGTTTTGAAACAGATTTCATTCAAAGTAGGGGCAGTTCTTCCTATATTACAAATGTTCTCAATTCTTTAGTGAAATGGTATTCCTTTAAATTAGATCTAAAAGAAGAATGACCTTTATTGCAAACGATTAAAAAAATCTAAAGAACTGTATATATATATATATATATATATATATGATATAAATTTAATTTTTTTCCCTTTTGTTTCTCATTTGAAAGTTAAAGGTCACGTGTACTATTTAATGAGCTCCCAAATTTTATAGATTGAATTGCCCTCTGTCTTTAAAGTCTTTGTCTCTCAGGGGTCACAAACCATAAGCAGGGTTTCCACCCATCCTCATGCAGTTTAAAGAGGATTTGGCCCAGATTCAGAGCTTTGTTTCAGGAGTGGGCACCCAGCCTTTTCCTTCACTGCAGTTTTATTTTGAAATGCTTTCTAATTGCATCTGACAAATACATACAACCTCTCTTAGCTTAGTGGATTCCAAGTGAAGTCTGTGAAATACTTGGAGTTGATACTGCTCTTTTTTTTTCATGGGGTCCACCATCTGACTTTCTTATTCTGCCTTATTTCTTATGTAAAAATCTCTCTAAATTTTATGAGAGCCCTGCATCGGTGATGGGATATGTAGTGGGGGGGGGGGGGTAGTATGTGAGCAACTGCTCAAAAGCCAAGTGATACAGCAGGACGGTGCCTGTTACAAGGCTAAGTTTGAAATCTTGAAAGAAATAAAAGATGAAAATTATATTCAAATGAAGTTTCCCAGTTTTGTCTTTGATACTAAACTGATGAGGTAAATTGCTTTCAGAAGTTAAAATAGAGATCTAAAGGTTATAATAATATCAATGCAAAAATAGCCCAGAGAAAGGAAGAGATGGAGAGTTCATTTAAATATGTGAATGATTTGTGGAGGTGTAATGGCCCTATTAATATTAATTATGCCATTATCATTCACTGCTCTCCAAATGGAAAATTGCCAGTCTCGATTTCACTGGCAGAGATACTGAAATGTAAATACAAGTTGACAACCTTGCTTCTGTGCATATGGGTCACCCATGACTCCTAATTTAAAACACTGTAACCAATCTAATGTTGAAATAGTCAAAGTTTGGCAGAAAAACTCAGGAAGTGAAGAACTTGTTACTTCCAAGTGTTGCTGGTCATGGTACCTTGATCTTGGTCTTCTACTAGTTGTTGAAGTACTGATGCTACCTGGTCCCAGGTTCTGGTTTATCTCTTCCGGGGTCTGCATACCCCCCTGTGAAGGTGTCTGGTCAGAAAGAGAGTTCTGTCAAGCCTGGTGGAGGGGTTCTTGAAGGCAAGGAGATAGCCAAAGGGACAGTCTGTTTCTGACCACCTGGGATGGAGGGGATATTTGTTTCAAAACCCATTACTTAAACCAAAATTTTGTCTTTATTTGGGGATGGGTTAGGGTGAAGATAAATAATTTTATGCCTGAAAAACCATCTCATCAGAGAGAGGATAGTCTTTTAACTCTGCACACTGGTGCTTTTGTCTTGAAGCAATTGACATCTAATGAGGAAGAAAACAACATTTTGAAGGTTGTATTTATTTTTTTAACACTGTGACTGTCCTCGTGTTTGGAAGATAATGTTTTTATGTGTGGTTTAAAATATTTGATATCAAGTTGAGTTCTGAGCAGATACATTTCATTAAATTCCCAAGACTTTGGTTTTCACCCCATTAAGTTCCATTATCAAAATTACCAGGCGATCTCTTAAAAGCTTAAAAGTTACATCTCTAATACTTGCACAGGTCTCTTCCTTCTTGTTCAGTGTAAAATGCTATTTTAAATGAATCAGAGTGTGTGTGTAGCTGCCAATTTGAATCCCCACATCTGGGAATCGTCCCAAGATCACACACTTCCTGTCTGGAGGAGGGATCATTCTTGGTATGAGCATCAGCAGCAGTGATTTGATGCAGTAATAAAAAGAGACATCCCTAGTGAGTCCATGTGATTAAATATGGAAAAGGGGACTCTGGATGTCTTGGGTCCTTGACACGCGAAGGTAATTAAACCTCCGAATTCAAAAGTCTCCTCTTCTCTTTATAACTATGCTGGTCCTAAAGAAATAAAAAAAAAAAAAAAAAAAAGATTTGAAATATGGGCAGAGGGGTGTGGTGCCATATGGCAGAACAAACAAAATTACCCAAACACTTCAAAAACAAGCAGGGTGCACTTCTCCCTCTGTTCAGTAACCATATGTTAGCTCAACACGCGAGAAGCTCCCTTCAAGTTGATGCAAACAGACTCTTTGTCTTTTGGCCTCCAGTGTGCTTCCTTAAAACAAAAACCAGGGGACCTTGGAGAGACGTTACAGTGAGGTCCCTGCTGGGTCTGAATCCAAGATGGCAAAGCTTGTAGAACTGTTTCTGAAGTCAGAGAAGTTCAAGAAGCAGGAAGAAGATGTAGTTGATAAAAGGATCCTTGCCATCAAGAGCAAGACTCTTCTGGGAGTTGTTTATAGAAGATGGGAGGGATATACTCCTGCCTTGATGGGATGGATCGTCAGCGAAGGACAGTTTGGTCATTACAAACAATGGGCACAGAGACATCTTTACAAAATCATGAGAATAAATTGGTTGAATGAAGAAGCAATGCACTGTATGGGAAATATCAGTAAAGTGTGGTTATAGGTTATGGGTGAATCCTCTTGCCTCCAAACTTTCCTTTTCTTGTACGCTGCAAACTATGCATGTTTTCTTGCTGACTACTGGCACAACCCCTCCTTTCATCTTTTCCTTTGAAGTTCCCACTTGGCTTATTTCAAACCTGCATATTGCTTTGGGACTAGGAAACCTTGTGTCGTGGGTGGCATCGATGATATTGCACAATATATAAATGAAATATGTAAAATTTAATTGAGAATATAATATAAACCGTAGGAAAGAAAAATCCCCAGCAGAATGGACCAGAAGAAATCAGAATCAGAAAAATCCAGAGGTCTAGAAATGGCTCTGACCAATCTGGGCCGGGGGAGACAGCGTGTAGACATATCAGAGGATCTCATGTTAGTTCCAGATTCCAATTCAAGTACTTGGTACAAGATCACTGATACTCAGTTCAAGTAGCTGTGTTAAATCGAGTAGTTGGTGAAAGCTTTAAAAGACCAAATTAGTGAATGACTTGGTAATTCAGTAGACATTTTTGAATACCTAATACACGTTAGCAAACCAGTCTGGTAAACATTATTAGTGGCCTAGCTACAGGGCAATTTGAACACAAAGTATTAGTTATTTTTGTTGTCTGCACAGCTAGCCAGGTATTTAATCCTTTTTTGGAATTTTCATTATACACATTTTAACGTTCAGAAGTTCTTTGTTTAGTGTATGGTATTACGCTAGTTATCAAAATAATAATGAGGTTGGTGTAACACATTGTTACGGAAAGGTCAGACGCTTGGCAATCTCAACTCTGTTTAGGTTAATAATAGTTTGGATTTTAAAATACATCCACACACTTACACAATGTAACACATGCCCACTCACATGTTCAAATACTGTTTTATTAACTGCTTCCAGAGGACTTGATTTAAGAATCAAGAGTGAAAGGAGCTTTGAAAGATCTGCGAGTCTGTAATATGAATCACTAACTGCCCGTTTCCGTTTCCACATTTCTCTGGTCATCCCCGAAACGCTTGTGAACGTTCCGGCGTCTACAACATAACCTAACCGTCAACTTGGCAGGAACACGCTTGTTAAGTCACTGTGACGTCAGGGAGGCGCGTGTGACTCTTGCACATGGCAGGGCGGCTGGAGCCCAGAAGCGGGCCTTCCCTCTCTCACCTGTTTGTTTTTAAAGTCCTTTGTGGGAGTCAAAAGTTGCAACTGCCAAAGCAGCTCAGGAGCTAACTAATCCATAGTTGATTTCAATTGATCTTAAAGTGCACGAAACACACTTTTCTCAGCGGCTGGCCCCCATTTATATGTCAACGCAGATCAGTGTTGAGCACACAAGTGACCCAGAGCACTGAAGGAAGAGTTGTGTTGGTCGGCTCAAAAGTTATTGGAACAGATTTGCCCTTTGGTAGAAATGCGCTGGAACGGAATAATGTCTCTTTTGCCGGAAGACAAGCACTCAAGTGATGTCAGCCGTGCTTGAAAAGGGCATTAAAGCGTCTTCTATTTAAACAAATGGAGTAACAGATTCTAATAGCAAAGCAAACTTACTTTCGAGGACTCCAGGATGCTTTATTGGTGGATGTTCTGTAGTTCGCTTCACTTAAGATTATTTACTAATAGGACTTTCAGTAAGCCTTGAAAATGTTCCATACTTACTGATTTTTTTCCTTTGTATTTATGTAATTTTATTTTTAAAAAGATTTTATTTTTAAAAAATTTTATTTTTAAGGAATCTCTACACCCAGTGTGGGGCTCAAACTCACAACCCCGAGATCAAGAGTTGCATGATCTACTGACAGAGCCATCCAGGTACCCCTAGTTGATTTTTTAAATTATGCATTTTTCATATTAATTTTGTTTTGGAAAAAGCAATATAAAACATTACTACTCATTATATTGTCCAGCTATGAAAGGTCTGTAGCAATGAGGTAATATGCCAAATGCTATTTCTAAGTCAGACACTTAAGGGACAACACGTTGGGGAATAATGATGATGAGTTCTAGATGGTAAGGTACAGGGATTGCCTAAACTCAGAAAGTAGTACTGTCCAGGTGACCTGCAGTTTAACTACAACTTTAGTGCATGACAACTTCATCTATGTCACTTGATCTTAAAGTTGCTTATTTGAAAATAAATTGTATTACTACGGTAGTCAAAAGAAGTATCTGCATTTCTCGGGCAGTAGCCTCGTGTTGATGGTAGACCACGAATGAAATATTGGAGGCCTCTCCTTTCTCAGGTTAGGCTTAATTTTGCTAACCTTATTGTAGGCTATTAGCATCTTGGTTAGAATGTAAGGAAAATATATTTTACTGTGTTTTAGTTACTCGACAAATGCATAAAAGTTAAAAATATTAGTCAAAAACAGGATAAAAAGACAGGTGTTAGAAATAAAAGAGGACTTAAAACATCATTGAGGCCCTTTTATTTATTATCTGCTGTGTTCCTTTGTGACTTATTGCTGTAATGCTGGGTTTTAAACCTACAGTCTTTGGAACTGCTTCCTTGAAAGCAGTTTGTTATGTACTTAACTGGCCTCAGCCTCCGAGTTGTACCTGTGTATTTATACAGGTGGGGACCACAAACCAGGAGTCACCACACCTCAAGGATCTAAGAATCTTGGACTTACTGGGAATTTACTTTGAATTCTTAAAATGAATGAGTTTCTTTCTCCCCACCCACCCACCCCTAAATAGTCTATCTTCCTCCATGGAGGAGGAAAGAAAGCATTACAGGGCAAGGACGCTAGTTTTCCCTGTGAACATAGTTACAACATGTGGGCTAGTGACTTCTCTCTACAAGGATTGCTGAGTGAGGAATTTGAATGGGACAACAGATGATGCTGGTTTTTTTTTTTTTTTTAAGATTTTATTTATTTATTTATTTGAGAGAGAGCGGGAGTAAGAGAGAGGTAGAGGGAGAGGGAGAAGCAGACTCCCTGCTGGGCAGGGGCTCAATCCCAGGACCCTGGGATCATGAGCTGAGCCAAAGGCTTAACTGATTGAGCTGCCCAGGTGCCCCAGATGATGCTGTTTAATAAGTAGTTAATGAAGCAGAGATTATCTTGGATGGAAACATGGAGTGATCCCGGGCACCCCCCACCCCCACTGCTGCAGGCTCCCAAATCCATTTGGGATCCGTCTCCCTCTCTTCATCCTTGCTGTACCCTCTGTCTAAGCCATAGTCCCAGGACTAATTCAGTTGCCTTATAACCAGTCTCTCCATTTTGCTCTTAATTCTTTCCAATTCATTTGCTATGAAGCAGCCAGGACAGTTTTGTGGTTTTTTTTCTTAAAAAAATAAAATAAAATAAAATTAAATTAAAAAACCTTAAAATGCTCCCAATGATTTCCTGTTGTATTTGAGATAAACATAAAGTAGAATATCCTTAATATAGCTTTTTAGGTTCTGTGCAGTCTGGTCCCTATCTACTTTTTTGTCTTTATCTTGAGCTATTCTCCCCTTTGATTCATGACCTTCTTTCAAATGTACTACTCTTAATTTAGTTCCCCCAAAGGGACAAGGCCCATTTCCATGGAAGAACCTTTACAGTTGCTGCCCCCTCTGGTAGAAACACCCTTTCCCCTACTTTTTTCCTACTTACCCTTCACTCTCAGACTAAGTGCTACTTCCCCATTAAGGGGATCTTGGAAGGACCAATTTAAACTAGATATACCCTGTTGGTCTTGTTTGTAGTGTTCTGTAAAAGGTTAATTCCGAGGGCTAAAACCTTACATGTTTCAAAGAAAGACCCATCTTTAGGACTACTCCTAGAAGATAGATACTGAGCCTTTTAGAATTATAGATTTTTGTACCCCTGAGGCCTTAGGCTTACCCAGTGCCATTTTGATTAAGTCTTAGCCTAACAATATGATTTATGGTGAAGATGCTTTTGCTCTGGGGGTGGGGGGGGCCTAGAATCTGAGTAGTTGAGGTTAGTTATGCAGGAGCTACATACCTGTATGACTAGCACCCAGTTCAAACCCTGGACATCAGTGCTCAGGTGAGGTTCCCTGGTTGGTGACACTTTAAATGTGTTGTCCCACATCACTGATGGGAGAATTGAGTGCATCCCATATAAGTCCACTGGGAGGGGACTCCAGGAAGCTTGTACCTGGTGTCTCCTAGATTTTGCCCCTTCTGCCTTTTCCCTTTGCTGATTTTAATCTCTGTTCTTTCTTTGTAATACACTATCACTGTGAGTATAACCGCTTTTCTGAGTCCTGTGAGTCCTAGTGAATTGGCAGGACCGAGAATGATAGTAGGGACCCATAATATCTTGTTTGTTTCCTTTGAAACAATTATCTCCATTTGTCATTCTATAGATTTATTTTATTTACTTTTTTTTAAAGTACTACATTCTAGTGTAGAAATTAGGCAGTGCATAATTATCTTTCTCTCCTTATACCTAGTCCCTGGCATAGCACCATAGTCACTCAATCAAAATTTGGGGGGGGGGTGGTTAAAAGTAAAATATATAGTGTTTGGTGAAAATAAAATTTTAAATGACTCCAAAGAAATTTATTTTTTTATTTTTAGAGATTTTGTTTTTAAGTAATCTCTATACCCACTGTGGGGCTCGGACTCACAACCCTGAGATCAAGAGTTGCACACTCTACTGACTGAACCGTCCAGGCGATGCAAGAACGTTAAATAAGATTCAGTAACCTTGTCTTCTTATTTGATTTCACCTTAAAATATGATTCAGTTTTAATACCTGAATAATTAGTGTATAATTGGAAATAGAAAGTCACCAAGATTTCAATTGGCTTTCTAGATTTGTGGAAATTCTCCTAGCCATTTTTTCACTCAGTTCTCTGAGTTTACATTTTTTGTCACATTTATATAGGATCCCTACGATAATCTGTAAATTTGAAACAGAGGATTTTGGTATGACTAATGGGAAGTAAGGGAGAGACAAAACAATGCACACAGAATTATTTGGGTTGACTTAAGAAAACAAAGTAACAGTGTTGTATATTAGATATCCAGAATTATTCGCCTTGCATAACTGAAATTTATATCTTTTGACCAGTATCTCATTATGTCATTCTCCTCCCCACACCCCCTGCAACCCCTGGAAACCACTATTGTGCTTTCTGTTTCTATGAGTTTGACTATTTTAGATTCCATATATAAGTGAGATCGTGCAGTATTTATCTTTCGGTGTCGGGCTTATTTCACTCAGCGTAATGTCCTCCTGGTTCATCCGTGCTGTTGCGTGAGTGGGGTTTCATCTTTAAGGCTGAACATTTCATTATGTATCTCTATTCCTATCTATCTATACATCTCTCATCTTTCTTTCTATCCCATGTTTTCATGTCCATTTAGCCCTCCATGAAATTTCATTATTTCCTTATCTAGGCGAGTGTGAATAGTGCTGCAATGAACATGGGAGCGTTAACTATCTCTTTGAAACCCCTATTTCAGTACTTTTAGATAAATACCCAGAAGTGGGACTGCTGGCTGATATGGTAGTTCATTTCTAAGTTTGGGGGGACCTTCATACTGTTTTCCATCACGCTATGCCAGTTAAATCCCCACCAGGGCTCACTTCGCTCCACATCCTTGCCCACAGCTGTAGCTTTTGTCCTTTTGATAAAAGCCGTTCTAACAGATATGAGGTGATATCTTGTTGTGGCTTTGCTTTGAATTTCCCTGATGATTAGTCTTGGTAAACATCTTTTCATAAACTTGTTGGACATTTGCATGTCTTCTTTGAGCTATGTCTATTTAGGTCCCTGGCTTATTTTTTAAAAAAAGTACTTTTATCTTGTTTTTGCTATCAAGTTGTAGGAGTTCCCTATGTATTTTGGAAGTTCATCCCTTATCAGATACATGGTTTGCAAATGTTTTCTCCCTTTCTTTAGACTGCCTTTTCACTGTGATCACTGTTTCCTTTGCTGCGCAGAAGCTTTTTAGTCTGACGAAATCCCAATTTCCTATTTTTGCTTTTGTGGCCTGTGCTTTTGGTGTCTTATGAAAAAAATCATTGCCTAGACCAACTTCAGGAAGCTTTTCCCCTGTGTTTTCTACTTGTAGTCATATAGCTTCAGCTGTTAGGGTTAAGTGTTTTATCCATTTGAATTGTTTTCTTTTTTTGTATATAAGTGTTTAGTTTCATTCTTCTGGATGTGGATATTCAGTTTTCCCAGCACTATTAACTGAAGAGACTATGCTTTTTCCATTGTGTTTTATTGGCACATTTGTCAAAGATCAGTTGAGTGTAGATATGTGGGATATTTATGGGTTATGTATTCTGTTCCTTCGGTCTATTTTTATGCCCTCACCATACTCTTTTGATTACTGTAGCTTTATAATATATTTTGAAATCAGGTATTATAATGCTTCCAGCTTTGTTCTTGTTGCTGAAGATTTCTTTGGCTATTTGGGGTCTTTTGTGGTTGCATGTGATTTTAGAATTTTTCCTATTTTTCTAAAAAAACACCATTGGGATTTTGATAGAGATTACATCAAAGATGATCATATTCTGGGGATCTACTTACTATACAACACTGTGACTATAGTTAATATTATATACTTGAACTTTGTTAAGACAGTAGATATCAAGTGTTCTCACCTTAACAACAAAGAAGGTGGCAACTATGTGAGGTGATGTTAATTAGCTTGATTGTGGTGATTATTTTGTAATGTACAGGTATGTTAAATCATTGAGTTGTACACCTTCCATAAATACAGTTGTCAATTATACCTCAGTAAAGCTAGGGAAAAAACACAATGTGGCACTAAGTGATGAGCTGTCCCCGGAAGGAGAATTTTAACGCTGTGAAGAGCATAATTAATTAAAGGACTTTGTAACTTGCTCTTGACCCACATTTTAAGCTGCAGAGAGTTAGTAAACCAGGACTAGAAACCTCTAAGGAATCAAGAGGAAGAGACAAAAGCTTGTCTTATAAATAGAACAGGGGTAATGAAAAATTAATTTAGGAGTTTAAAAGGCATCTGTTGTAGTGACTGATCAGAAGTGGTCCACTATTTCCTTCATGTCCTTGCATTTATCTCTGTGTTCTGAGCAAGAATGAAGCTGTTCTTCCCTCGTCCTGCATCACACCCATCATGGATGGAAGCTGATGTGGAAGGAAGTAGAGGATGGGAATTAGGGGCCCATCAGAAACCGGTCATGATATGAGTCTGGTACCCCACAGTGTGTACTCATTTGCAAAGATTCTATACCGGATAGGATATGTCCTGTAACATTAATATTATTATCATTTTCCTAAGCCAGACACACTTTGTTGTGTGAGTTTCAGTGTTCATTCTCTGTCTGTAAGTACAGGGTATTGAAGTAGTCCTGTTTGTTTTTCGTCTGCCTGGTGTACGTTCCTCTTCTCATAAAGCCACCCTAGTGTCCCACTGAGTATCTGTCCTTCCCTGGACACGGCCTGCGTGTGTGACATTTGCTGGTCCAATTTCATACACACACGGAAATTTAAATCTGCAATAGAAATTACAGCCAGGAATGGGATTTCCCAGTTGCTAAGTCCTATCTGTATTCTCAGAATACCCTAATTCTTCATCTTTTCTGAGGCAAAATAATTTATTTGAATCAATGAGATACCAAGTACGGACAGAGCTGGAGCCTCAAGGTTGTGGTATTAATCTCTCACTGCTAGGAAGAGCCACCTAATGAAGTGAGGCATGGCTTGGAAAGGTTTGGGGGCTGATGCAGATGTGTTCAGGCAGATTCATTTTAGTGGCCTTGTAATGTCCCTTATGGCAATAGTGCTCTTACCCCAATTAATACATGCTTCTTAGTATAGTTTTCACTACAAGATTGGATCCGGTTACTGTTGCTCCACAGTAGAGTGAATTCAGTGAAATAAACTGGGTTTTGGCTGCTAAACTACTCTTCTCTTCTCTTTATTCATTGCCATTCAATAAACATTTTCAGAGTTTATACTATACAGAACACACTGTGCCGTGGGCTAATAGGGCTTCTTTCTAGGACATTTTTATGTGACTGAAGTGATCAGTTTTGCTAGAGAAAAATTTAAGAGACTTTGGGAATAAATGTCATTTCAGAGAGGTGGAGATCCATGAAGTTTTTAAAGACTTTTAAGAAATTGTGGGCCTACAAAATAATTATCTTTGTCAACAGCTCCTAAATAGAGTCTAGGGGCGCCTGGGGGGCTCAGTTGGTTAAGCGTTGGCCTCTTGGTTTTCGGCTCTGGTCATCATTTCAGGGTTGTGAGATGGAGTCCCCCCCCATAGGGCTCCGCACTCAGCGGGGAGTCTGCTTGTCCCTCTCCTTCTCCCTCTGCCCCTCCCCCTGCTTGCCTGCAGGCGTGCACTCTCTCAAATAAATAAGTAAAATCTTAAAAACCCATATATATAAAATCTAGTATTTCACCTCAGAAGATAACTGACCTGAATTCTTCTAAAATCCATTTACGCCTTTTCCCCCATCTTTGCACCCATGGAATAGCCCATTCCTATGATAATCCTTCTCGTAGTTAATAGAGTTCATGAAAAATCCTTTCTGTAGTTAAGGAAGCTATGAAGTCACTTCAGCCTTTTTCTTCTTCTTCAGGCGAAGTAATCCAATTATGCCAACCTTTTTACCATAATTAAATGAAAGGGTGCTGCAGAAGACTTTAAATCACATCCCTGAATATCCCCGATCCAGCCAGGTGCCCAGCAAGGAGAACTGTGGTTAGTGGCCCAGAAAAGCTAAAGAGGTTTCATGTTCTGTGCTGTGCTGTTCTGTTCTGCTCTGTGCTGTAAGCCTCCGTCTGGCACAGACTTGGAGGAAACAAACAAAAACCCCATTCCAGCCATTGCCTTTCAGTGAGGCTTCACCCGTGAGAGAATGACCTGAAACAGGTATGATTCATGCCCCACTGGTGAAAAAAGTCCTGAACACAGGCTACTCAGTGTGTTTACAACAATGTCCTAGAGAATCAGCTTCTGGATCTAGCACGTTTGAATCTGAGGCCCGCCTCGTGTGTGGGTAGAACAACCTTAGAATTAGCAGGTTAAGAGATCTCATCTGTGCCTTGCTATCCTGTATCTTCTGTCTTCTGCCGGGGTTAGGAGAGGGGGTGGTGGCCCCATGGCTGTATGACCTTACCACCTTGCCATGAGTCAAGCTATGTGCCTGCCATTGGTATCTCTTTAGCTATAACTGGTCTACAATTTTTTTAACAGACTCAGATATTACCTTTAAAACAGCTGATAGATTTTAACATATTCTTTACATATTTTAGATAAAATATACGTTCCAAATAACTTCATGTTCGTAGGCTCTCTTTCACCCCCTTCCCCCCCTTTTTTTTACTTCTGACTGCTATCTAAACCTTAAAATAAGGAAGAAGGAAATTACTCTGGTGGTCCCACACTCCGCCCCCCTCCTAAACTGAACAGGGAGCTGACCTGAAATTTGAATCTGGAGCTATGTGACTTCTCAGTTTCAGTTCCTTCTGGTGCTACTGTCTTAATACTGGGATGTCCTGAGGGCCAAGACTGGAATGAAGCAAGAGAGATGCCCAGGGTGCATGCAACATTTAAGGAGGCACCAACTCACAGAGTTTACTGGCCTCCTAGCCGGGCCCTCCTGACTTTTTCCTGGTGAGGTATGAAGTAGGCGTACGGATGTACTAGAATGTGGTTGGAGGGGGGCATCACATGTTAGCTGTAGTCCTGGAGCAGTCTGACTCACATACCCATGGAATAAGAATTCTGTGGGTCCAGGAGAGGGACCCTGGGAATCAGCTGTCTGTGGGTAAATCAAGATCTCTATTCTGGTCCCTCAGATTTTTTTCTTCCTCTTTTGACTTGTGCTGATGTTATGGACTGAATTGTATTCCCTTAAAATTGATATCTTGAAGTACTCATCCCCAGTACATTGGAATGTGACTGTGTCTGGATGTAGGGACTTTGAAGAGTTAATTAAGATTAAAGGAGGCTGTATGGTGGTGCCCTTATTCGCAGAGGTAGAGACCCCAGGGATGTGTGTGCACAAAGTTAAAGGCCATGTGCAAGCCAAGGAGAGAGGCCTCAGGAGACACCAAACCTGTCAACACTTTGATCTCCGACTTCTGGTTTCCAGAACTGTGAGAAAATAAATTTCTGTTGTGTAAGCCACACAGTCTGTGGTATTTTGTTGTGGTAGCCCTAGCAGGCGAATACAGCTGATCATATGGCCAATGCGATGCAGAAAAGTCCTAGTACATGAAAAATTTTCCCTCTTAGCCCTGAATATGACCTTCTCGGGCACTCCTATGGACTCTTAGTTTTTACCATTTTATTCTCTACTCCTAAACTTCAAAGAAGCTATTCTTGGATTAAGAAATCCCTTTATGAGTTATAATTAGAATTTGAGGCCCAGCCAAGAAAGACCTCTAGAGGCTTCTCTTTGCTCTAGGAATAGGATTGTAAATTTTAATGGATCGTCTCAATGTTCTCTAAGTTTGAGGCCATGCCCAGTCCCTGCTGTTATTACCTTCAGTAGAAAAAAAAAAATTGACTAGATGTCATTCTTGAGTGATGGACCATGTCTTTCTTCCAAACAAAAAGCTGGCTAATTTCCATAATGTCCATTTCATGATCGGGATCATTCGTCTTCCCAGTTCTTTTCACTTAATTTAGGGTTAAATCACATCTATTCTTTTTGCTCTTAAACACACACCAGTGTATAGAAACTCCAAAAATACATAACCAAAAGGACCAAAAGAACATTCCCCCTGCCACCCCCAGGGGATAAGTATCTGTCATGAGTTTGGTGGTGTCAAGAACCAGGATTGATTCCACTGTTGATCAGCTCAAGTATCCATATCTACAAAGGGAAGGTATTGTACTAGGTCAGTCATCTCTAATTCTGTTATGTAAAGATTCTGTAACAAGAGATAAAGAAAAATAATTGGAAAAACTAGGTTACTTGTTCAAATACTAGCAGGTTGGACCACATTTCCTGAAGCTCCACTCTTTCCTAACCAAGTCAAGAAATTCAAAGTGAACCTCTCTCTGATCTAGCAACTATATCTCAGCCAATGCTCTAGGCAAGCTATATTCATTCAGCATTTGAAATTTACACCCTAAGCCAAGATTTTCCAACCCAATGCCTATTGGTCAGGACGGGGGCAAAATGGCGGCATTGGTGAGCTGAAGAACAGTGCACATCAACTGTCTAAAGGGCTCACCCAGGATTCTGCCCTCTATGATATTACTGACCTGCAAGATGAGGGGATCCATGGTTGCTAGATCTTCAGATTTTCTGAGAGAAGCCAGACATCCAAATTTCAATATCACATTTCATAACCCTAAAGTGTTAGCAACCATAATTTTTTTTGAAACTCTGTAAGATAAATAAACATGTCTGCCATCATTTTTTTTTAAATAACCCTATAGTTTTCAATGGTGGAGCTATGCAGACATTCCCTGACACTGGGTTCATGTTGTCCACCTTTGTGGGAAATCCGTGTTCCCCCAGAGTGTAGTAGATTCTCAGGACTTCTTATGTATTTGTTTTATTATTTTTGACTTGGCCTAAAATTTAATTTGAGCAAAGGGTTTTTTCCATAAATAGATGTGAAGTGTTTAAAAGTCCTGGGCACATCACAAGCACTATTGAAGTGTTAGCTACTGTTGTTAGTAAAGAGTTGGTAAGACATATTCTGTAGGAATCATGAGTTAATGTCCTAATTTTTCTACCATGTTGTTCTGGAGAAAGACCACCCTTCAATTTCATGAAATTCAAAAGCATTTTAAAACATCTTTAAAGTTTTCATGATATTCAGAAATAGCTATACTTTATGTAAGGCTTTAATGTGCAAAAAACCAAAGAGAGTCTTAGCTAGTTTGCAACCTCGCTTTTGCTATTTTTTCTTACAGATTAAAAAAAAAAAAAGTGTGCAGTTTCATTTTTTATCTAGGTTACTCACAGCTGGGCTGACTTGGGGGATTTTACCTTTGGATCTGAGAGTACAAATACTTCCATCAATATTCTATTTCCCAAAGGTATGCTAATTCTCATGAATAATCACAATGATCATGGCAAATTTTTAGAGATTATAACTGAATCATTCCTCTGCAATTGCTGTAAAGAAAGTCTGTAGTAGAAGCTACTTAACTTGAAGATCCTCTCACATTCTATCCAGCCTCTGAGCTACCTTTCTGGGAATGCATACTGGCAGTGAGGAGTGTTACACTTTCTTCCTTTGCTCGCATCATAACCTGTGCCCAGAATGCCTCTCATTTCCCTCTCATTGTAAAAATCGTTCCCATCTTTAAATCATGGTTTCAAATTCTGCCTCCTCCAGCTAACATTTCTTCAATATTATAAGCACCCTGTGCCAGCCGTGACATTTTCTTCCTTTGAGACCTCATAACTGCTTATTTTATCTTTGAAGGTACTCACCAAGTTCTTATTGTGCATGTCCACATACCTTTTATAGCTCCCTAGTAGATTTTCTGCTTTGTGGGGGTATATAGATTATTGACATTTTACGAGGCATTATTGCACATCTAATTAAATCTATTAGCGGTATTGATTCTTGGTTCCTTTCTTCCTCCTACATGTTAAGCCCTTCTATGGCCAGTGGTTCTGACAGCACCTCCTAAATTTTCCTTCAGTCAGTTTGAGCTGAACACTCAAGTGGTATTGGGGTGAGGCATTTTCTCTGAACTTGTTCTTATAGATACTACCATGTGTTGCCTCTATAACATTCTATTCTCTCATTGATATATCGAGTTATTGGTTATCTTAGAATGTTTTATTGATTCCCTTGGGGATGGGGGTAAATTTAGAATATGAAACCTGTCATTATTTAACCTTGTCATAGTTTCCCACAGAAATCTGTGTAAACCTTGATACTCACTTTGCTTAGTCTTTTGGGTGAAACTTTATAGAGTAATGTGGTCACAAAGTGGCTTTCAAATGCTCTCCCTGTTGTCTGCTAAGGGCTCACGGTTGACGCTGGAGGACAAGCATCTCCAAAGCCAGCTCAAATGTCAAGGGAGCTGGTCTTCTCTTTCCTACAGCTAAGGTGCTCAGACATTTCTCTTTGTCTGGAATAGAACTCAGTTATGCCTCTCATCCTTCTGTAACTATTAATAGGGACCCCTTGCACCCTCAAAAGTGTGTCAGTTTAGATAATAAATTATATAGTCTGTCTACTCGTAATAGCCTTCTCTTTATTATGAAATGCCAGTTAGTACAGTATTGAAGACCTGTGAATTGAGGGGCAATCAGGAATTAAATTGGAATAAAGAAGGATTTGCTCCTTAGAGCTGGGACCTCTTTCTTCCTGAGTTCAGTACATTCAATAAGATCCTGTAGGCAGAATGAGTTCTTATCTCTATAAGGTTGACCTGATGTCTCCACAGGGCTATGGCAATGTGTGTGTGTGTGTGTGTGTGTGTGTGTGTGTGTGTGTGTGTGTGAGATGGATATGGATGTAGAGGTGGGTGCTATTACTGGTAATACAAATGCTCTTCCATAATGGCGTTGGCACAGTTAATAAGTGTGGTAGCCAAAGAACCCAAAAGCTTTGGTAGCCAACCTTGGTGGCAGTGAGAAATGCCTACCACTGATCATTGTGGCAGAAGAGGCACCTTCAGAAAGTTTTTGCCTCCTGGCAGATCCCTGAATTTACTTAGGGGACCTGGGTATTTCCTTTTAGGTAAATCTTCTGTTTGGCTTTGTGCAGATTACTTTATAAACATCAGGATTCACGTGCCCATTTTTTTTTCTTCTGAGCTCTATATCATAATATTTTAAACTTACTTGTCCTTCCAATGCCCTTGTGAGCTAGGACCTCATGTTTGAAATTTGGAGATTATGCTCCTTTTCCTGGACATCCAGTGACAGTGCTCTGCAGCTGGAGTTAGAGAAAACATTCAGGATATGTCTGAAAAGAGACAGAGAATTTACAATAAAAGGAAAACTAGATGTCAGAAGACTCACTTTGGGGTTTGACTATAAAAGCTCCTAAGTCAAGAGACTTGTCTCATATTTCTTAGTCTTTTATTCTTAATTCCCAACTCTTCCTCCATCTACCCAGCAGATTCTAAACTATGTTACCTGAACACAAACTGATCTAATTGATCAGCTTAGGAACGTGATAACCTGGGTGTGATCTGGGGGCTAATGGAAAACATTATGGAAAAATTAAAGTCATCATTGATATTTCCTGAATTCTCTGAATAGATTCTGCAATGTCATGGTTAAAAGCATGAGCCCTGTAGCTCGGCTGCAGGTGGGGGTGGGGGGTTGGGGGTGAAATTCCCATCTCCCCACTTATTAGCTGTGTGATCCATACCAAGTTCCTTTGGTCTCCAAATCTCAGGTCCCCATCTATAAAATAGGCATTTCAAGATCTGCCAAATGACATCATGGAAATTGTATGTAAGATAAGGTATTTCAAGATCTTAGCATTGTGTGTGGACATATGAATGACCAGGTATTTTTATTAATCCTATGTTTCTGATGCTTTGACTTCTGGGGTGTTATGGATCCTGGAGAGACTGCTCGTCCCAGGGCTAGCCAGTTCCTAAAGATAATACGTGACTCACCTGCGAGGTGAGTGACTCACCTTTTATACACAGCAGCTAACTAATTCAGATCCAAGCCCTCACCTCTCCTCTGTCAGGTTCTTATACTCAGGGCCACTATTCCTCTGTCTTCATCATCCCAGGGTCAGGTATCTGACAATGAGGGACAACCCCTATACCCCAGAGCCCACTGAAATGACTCAAACCAGCCAATCCTAAACCCGATTTCCATGTCTCATCCATTTCTTCCTATGGAAACCACAATAAAACTCTTGCTCCCAGTTTCCCCTTATTCCCTCTGCCTCCTGACTGCCCCTGGTGCTTCCCTGTGTGGCACTTGTGGGACTGGTGTGACTCTCCTCTGGGGAACCACGGGCAACAAACCATCTTTTCAAGAGAAATCATCTCCTTATCTGTTGCCTGTCCCATACCTGAAAAATAATAAAATAGACATTTTAAGACAGTATTTTAAAATTATTATTGTTATATGCTAATAGGGAGGACCTCACATCAATTCATTATCCTGTAGCTAAATGCCTATCCACTAAGGTCTTCATGTTATAAGTTCTCAAGGCAGAAAAAACCACCAAATTTTGGATTTTTGCTTAGAAGTTGGAGGACTTAGAAACTGGGAGATTGAAATTCTAGATTTAAATCTGTCACTAAATTTTACTGAGGAAGTATCGCAAATCCCTTCCTTTTAAAATAAATAAAATAATACAATTAGATTGATAAAAGCATCATTTATTTATTTTTTTTTAAAT
>NW_022589735.1:19593147-19699477 GCF_004348235.1 Phoca vitulina
TTTTTTATTGTTATGTTAATCCCCATACATTACATCATTAGTTTTAGATATAGTGTTCCATGATTCATTGTTTGTGTGTAACACCCAGTGCTCCATGCAGAACGTGCCCTCCTCAATACCCATCACCAGGCTAACCCATCCTCCCAACCCCCTCCCCTCTAGAACCCTCAGTTTGTTTTTCAGAGTCCATCGTCTCTCATGGTTCTTCTCCCCCTCCGATTTCCCCCCCTTCATTCTTCCCCTCCTGCTACATTCTTCTTCTTCTTTTTTTCTTTCTTAACATATATTGCATTATTTGTTTCAGAGGTACAGATCTGAGATTCAACAGTCCTGCACAATTCACAGCGCTTACCAGAACACATACCCTCCCCAGTGTCCATCACCCAGTCACCCCATCCCTCCCACCCCACCCCCCACTCCAGCAACCCTCAGTTTGTTTCCTGAGATTAAGAATTCCTCATATCAGTGAGGTCATATGATACATGTCTTTCTCTGTTTGACTTATTTCGCTCAGCATAATACCCTCCAGTTCCATCCACGTCGTTGCAAATGGCAAGATCTCATTCCTTTTGATGGCTGCATAATATTCCATTGTATATATATACCACATCTTCTTTATCCATTCATCTGTTGATGGACATCTTGGCTCTTTCCACAGTTTGGCTATTGTGGACATTGCTGCTATAAACATCGGGGTGCACGTAGCCTTTCGGGTCCCTACTTTTGTATCTTTGGGGTAAATACCCAGTAGTGCAATTGCTGGATCGTATGGTAGCTCTATTTTCAACTTTTTGAGGAACCTCCATACTGTTTTCCAGAGTGGCTGCACCAGCTTGCATTCCCACCAACAGTGTAGGAGGGTTCCCCTTTCTCCGCATCCCCGCCAACATCTGTCATTTCCTGACTTGTTAATTTTAGCCATTCTGACTGGTGTGAGGTGGTATCTCATTGAGGTTTTGATTTGGATTTCCCTGATGCCGAGCGATATTGAACACTTTTTCATGTGTCTGTTGGCCATTTGGATGTCTTCTTTGGAGAAATGTCTGTTCATGTCTTCTGCCCATTTCTTGATTGGATTCTTTGTTCTTTTGGTGTTGAGTTTGATGAGTTCTTTATAGATTTTGGATACTAGCCCTTTATCTGATATGTCATTTGCAAATATCTTCTCCCATTCTGTCAGTTGTCTTTTGGTTTTGTTGACTGTTTCCTTTGCTTTGCAAAAGCTTTTTATCTTGATGAAGTCCCAATAGTTCATTTTTGCCCTTGCTTCCCTTGCCTTTGGCGATGTTTCTAGGAAGAAGTTGCTGCGGCTGAGGTCGAAGAGGTTGCTGCCTGTGTTCTCCTTTAGGATTTGGATGGACTCCTGTCTCACATTGAGGTCTTTCAACCATTTGGAGTCTATTTTTGTGTGTGGTGTAAGGAAATGGTCCAGTTTCATTCTTCTGCATGTGGCTGTCCAATTTTCCCAACACCATTTGTTGAAGAGACTGTCTTTTTTCCATTGGACATTCTTTCCTGCTTTGTCAAAGATTAGTTGACCATAGAGTTGAGGGTCCATTTCTGGGCTCTCTATTCTGTTCCATTGATCTATGTGTCTGTTTTTGTGCCAGTACCATACTGTCTTGATGATGACAGCTTTGTAGTAGAGCTGGAAGTCTGGAATTGTGATGCCGCCAGCTTTGCTTTTCTTTTTCAACATTCCTCTGGCTATGCGGGGTCTTTTCTGGTTCCATACAAATTTTAGGATTATTTGTTCCATTTCTTTGAAGAAAGTGGATGGTATTTTGATGGGGATTGCATTGAATGTGTAGATTGCTCTAGGTAGGATTGACATCTTCACAATATTTGTTCTTCCAATCCATGAGCATGGAACGTTTTTCCATTTCTTTGTGTCTTCCTCAATTTCTTTCATGAGTATTTTATAGTTTTCTGAGTACAGATCCTTTGCCTCTTTGGTTAGATTTATTCCTAGGTATCTTATGGTTTTGGGTGCAATTGTAAATGGGATCGACTCCTTAATTTCTCTTTCTTCTGACTTGTTGTTGGTGTATAGGAATGCCACTGACTTCTGTGCATTGATTTTATATCCTGCCACTTGACTGAATTCCTGTATGAGTTCTAGCAGTTTTGGGGTGGAGTCTTTGGGATTTTCCACATAAAGTATCATATCATCTGCAAAGAGTGAGAGTTTGACTTCTTCTTTGCCAATTTGGATGCCTTTGATTTCTTTTTGTTGTCTGATTGCTGTGGCTAGGACTTCCAATACTATGTTGAATAGCAGTGGTGATAGTGGACATCCCTGCCGCGTTCCTGACCTTAGGGGGAAAGCTCTCAGTTTTTCCCCATTGAGAATGATATTCGCTGTAGGTTTTTCATAGATGGCTTTTATGATATTGAGGTATGTACCCTCTATCCCTATACTCTGAAGAGTTTTGATCAAGAAAGGATGCTGTACTTTGTCAAATGCTTTTTCTGCATCTATTGAGAGGATCATGTGATTCTTGTTTTTTCTTTTGTTAATGTATTGTATCACGTTGATTGATTTGCGGATGTTGAACCAACCTTGCAGCCCAGGGATAAATCCCACTTGGTCGTGGTGAATAATCCTTTTAATGTACTGTTGGATCCTATTGGCTAGTATTTTGGTGAGAATTTTTGCATCCATGTTCATCAGGGATATTGGTCTGTAATTCTCCTTTTTGATGGGGTCTTTGTCTGGTTTTGGGATCAAGGTAATGCTGGCCTCATAAAATGAGTTTGGAAGTTTTCCTTCCATTTCTATTTTTTGGAACAGTTTCAGAAGGATAGGTATTAATTCTTCTTGAAATGTTTGGTAGAATTCCCCTGGGAAGCCATCTGGCCCTGGGCTTTTGTGTTTTGGGAGATTTTTGATGACTGCTTCTATTTCCTTAGTGGTTATAGGTCTGTTCAGGTGTTCTATTTCTTCCTGGTTCAGTTTTGGTAGTTGATACATCTCTAGGAAATCATCCATTACTTCCAGGTTATCTAATTTGTTGGCATAGAGTTGCTCATAATATGTTCTTATAATTGTTTGTATTTCCTTGGTGTTGGTTGTGATTTCTCCTCTTTCATTCATGATTTTGTTGATTTGGGTCATTTCTCTTTTCTTTTTGATAAGTCTGGCCAGGGGCTTATCAATCTTGTTAATTCTTTCAAAGAACCAGCTCCTAGTTTCGTTGATCTGTTCTACTGTTCTTTTGGTTTCTATTTCATTGATTTCTGCTCTGATCTTTATTATTTCTCTTCTCCTGCTGGGTTTAGGCTTTATTTGCTGTTCTTTCTCCAGCTCCTTTAGGTGTAGGGTTAGGTTGTGTACTTGAGACCTTTCTTGTTTCTTGAGAAAGGCTTGTATTGCTATATACTTTCCTCTTAGGACTGCCTTTGCTGTATCCCAAAGATTTTGAATAGTTGTGTTTTCATTTTCATTGGTTTCCATGAATTTTTTTAATTCTTCTTTAATTTCCTGGTTGACCCATTCATTCTTCAGTAGGATGCTCTTTAGCCTCCATGTATTTGAGTTCTTTCTGACTTTCCTCTTGTGATTGAGTTCTAGTTTCAAAGCATTGTGGTCTGAAAATAGGCAGGGGATGATCCCAATCTTCTGGTACCGGTTGAGACCTGATTTATGACCTAGGATGTGATCTATTCTGGAGAATGTTCCATGGGCACTAGAGAAGAATGTGTATTCCATTGCTTTGGGATGGAATGTTCTGAATATGTCTGTGAAGTCCATTTGGTCCAGTGTGTCATTTAAAGTCTTTATTTCCTTGTTGATCTTTTGCTTAGACGATCTGTCCATTTCAGTGAGGGGGGTGTTAAAGTCCCCCACTATTATTGTATTGTTGTCGATGTGTTTCTTTGCTTTTGTTATTAATTGCCTTATATAATTGGCTGCTCCCATGTTAGGGGCATAGATATTTACAATTGTTAGATCTTCTTGTTGGATAGACCCTTTAAGTATGATATAGTGTCCTTCCTCATCTCTTATTACAGTCTTTGGTTTAAAATCTAATTTGTCTGATATAAGGATTGCCACCCCAGCTTTCTTTTGGTGTCCATTAGCATGGTAAATGGTTTTCCACCCCCTCACTTTCAATCTGGGGGTGTCTTTGGGTCTAAAATGAGTCTCTTGCAGACAGCATATCGATGGGTCTTGTTTTTTAATCCAATCTGATAGCCTGTGTCTTTTGATTGGGGCATTTAGCCCATTTACATTCAGGGTAACTATTGAAAGATAGGAGTTCAGTGCCATTGTATTGCCTGTAAAGTGACTGTTACTGTATATTGTTTGTGTTCCTTTCTGGTCTATGTTGCTTTTAGGCTCTCTCTTTGCTTAGAGGACCCCTTTCAATATTTGTTGTAGGGCTGGTTTCGTGTTTGCAAATTCCTTTAGTTTTTGTTTGTCCTGGAAGCTTTTTATCTCTCCTTCAATTTTCAATGACAGCCTAGCTGGATATAGTATTCTTGGCTGCATATTTTTCTCATTTAGTGCTCTGAATATGTCCTGCCAGTCCTTTCTGGCCTGCCAGGTCTCTGTGGATAAGTCTGTTGCCAATCTAATGTTTCTACCATTGTAGGTTACATATCTCTTCTCCCGAGCTGCTTTCAGGATTTTCTCTTTGTCTCTGAGACTCGTAAGTTTTACTATTAGATGTCGGGGTGTTGACCTATTTTTATTGATTTTGAGAGGGGTTCTCTGTGCCTCCTGGATTTTGATGCCTGTTTCCTTCCCCAAATTAGGGAAGTTCTCTGCTATAATTTGCTCCATTATACCTTCTGCACCTCTCTCTCTTTCTTCTTCTTCTGGGATCCCAATTATTCTAATGTTGTTTCGTCTTATGGTATCGTTTATTTCTCGAATTCTGCCCTCGTGATCCAGTAGTTGTTTATCTCTCTTTTTCTCAGCTTCTTTATTTTCCATCATTTGGTCTTCTATCTCACTGATTCTTTCTTCTGCCTCATTTATCCTAGCAGTTAGTGCCCCCATATTTGATTGCACCTCATTAATAGCCTTTTTGATTTCTACTTGGTTCGATTTTAGTTCTTTTACTTCTCCAGAAAGGGTTTCTCTAATAACTTCCATGTTTTTTTCAAGCCCAGCTAGTATCTTTAAAGTGATGATTCTGAACTCTAGATCTGACATCGTACTAATGTCCGTATTGAGTAGGTCCCTGGCAGTCGGTACTACCTCTTGTTCTTTTTGTTGAGGTGATTTTTTCCGTCTTGTCATTTTGTGCAGAGGAGAATAGATTAATGAGAGAACAAAATGCTAGCAGGGTAACAACATCCCCAGAAAATATACTCTAAACAAATCAGAAAAGACCTGAAGCAGTGGGAAAAGAAAGGGAAAGAGAGAAAAAAGAAAAGGAAAGAAAAAAAGAAAAAAGAAAAAGATAAAGATAAAAACAAACAAAAGCAGAACAAAACAAAACAAAACAAAAACAGAATGTGATCAAATATGATCAGGCTGGATTATAGATCAGTGCCACACACTAGATTTTGGGTGTATTTTGGTCTGTTAAAAGAAAGTCCCTCCCAAAATTTTAAAGAAAGAAAAACTTATATATGTACAAAAATAAGGGTTGATATGATGAAGGGATGGAATATGACTGTAAAGATGGAAAGTATAAAAAATTTTAAAAAAGGATTTGATAAGTTGTTTGAAAAAAGAAAGAAGAGGATTAAAAAAAAAAGAAAGAAAGAAAA
The DNA here is from genome assembly GCF_004348235.1 of Phoca vitulina. Classification (NCBI taxonomy): domain Eukaryota; kingdom Metazoa; phylum Chordata; class Mammalia; order Carnivora; family Phocidae; genus Phoca; species Phoca vitulina. The sequence goes on from NW_022589735.1 coordinate 19,598,875, forward strand.
AAGGGAGAGAATGTGATCAGGCAGGGGAGTAGAAAAAAACCATACACTAGAGATTTAGAGTATATTTTGATCTGTTAGAAGAAACTATCTCAAGATTTTAAAGAGAGAACAACTTATATATATATGCCAAAAATACGGGTAACTACTATGAAGGGATAGAATATGACTTTAAAAATGAAAAATAAAAATGTTTTTTTTTAAAAAAAAGGGATTGATAAGATGTTGGTTGAAAAAGGGAAAAAGAAAAATTCAAAAAAAAAGAAAAAAGGAAAAAAGAAAAAAAGACAGTTAAAAAAAATAATTAACTTTGAAAGACTAAAGAATCATGGTAAAAAAGCCATGAATTCTATGTGCAGTATTCCCCTAGCGCTGGAGTTCTGCCGTTCTCATTGATCGGTAAACTTGGTCTTGGCTGGCTGTTCTCGCTGATCTTCTGGGGGAGGGGCCTGTTGCCGTGGTTCCCAAATGTCTTTGCCGGAGGCAAAATTGCCCCGCCCTTGCTGGTCCGGGCTAAGTAATCTGCTCGGGTTTGCTCTCCGGAGCTTTTGTTCCCTGCAAGCTTTCCGTACAGCTTTGGAGGCGGAGAGTGAAAATGGCGGCCTCCCAGTCTCCGCCCCGGCGGAGCCGAGAACTCGGGGTCCCGCTCCTCAGCAAGCCCCCAGAGAAAAGCAGTCAGTCACTCCCGTCTCCCCGGTCTCCGGCCGCACTCCGCGCTCACCCGGCCTGTGACCGCGCCTTTCTATCTGGCACCCGACCCCGGGTGGAGTCTCCAAACCCAGCAGATCCCCGTGGTGCGCTCCCGCACCTCTCCTCCCGGGGGAAGAAGGTGAGTCTCCCCGGATCTGCCGCTTGTTGGGTCCCTGCTGGAGGAGCAGTGGCCCGACTGTGCCGCGGATCACGGTTTATAGCAGCCCCGAGCTGAGAGCCCGCGCCTGGGCTCCGTCTCTGCAGCCGGCTTCCCTGCTCCGATACTTGGGAGCTCTGCCGCACTCAGGCACCCCCGGTCTTTCTGTGACCCCGAGGGTCCTGAGACCACACTGTCCCGCGAGGGTTCCACCACCCACTTCGCCACCAGAGTGACGTCCCTCAGCGGAGCAGACTTTTAAAAGTTCCGATTTTGTGCTCCGTGGCTCTATCACTTGCCAGAAGCGGCCGTCGGAGACCCCTCCCCCGCCGTCTATCCTCCCGAATATCGCCTCGGATTCACTTCTCCGCACGTCCTACCTTCCAAAAAGTGGTCGCTTTTCTGTTCAGAGAGTTGTTGCTCTTCTTTTCTTTGATCTCCTGTTGAGTTTGTAGGTGTTCAGAATGGTTTGATCCCTATCCAGCTGAATTCCTGAGAGGAGAGGAAATCCAGGTCTCCTACTCCTCCGCCATCTTGCTCCGCCCCCCTCAAAATACATATTTGACAAAGGACTTATATTTAGACTATGTCAAGAACTCCTATGATTCAAAATTAATATGACAAACAACCCAATTTAAAGATGACCCAAAGATTTGAACACTTTACCAAAGAAGATGCATAGATATTATATTCCCACTTTGTAAGTTGCTCACTATTCATAGTTCTATATGGAAATGTAAATTAAAACCACAAAGAGCTACTCATATAAAACCTCTAGAATCCCTAATATTAAAACACCATTATTTCAAGAGTGGGCAAGGACTCAGAAGAACTGGAATTTTCATACACCCTGGTGGGAATGTAAATGGTAAACCGTTTTAGAAAAGTTTGCCAATTTCTTAAGGTTCTTTTTTTTTTTTTTACTTTTTTATTGTTATGTTAATCACCATACATTACATCATTAGTTTTTGGTGTAGTGTTCCATGATTCATTGTTTGTGCATAACACCCAGTGCTCCATGCAGAACATGCCCTCTTTAATACCCATCACCAGGCTAACCCATCCTCCCACCCTCCTCCCCTCTAGAACCCTCAGTTTGTTTTTCAGAGTCCATCATCTCTCATGGTTTGTCTCCCCCTCCGATTTTCCCCCCTTCATTCTTCCCCTCCTGTTTGCCAATTTCTTAAAAAGCAAAAAATATACCCACCAAATGACTCAGACATTCCACTCTTAAGCATTTATCCAAGAGAAGTAAAAGCATTTGTGTACAGGAAGACTTGCATAAATGCCCATAGCAGCTTTATTTTTAATAGTTAAAAACTGGAAACAACCCATGTACCCACTGAGAGAAAATGGATCAATGCTTTGTGGTATATTCATATAATGGATAACTGATCAATGATAAAAAAGAGTGAACTTTTTTTTTTTTAAGATTTATTTATTTGAGAGAGAGAAAGGGAACACAACATGAGCAGGGGGAAGGGGCAGAGGGAGAGGGAGAGGGAGAAAGAGAGAAGCAGACTCCCCTGTGAGCACAGAGCCTGACTCAGGGCTCGATCCCAGGACATTGAGATGATGACCTGAGCCAAAAATCAAGAATCCAAAGTTCAACTGACTGAGCCACCAAGGTGCCCCCGAAAAGAGTGAGCATTTAAAACACACAACGGCATGGATGAGTCTCCAAATAATTGTGCTGGGTGAAAGAAGCTAAATGCCTCCCTACAAAAATGAGTAGTTATTATATGATTCCAATTATATACAATTTTAGAGAATGCAAATTAGCCCATATGACATAAAGCAGATCAGTGGTTGCCTGGAGTGGGGAAGAGAGTCATGGAAGGGCAGGAGAGATGGATAAAAAAATGGGAGCAAAGAGACTGTGTATGATAGACATGTTCATCATCTTAAGTGTGGTGATGCTCTCACGAGTGTAGATGTTAAAACTAATCAAATTATGCTCTTTACATATATACAGTTTTTTATATGTCAGTTATACCTCAGTAAAGCTGTACATGTTTTGAAGATGCCAGATGAGACATTTGTGGAGTGGGGACGGCCTCCCGGAATACGGCTGCCTGAATCCAAAGTATAACTCTGTGAGCTAGTTAGCTTCTGCACTGGGTTGAGGCTTCCAGGTTTATAGCAAAGGGATGCCTAGGGAGAGAACTTCTTTGTAAGGAGTGCTCCGGGTTTGACTCCTTGGAGCAGGCTATTGTACTACTTAGTTTAATATGCGCCACATTGCATTGCATTGTAATATCGACCAATGGAAAGGGGAAAGGAGGATTATTTGTGGATTAAATAAGGGAGCACAATACAGCAACCAGGCATTGGCTTTGACAGTTATGATCTTAGATTCTAAACAGAGATAATAAAAATATGTGGGAAGTCATCTGGGACTGAAAGTTATGAAGAATGGTTTTCTAAAGCCATGTACAGAAATTACCCTCATTTTCAAATATCCGAATATGTCCATACATAGTTACAATATGCTGATTAACATTAGAATGGAGTAAAGCACAAATATTCTTCTGTCTGGAATAGATTAATTTCATTGAACAGTTTCAGCAAAAATTGATTTTTGCATGTCAATAAAATAACATCTGTATTGCATTGTTCTTAGAAATATAATGTTTCTGTTACACACCCTGAAAAAGATGCCAAAGAAAGGTGAATCTTTATGGCTTATTTGACTTTATTAGTAGAGCCAGACTCAAGGAGAGACAGCCTGAACCCAGCAATTCAGACTTTAATATTATTTTTGTTGTAATATTGTCTCTATTCCATGTTTCCAGAGTCTTCAGAGTACTGCATTAACCTCTCCCAAAGGGGATTGGATAAAGGCACCCCAAGGACATGGTGGAAAAAAATAAAAGTGACAAATACATATATGATGGCAAAAATTATCATGTTATTGTTGCTATTAAAGAAGAACAGAAATTAGTGAAATGAGACATTAGGGAATGTGGAACATTGTCCAAGACTGCCAGAAATCTTTATAACTGCCCTAAACATACTATGTAAATATGGAATGTGTTATGCTTCTATGTGCCCTATGACATTATAACAATTGTAGTATTTTAATCATCAGGAAAAAACCCTCCCTATACAAACCTTAAATATTTTGGACATATTTTACCTTTATACCATATGTATCACACCGTGGGCTGTGGGTTTATGGCAGCTGAAAGCAGACACTTCTCTACAAAATGCAAATCATTTCTGTTGATTTTATTAATTGGTATGTAATGAAATATTTGTTTTTAATAGATGAAAACAGATTGGAGTTGTATGAGTAAGACTCTCATTAATTGTAATTCCTTTTCCTGGGAAATTCTTAAATTTTATGGCATAGACCCCAAATCCAGAAATTACTATTTAGTGATCTGTATCTTCTTTTTTTTAAAATATTTATTTTATCTTATTTTAAAATTTTATTTATTTATTTGTCAAAGAGAGAGAGAGCAAGAGCATAAGCAGGGGGAGCGGCAGGCAGAGGGAGAAGCAAGCTCCCTGCTGAGCAAGGAGCCCATGGGACTTGATCCCAGGACCCTGGGATCATGACCTGAGCCGAAGGCAGATGCTTAACCTACTGAGCCACCCAGGCATCCCAAGATTGATTTATTTTAGAGAGAGAGAGAGCGAGTGTGTGCAAGCTGGGGGGAAGGACAGAGAATCTTCAGGAGACTCCCCACTGAGAGTGGAGCCCAACTCAGGGCTCGATCCCACAACCCACAAGATCATGACCAGAGTGGAAACCAAGACTCGGACACTCAACCCACTGAGCCACCCAGACAATCTGTATCTTCTATGCAAATCTATCTCTACAGTGATCTTACATGGCTGAGATCCACATGGCTGATGCATGGAAGATGTAAGCAGTGATTATCGTACAAATTTTGCCCCCAAAAAGTAAATTATATCTAACTCACTAAAATTTTATCAAGAGATTTGTAAGAGATCTTTTAATTTGGTTATAGAAAATCCTGAAAATGGAGGAGCTTGGCCGGCTCAGTCAGTAAAGCATGAGACTCTTATTCTTGGTTGGGTCATGAGTTCAAGACCCCCGTTGGGCCTGGAGCTAACTTGAAAAAAAAATTCTTAAAATGCTTTAGTAATTATGAAAATATATTAAGAGAACAATGATAATTTCAAGGGAAAACCAAAACCCTAACAAAATTACATTTTAGGGTACAAAATGTATATGGGATAGAAAACTCTTCTTGACCATCATGATATTGAGCCCAATATTGTCTAATAATGAATATACTGGATACAGTATAAATAGGCTTGCTTTGACACCACAAATTGTATTTGGCATCCTAATCATTTATCACCTCTTTGTATATCTTCAGAAATAATGGCTAATTGAACAATATATTCACACGGAATATTGCAGAAGATTTTAATGAGGCAGAAAATGTCAACATTTCAATGGGCGATAGGTTTCTGTTCAGAGCAGCTGAAGTTATGAATTGCCAATTAGGAAAACTTTGGTAATCTGGGTAATCTTTGTTGCCTGTCCAGGATTTATCTGAGTTTGGCAGCCATAAATTTGGAAATAAAATGATGACCTGGGGAATTCCCTTATGGTGGGCAATGTATTTGTATAAAACTTTCCAATTTCATGTCTTGCAGATTGAACTGCATAAAACAGCATTTAAAAGGTGAATATTGGGCGCCTGGGTGGCTCAGTTGGTTAAGCCACTGCCTTCGGCTCAGGTCATGATCCTGGAGTCCTGGGATCGAGTCCCGCGTCGGGCTCCCTGCTCAGCAGGGAGTCTGCTTCTCCCTCTGACCCTCCCCCTTCTCATGCTCTATCTCATTCTCTCTCTCAAATAAATAAATAAAATCTTTAAAAAAAAATTAAAAAAAAAAAATAAAAGGTGAATATTTTTTTTAAAGATTTTTTATTTATACATTTGACAGAGAGAGTCACAGCGAGAGAGGGAACACAAGCAGGGGGAGTGGGAGAGGAAGAAGCAGGCTTCCCACTGAGCAGGGAGCCCGATGTGGGGCTCGATCCTAGGACCCTGGGACCATGACCTGAGCCGAAGGCAGATGCTTAATGACTGAGCCACCCAGGCGCCCCTAAAAGGTGAATCTTTATAATTTTAATTAGTAACACCTATCATCTTGTTTTATTAACTTTTTTTTTCTGCTGGCATAATATAAAGTGAAGAGGAGAGAAGAAGAGAATTAAAATGAACACTTACCAGTTGATTTGATCAGTGTAGACAGCTTAAGTAGTTCATCTGGGTATCAAAACAGATTGTTTCCCCCCAAAGAATTGTATGATTCATATGACAAGTAGACTGTGTAATTGTGAAAGAACTCATTACATTTGTGTTGTTTGAACCTGATTTTGCCAATTATCTACTTAACAACTGATTTTGCAGAAGCTACATGGGGAAAAAGTGCTCGCTGAAGAGCTCACATGCATAAGAAAAAACGTGTAAAGATTTCTCTACACGAAGAAATAATTTTGATAAAACACTTTCCTCAGTGGAGGATGAGGGCATCTGGAATCTTTCTTGTACATTTTTGCTTCTCTGATGGATCTTTACAGGAACAACGCTCAACACTGCTGTTGGAACCATGCATCTTCTGTTCTTTTGGATTTGGAAGGTATCTTCTTTGATTTCTATACAAAAGCCTGGTTTTAGTTTACCAGAAGGTACAGATAGAAGAAAGATTATTTGGTGGCAAAGTACATTATTCATAATATTTAGAAGACAATTTATTCTGATGAGCTGAATTACCCTAATTAAAATCCGCCAATTCTGACATTAAAATTGTGTTCTCCACATGGAAATTATTTCTCTCCTTGGACCTGGATCCACATGTTGTAAAAGAATATTTGAAAAAGATAATAATTACCTTCCCATACTTTGTCACCGTGTCCATTTTTCCCACCGAGGGGATGGCCACAGTCACCCGAGAACAAAAAAGTGCTCTTATTTAGTACTGATGTCTGTATTTTTCCTTTTTGTATTTTCCCCCCTTATATACATGGTGCCTTATGTTTTTTATGCTTCGATGCCATCCTGCTGCGAGAAAGAATAGTAATCACATCTAATTAGAAAAGATTAAAATCCTATGACTCAACAGAAATAATGAAAGTTTATTATATTTTATACAAGGCATAAATCCCAAACCTACATTTTACCCTTGAAATTGGCTTCCACCCCAATCAACTGTGTAGTAACAGCATTGTGAATGTTCATCATGGTGCTTGATCGCTCCGTTGTCCCAGGCTCCACAGAGTCAGCTTTGTCCCGAAGGACTCCTCTTCCCTTCGGCAGAAAAAAGAGAAGCCCGTTAGATTTTATTTTATTTTTTTAACTTTTATAATGTTTTGATTTTATTTCCTTTAGCATGTTAAGTCACAGTAACAAAGGAGAATGGAATAATATCTGTGATTCAAAAAGAGCCAGCTTACAAAACTCCCTATGTTCCTTTTCACCAGTTCCAGAACCAAAACGTTGTCTCCGGTTTTGTTCCGATTTTCCTAGGTGAAGAGAAACAAAATGCAATGTAGAGATGATGGTTTCCTTTTCAACAATGAGGATTTTTTTTTTCTTCATCCTGGACTCAGCGTGCATGTTCTTTTTAGTTATAGTCCAGTTCACAAAATCCCTCCTGCACACACACAAGCATTGGCGTCTAACATACGTGGTGTTATAGTGGAACAGAGGGACCCGTTATACACAAATAGATTCGTGCCATAAACACATATGGGCATAAGGGATTGTCTAGTTGGAAAGAGAAAAAGAAGCCAACATAAAAACTTCAAAAGGATTGAATTGCAATTCCAGGAGGCAGGAAGCTCTCATTTATCTATCTACCTCTCTGACATAAGATCATAGCTTTCTGAAAGATAATGTACAAAAATGTTTTTTAAAGTCCGATGATAAGATAATTCTGATAACACTTTGGCATAGTGTGAACATTGCCCTATTACTCTGAGTCAGCTTCCCCCTTGGGGGGATGAGCTGCTTTTACTCCACAGGTGGGTGTATGTGAACTGCGGCCATATTACGTGTAACTAAGCCTGTGGTCGTGGTAACTATAAGAAGGGATGACATTAGACACTATGATGTGTATTTATGCGGTGGGGCAGTTTTCTTGTGATCTCAGTGTGCAATGAAGGAAAAAAAAGTGATCAGAACTTCTGTTAACAACTTGGCTGGTAAAAATAAGATTGGAGTCATGGAGAAGAAAAGGACAAAGTTACCTTTAGGGAAAGAACATCAGTGAGTATTACTCCATTCTGAATGAGGAGAAGAAAAATATAATGCCTTCCGGAAATTGAGGGTGGCTGATTTTAAAAAGAGCAATTGTTTTGTTGTAATATTTGTATGCTTATCTCTCCTTTGATTGCTTCTTTTGCATGGAGGAATATCACTGGAAATAAATGCATATCATAAACCAGGAGTGGTGTTTCAAAATGGATTCTGTGAAGGTTAGGGATAATAGGTTCTTGATAGGAATAATATATTATTGTTCTCTGCTGGAAAGAAAATGAATAAATATTTATTCTCCAATACTAGCTCCTATAAAAGCAGGGTCAAGTTCAAGTTGTTCCTATAGCATGGAGCTGTCTGCCTGGACCTGTCTTGGTGTTCTTCTTTTCAAGTAAACTTCACGGTCAGCTGTGATCATCCTCCCTTTGGAAAGATGCCTGATGCCCTTGAACCTCTCTTTGCTTTATCAGACTCATTTGGCCAAACTACAGTCCAGGAAAACCCAACTCCCACCATGTCCCTGCACCTGTGAGGAGGAATATGGCTAGAAAAAACACCAAACAAAACACAAAAACACAACTCTGTCGCCTTTCTCACTGGGTGTAAACCTCCCATGCCCCTGCCTGGACCCAGCACTTTGCCCACTTTCCTTCCCCATCTTGCACTTCTCGATCCTCAAACCTCCAAGCTCTACTCCCTTTCCAGATGTCCTTGCTTCGTACTTTCCTGAGAAAAGTTGAAAGGATCGGAAGAGATAACTCCACAGCCTCCCAGCACCACATGCTGCCTTCTTACTTTCCAGAACGTGAACCATCTGAGTTGCTTTGTAAAGCATGGACCCTTAAATTTGGGCCCCAAATCTGTCCTGTCTCACATACTCTAGAACATTGCAACAACAATTCTCTCTCCCGCATCATACATCTCCCCCTCTCTGTGGGATTATCCCTTTAAGAATACACTAATCCTGTAATTTTTCCAATATTAAAAAAATTCTTCATTCCTTTTTTCCCCACCAGATAACACCCCATTTCTTTGCTCCCCTTTATAGCAAAATCCCTTAAACAGGCTGTGTATACATGTGGTCTCTCATCCTGTTCCTCCCTTCTTTCTTCAGTCCATCTGGTCCAACTCTTTCCCACCATTCCATAAAATCTGCGTTCATAAGGACCACCAGGGACCAGCCCACAGAAGAGCCCAATAATTCATTCTCAGTCCACTTGGATTTGGCCTATTGGTGGCATGTGATATAATCGATCATTCTTCTTTGACATGCTTTCTTTACGTGGCTTCCACAGTAACACACAGTGTCGGTTTTGCTCCTATAACACTCTTCTTTGCTTGTTGCACCATGTATTCCTTTGCTATTGAAGAATAACTAATGCTAGCCTAGAAAACTAAAGAAACAGCAAACAAAGATAACTTTCTCTGCAAGCTTATGACAAGTTATAATCACCAGCCAGGAGTAAAGGCCCCTAAACCTTTCTTGCTAGCATTAGGTCCAGACCCTTCTAATGAACTATGCATTTTCCTATTACATGTCTCAATGTCCAGCAAACCTCTCAAACTCTGGATGTCCATAACTGAACTAATCCTTCTCCAGATACCTTTTTTACCTGCAGGCTTTTATATCTCAGTTGATGACAGCTCTGTCTTTTTAGTTGCTCATGTTAAAACCCTTGGAGTCACTGTTCTATCTTGGGTTTTTCTTATAACTCATATCCAGTCACCACCACACTGTTACCATCTACATTTAAACAACCGGCATTTCTCACCTGGGTTACTCCGATAGTCCAGGGCCTGGCTCTCCTGAGTTTACACCCCCCTGCCCATGCCCCCAGTAGTCTATTTTGAACATAGTAACCAGAGGGAATTACAAGAAAGGTTATGCTGCCACACCTCTACTCACAAACCTAAAGTGGTATCCCATTTTATTGAGAGTAAAGCCAGTCCTTTCAATCATTTGTAAGCCTTATATGGTTTGGCCTCTGGACCCATGATCTTTCTGATCTTCTCTCTGGTAGTCTTATCTGTTCTCGCTCTGCTTTTTATGACGCTTTTTAAGAATCCCCAAACACAGAATGACATCTGCACTGGTTGTTCGTCTGTCTGGAATGCTCTTCTTTCCAGATAGCTTTCCAGGTAGCTAAACCCCTCAACTTTATCAAACCATTGGCTCAAAAGTTGCATTTTCAATGACATCTACCCTGAGCACCTTATTTTAAAGTATAGGTTGATCCTTGTTCTGACACTCCCAATCTCTTCCTCCCATGCTTTTTCCATTACTCTGATCAAAATCTATCATTCACTCATTTTGTTACTTGTGTATAGTCTGTCCTACCTCCCTCCCCCAGAATAAAGTTCCTCGAGAAAACAGATGTTTGTTTTATTCACCTAAATAGGAGGGTCTCACACCTAAGTGTCAGCTGAATGACCTGGAGGGCTTATTAAATCACACTTTGCTGGACCCCACTACTAGAGTTTCTGATTCAAAAGTATATTGTAGGATCCAAGAATTTGCATTTCTACTAAGTTCCCAAATGGCACCAATGCTGTTGGTCCAGGGACCATACTTCAAGAACCAGTTACCTAAAGGATTCCTGGTACATGGTAACCGTCTAATAAATAGCTGTTAGAAGAATGGATGAAATTGTATCTCCTTTTATATTTTGGAATACGGTTGTGATTGGATACTTCTAATATGCTAATTTGCTATTTGTTTTCCTTCTTTTGTAAATTTCTTATTCATGTACATCATCGCTTTGTTATTAGGATGTTTACTACTATTTATGTACTAAGAATATTAGCTCTTGTCTGTCACATGTTGGAAGATACATGTCTTGTTTGGGCTTATACCACTTAATATTGTCTATGCTTCTTTTATAATGGCAAATTTAAATTTATGCCATCAAAATTATTAATAACCATGTGTAAATTTTGACTACATGTTGATTTAGAAAGCCTTTCCCTATCCTAAAATTAGATACATATTCATTGATTTTTAAAAAATTTTCTTTACACCTGCTCATTTTCTGTTTAACTCTTTAATCCATGTGATATTTCACACAAGGCATTTGAAAAGGCCTATTAACCTAGCTTTCGGTATATAATCTGATAACTTGCAGGTTTTCTTTATTGTATTTTTATGGTAGCTTTTAGTATCTAATAAGGCAATTTCTTCCTTATTTATTTTTCTAAAGAGTTTAATAATTCATTTTATTTTTTGCAGAATAAGCTCCATCAAATTACAGTACTGTTGAAAGTTTTACTGGAATTGCATTTATTTTTATTTTTATTTTTTTTTTCAGTCTTTCATACAACTTTATTTTCTCCCTTCAACCATAATAATATGATATCCAAATTTTGTCTTAACCGGAGGGTCTGTAAACACAGGCTTATCCAGCCCACTCACAGGCAAGGCAAATGCTGCTTCCTGAAATGGTCCCACCATGGAACCTCTGGTCATCCAACCCAAGTTGCCCCCTTGCCTGGCTTTATCTTCACTATACTGTGTGGCCACTTCATTGAATCTCATTCCAGACTTCAACTTTTCCATGGCTTCCATGATTTTCCCATGTTTTTCACACAGAATGTGTCTGACCTTTACTGCATTGCCACCACCTTTGGGACCCTGAGCCTTCTTGTCAGAACTGTCACTCCCAGAGGATGCTCCCCCCGACCCCATTCTCTCTGGTTGCTCTGGCCGCTCTACCTTTCCCCCCTTTCCCGGAGCCACTTTTTCCCTTGGGCGGCATCTTCCGAACCTGCGGCAGCTGGAATTGCATTTAAAGTTATAGATTAACATTTGGAGAATTTACATTTCTATAATATATAGAAATTAGTTTTGCTATTCAGTATCATAGAATAGTGCTGAATTAAGTCACTTTTTTTGCATTAGTCAGTATGTTTTTGTAGTTTTCTTTGTATTTGCTGGACTTTATGATTTTTACTTTATCTTAGACCTATGTACAGATTTTTTTTTTTTTTAAAGATTTTATTTATTTATTTGACAGAGAAAGACACAGCGAGAGAGGGAACACAAGCAGGGGGAGTGGGGGAAGGAGAAGCAGGCTTCCCGTGGAGCAGGGAGCCCGATGCGGGGCTCGATCCCAGGACCCTGGGATCATGACCTGAGCCAAAGGCAGACGCTTAATGACTGAGCCACCCAGGCGCCCCTACAGATTTTTATTAGTGATAGTTTTCATTGTATGTCCTGATTATCATAGGCACCTCGGGAAGTGGTTGATTTGAACATATGTAATTTCAACAGGGTGGCTTATTGAACTCTCCTATTGATTTAATTATTTTCATTTGTCATTTCTGTGTCCACAAAGAGCCTCATGAATATCTATAAATAATGATGATATTTTATCCTTCTTTCTGATTTTTTTGGTTTTGTTTTCATATTTTCTTGTTCTAGTGCATTAACTGGAAATTCCAACATTTGTTAACATAATACTGTGTTATGGCCATCTTTTTGAAGTTAATTATTTGCTTAAGGATATTATTCATGTCTGTGTTATCCAACTATATGTGTATTATTAGTTTACTGAGCTATTTTAAAATCAGAAATCAAATAGAAATTTTGTTAATTTACTATAAATTAATAAGACTGTATCCTTGGGAGATAGGAGGGAATTGCTATATCTTATTGTTGGTACTCCCTCTCTCTAAGTTGACATGTTGAAATTTTAGCTCCCAAAGGTGATGGTATTAATAGGTGGGGCCTCTGGGGGGTAAGGATCAATCCCTGGTGAATGGGATTGATGCGCTTCTGAAAGACACCCCACAGAACTCCCTCCCCCTTCCACCATGTGAGGATGCAATGAGAAGTCTACAACCCAAAAGAAAGTCCTTACCTGGCCATACTGGCACATTGATCTCAGACTTTCAGCCCCCAGAACTGTGAGAAATAAGAAATAAGCTACTGGCCTGTGGTATTTTGTTAGAGCAGCTTGAGCAGGCTAAGACAGGAATGCATGTATTAAAGAATATGGCATCAGTGATTAGTGTAGTATTTTATCTTCTGTACTGTTCAAAGGTGAAGATAAAAAAATAATGGATTTATACCTTTGTAATTGAGACTAATTTCATTTATTTAAAAAAAGATGTCCCCCTGCCCTACGTGCACGTGCGTGTCTCCCCCCCCCCCCCAAACAAACACTATGCATCCACAGGTTAAACTCTACTAACAGATGAAAAAGAGTGCAGATTTCATACTCAGGCTCACCCCCAGCATGGGATAACTCATTTTGTAAAGGTATTGGTATTTTATCTTAACACAGAAAATGCTCTAAGGCATTTAGGGTTGTGCAAGCTCAGTTTTGGGGCAGCTAGCTGACTTTAAAAGTATGGGTGTGCGTAAGTGTAGTTAGTCTAGGTACCCAGCTGACCCACGGGAAGTCAGAATCTTGGACAGCTCCATGGGACCTCTGGGTCTTTGGCTGGGAGGATGATTTCCTTGCCTGGTAGTATTTATTCCTCCTTGTACCCGGTAGACAAACAAAGCTGATCCACTTGTGTTTGTTTGAAACTCGAGTCTAGGTCAGTCAAGTACTCTGTGGAGCATTGGAGTGTGGAGTTGGTGGGCGGGTGGCATCTTGCCCTTTTTCTCTTCAGATTTGTCATTTCTTGACCAGGATACAATTAGCATATTATTCCATGGATGGGTTTTAGAGATTTTGAGAGCACTCTGAAAGAATTTATAGATTTTGTGTGTGCGTGTGTGTTCATATGTTAAGGACAACTCCCATAGACAGAAAGACCGTTGACGGGGAATTTCTCATCTCATCTTTCTCATCTCATTCCTTTCTGTGATCTCAGGATCCAGGACCATGCTTTGCCCATTGTGATCCCTACACCTGGGCACACATGAATGAATGGGAAAATGAATGTATGAATGAATAGCTCATGAAAGAGACTGCTATCTCCCAGTATTACAACTGCTTTAAATTTTATATGTTGATATTTTGCCATATCTTGAAGAATTTCATGATTCATATTCCTAACTTGAGGATCTTTTTAAACTTTTGAGAAGCATATTTGTAAATATGTTTCTGAGATTCCCTGCCTCTAGTTAGATCTTCTCCCTATATTCTGTAGTAAAGAATAAACAATACAATTATTTATAATTGATGCCTAACCAGTTTTACTAACGTACATTGTTGGACATTTTACCATTAAAAAAAAAAAATGAATGATTGGGGAACCTGGGTAGCTCAGTCGGTTAAGTGTCCGACCCTTGGTTTTGGCTTAGGTCATGATCTCAGGATTATGAGATCAAGCCCTGATTGAGCCCGCTCTGGGCATAGAGTCTGCTTAAGATTCTCTCTCTCCCTCTGCCCCCACTGCCCCTCCCAAAAAGGAAAAAAAAATGAATGATTGAATGAAAATAGAAGAACAAAATATTGAATATTCACATGACATTCTGAAGTTCCTTCAATATTAATTTTTTCTCCATTTTTGGCAAAGGCTTCTTTACTTCCCATTGAGAATTCTGAAATAGTTTATTCTCAATTGTAGACAATTATCTTTTTATGTAAAATATTTTTTAATTTCAGGCATAAATGAGTCTCTTAAGCAGGTAAACAAATAATCTAAAACTCCTATGTTAATATTCAAGCAACTTTTCCCACCTCCATCTCTTTTTGCTATGCCATTTAAGCTTCTTTCACAAACATCTAATTTGCTTTCATTTGAATTAAACAGGCAGCATATTTTTGGGTACAAGTTTTAGTGTGCATTTTTACATCATTTCTTTATCATCTTCTCTAGAACTCTCTGAGTATCAGCATGACTGCATTGCAGATTTCAAAAGTGACTCTTACTGTCACCAGACCTTCATATCAGGTTGTCCTCTTGTGGAATCCTGCGAATTTCAAAGAATGTTCACTGCATCCTTTCTCTGGCTAGTAAGTAGTAGTTAGTAGAAGGGAAGAGTAAGAAGGTGAAAGAGAACCCTAAACTGGACATAATATCACTTTCAGCCATCACATTATTAATCCCCATTACTTACCAAAGCACATTAATAAGTTGATATGTTTACTCTAGGTCATGACATTGATACTACTTAGAAGTTTGTACTCCCATTTAGCTAAAATGTTGTTAGGTGGATGATAGTTCAGAAAAAAGTCATTGCTGCCAGAAGAGAGGGATTTTTGTCTAAAGAAATTTGATCAGAAACATTTCTTACTCAAACCTAGTGGTAAATGGGCACAGCTGCAAACCTAAGCAACCTCAAGGACTCTGCCCATTACCGCATTTCTCACATGTCGCTCTGAGAGTGCCCAGCACAGAGAATATACTGTCACGACTCTCTCCTTCCTGAAACAACGACTTTATACAAACACGGAAGCAGGTGTCCTGGGGCCAGTGAGATGACAAACTACAAGGAGGGTCCCAAGTTCAAGGGTGGGCTAATTTCCATGCGGGGAACTAATGCCACTTAGGAGCACAAGCTGGTCAAGCTTATAAATCCAATTGTTGTTTCTTCTTGAAAAGATTCAGAAAAGTTGGTGGCCAAGAATGAGGGCTTTTTGAGAGCTCTTGTGCAGAGTGGCCTTACCTTCAAGTATCTGGGCAGAACAAGCAGGATCTGCAGCAATGTCTACTGCAAAGCCAGGCTGTTTTTGCTCTGTTCTCTTTCTTGTTCTAGTTTGCTCAGGATTCAGGCTATGGTGTCTCTCAAAGACTCCTGCAGCTGCCTCTTCTGGGCTTCCAGACTCATCTCCACGCTCTCTATTCATTCCCCACATACACAGGAGACCTAATATTCTTTTTAAAAACTCAGTCTGAGGGGCGCCTGGGTGGCTCAGTCAGTTAAGCGGCTGCCTTTGGCTCAGGTCATGATCCCAGGGTCCTGGGATCAAGCCCCATATCGGGCTCCCTGCTCCACGGGAAGCCTGCTTCTCTCTCTCCAACTCCCCCTGCTTGTGTTCCCTCTCTCACTGTCTCTCTCTCTGTCAAATAAATAAATAAAATCTTAAAAAAAAAAAAAAACTCAGTCTGATCATTGTCACATTAAACTCTGTATAATTTACAACTGTGATCCAGCCCACTAGGCCTCTGCTGAAGGGTCTGCCGCCACCTGATTTCTGGGACTCCATCCTGGACCACTCCAAGCCTTGCTCATTATCATGTAGCTCTCCAGGCCTCCTATCTTTTTCTCCAAGACTTTAAATTTGTTTCTACCTGGAGACTTGTGTTTCCTCTCCCTGAGATACCTCCTCATGGCTGTGCAAAAATAAAATCTTTGCTTCGGTGGTTCTTTCTCATTCAAGCCTCGGCTCAAATACCACCTTCTTCCTGTCTACTTATTTTAAATTAGGCTCCCCTATTCACTTGCTATCATGATATTTTATTTTATTTTCTTTATATCTCTTACAAGTAACAGAAATTATATTTTTATTTACTTGTTTCCTTTTCATTTGGGGTTCCTCTCACTAGAATGTAGGCCCCATGTGAGCAGAGGACATGTCTTTTGTTCAAGGTCGTACCCTTGTATCAGGACCAGTTTCCGACATCCAGAAGCACTCAATGGATGTCTGCTGCATGTATGATTGACTAACTCAATTATGAATAAATAAATATAGTGATCTTTAGTGGCCACTGTCTGTGAGTACTGTAAAATTTGCCATGTGCTAGTCGCTGATT
The DNA here is from genome assembly GCF_004348235.1 of Phoca vitulina. Taxonomy (NCBI): domain Eukaryota; kingdom Metazoa; phylum Chordata; class Mammalia; order Carnivora; family Phocidae; genus Phoca; species Phoca vitulina. Next base: position 19,615,615 of record NW_022589735.1, read on the forward strand.
CTGGTATGACCTGGATATCATTTATTTTAAAAAGCTCCAAATCATTTCCTGGTTTATATTGGGAAAATCTCACAGAAAACCAAAAGGAATTGTTCATTTATGGATTCATTCGAAACAAATTCATGATTGAACACCAAAAGGAATATAGAGATCTGTGCTTTGTCTCCAGAGTCATTTGTTAAGGGCTCCTATTAATGTTTTGAAGAAAGAGAGTTAACACTGTAGATCAAAGCCAATGTGGGGAGCAGTTCCAGGCAGACAATGAGGCTAGAAGATACAGAATAGTTTTAGACTCAAGGGTGCATTTTGGAGATTTCAGGAATCTGAGGGTGGCCGGTCTGAGAATGGCCATAGTGGTGATGAGGGTGGAAATATGGAGAGGCAGGACTTTGGAGAGACTGTTAGAACTCATCACCAACTGGGCAGGCAATTTCAGTACCAGTACCAAGGCTACAGACCCGTGGTAGCCAGTGCAAGGTCCATGCAGAGCAGAGGCGGAGGTGAGGATGAGGAAGGGTGGGGGGCCTGGGTGACACTTGGTAGAATATCATAGAGACGTTCTCTGAACAGCTGAGGGGGAATGGTGCCGAACTGGGCAAAGGATGGCATATGGGTTTGTTGGCGGAGGTCAGTGAGAGGACTGGACCAGGAGCTGACCCCGGAGCTGGACCCCAGAGGCTCCTCCCCAAGCCTTTCCTAGCCTTGGATTGGGCGGAGCTGCCTACAATTATCTTGCTAACGGCTGATTTCAAGGACGCAGCCTTGCGGGATCAATGTGTTGTGGAGATCATCGGGAGGGTATATGACTGAAAACAGTGAGGGCTTCTGGATAAACTTGGAGATTCGGGCAGCAGGGGTAAAGATCTCATCTTGTGGCCCCCCAAGACAAGCCCAATAAGTAAGCTTCCTTGTTTATTAAAATGGCCACTTTCCCATCTGTAGTGGTCTGGGCCTTTCTCCTGTCTCTGCTTGTTTTTGGTGTGCAGGGCTGTTCCACATTTCACCTGGGAGCTCTGGGGGCTCAGCGGTCTCAGTGATCTGCTTACTGGCCTTGTGACCTTTGTCAAATGGTTTATCCTGTGCAGTTTCTAGCATCCTGGGCAAGACTGCCTAAGAGAGGTGGCCAGTGTGTTGGGAATGAGCCGTGGAAGGAACTGGGTGAGGTGTTAGGGGAGGAACCTCCAGAGAAGCTGAGATGAAGATACAAGGGGGACTGTGCTTGAAAAATGATGGTTGGGGTCACCCCCAGCAGCCGACAACCATTCGTTCCTTTGTGCACAGCTAAGGTATTTAAAACCCTGTTCCTGTCTGACAGCTCATGTGTCTCCTGAGGCCTGGTGGGCATCAGTGGGAAGTGGCCTTGCTTTGAAAGAGCTCGCAGTGGGTACTTGCCTCTGGAAGCATCCCAAAGCTCTCCAGCTGTCCTACTTTCAGTGAAGTCTTACGTGAATAATCACTGGCATTGAGGATGTGCCAGGTACTCTCTTTAGAACATAGGGATTCACTGGTCCTCACAAGAATTTTATGGCGTGGATATGAATGGCCTCCATTTTTCAGGCAAAAAAATGGATTTATAAAGAGGGGGCATGACTTGTGTGAAGCTGCGCACCCCACACATGCTGGAGGTGGAAATCAATCCCACTCGTTCGGGTTTGAGAAGGCTATCTGACCACCTGTTCTGGATGGAGACCACCCTATTTTTAGAGGTCAGATTTAAAGAGATATCAGAAACACTTGGGGACTTGATTAAAATACGGATACATGGGCCCAATCTGAGGGAACAATTTTTTTGGCCAAGGTATCTGCATGTTTCCCTGGCTTCTTGGGGGATTCTGATGAACATCCAAGTATAAGGATTACCTTGAAATGGAACCTTGTCTCTTCCTTAAAATAGTGATAATTAAGTTAAGTCAGGACTGCATTGAGAAAACAATGGGAGAATATTCTGGAAAACACTTGGCAAATCAGTGACTCTCAGATTGGCCAGAAACACCTAGGTGGGTAATTAAAATGAAGTTCCTAGTCCTCACCTACACCTGCTTCACAGAGTTGATTGCTATAGGCAGCAGTGGGATTTGGTGGTATATAGTGTTTGAGCAAGAATGCTCTTAATTCAAACCTCGTATGTACCGTTTAGACTTGGACATCGGTTGTCACCAACTTCTCTGGCTCACAGTGTGTCCTCAGAGAAGTGCAGGTGAATATTCTTTCACAGCCCTCTGTGAAGATCACATGAAATGGTACCTCTGAGGTTCTTGAAGGGGCGTATCTCCCTTTAGCTGGCTTCCTTTAGAAGTGAGCCAAAATTCCACATGACTTTAGAGTCCAGAGCATTCGTTTTCAGTGATCAAATATACATTAGTTTTTATTCTCCTGCTGTTATAATAGTTAGTCATTATAATCTTACAGAAAGAAATTTTCTTGTATAGACTTTAATGGTTATCTCTCAAACTACCAGATGGTTCCATCAACAACTTAAGAAATTGATGAAATTAATCCCTCTATCCTTCACATTTAATTCTGTTTCAATGGCTTCAAACCACAGATTTCATTTGAAATCTGAGAAAATTAGAGAATGATTTTCCTCATAAACTCCAAAAGGCTGTTTTGCTTGCCTCTTCTGAGCGGTGCCTGATATTGCTACAAAGGGATAAATAAGCCTGGCACACGATTTTGCATTAGGCTTGAAGAGATTTCATTTTTCTTCAAAATCCTAATGAAACTGAGGCATCATGACTGGAAGGTGGGAAGGGAAAGGTGGGTTTTTTTTTTCTATTGGGTATTGTATTTCTTCTTTCTTCTTCTCTGTCGGGCCAGTTTTTATTAGCGTTCATCAACTAAGAACTAAGAAGGGGTTAAGAACGTTCACATTTCCCCAGTGCTATCCCACCGTAGCTCCAACACAAAACTCACTTGAGTTTCACTTCAATTAGATCAAGGATTTTAGGTCTGCAGTGGAGTGGCCCAAGAGACATGTTCAGGTATAAGGCAGACCTGGCTCTGTGCCATACTGACTCACCGAGATCCTCAGGATGGAAGGATTTTTCATGTTGAGTTATTACATAAATTTTCCAAAAGGGGCTCATTCCCCCTTTTATATTTTAAATGAATGGTTCATGGTCACCATCAATTCCTGTGTTTATTTAGGAGATATACTGCTTCTTATTCTGGACTTAGAGAAGAAAGACTTAGATTCATTTTTAGCTGCATGACTTATTACTTATGAAAACTTGAAGTCAGGCAGCCTCCCTTTACTGACCTGTAAAATACCACAAAATTCCGTGTTTTCCTAAAGGATGAAATTTTACCAAATGTGGTGTAAAATTTTAATAATTAACTAGATCTCTAGAATCCCAGAATCCTTCCTGGAGAGTGGCAAGTTGGGTAAGAAAAGACTTGGATTTTTGAACAAATTCCAGATGCTACTTGAGTTTATATTAAGACTGGATTAGACACTGGGATGAGTGGGTAGGCCCCTGAGTAGATGAGCATTTACTGCAGTGACTTATATCCTCAATATGTGGTGCAATTATAGAACCAGCCCTCGAAGGATTGACCCTCCATTCCTGTTGTCTTCTTCCCACCACTGATGGACTCCCCATTGCATTCCCTGAAATGGCTCTTCTAAATCTTCTCATGCAAGCCCCTTCCCTCCTGCCTTTTGCTGAACAGTCTGACTTCTCACTTTAATGAGAAAATAAGATCGCCTGAGTAGACATCCCTCAACTTCTGTTTCTCCACCTCCCTTCTGAGGTGAGCATTGCAACCCATTCCCTGACTTATGTCTCCTATTAACTCTCTGGGATATTTCTCTCTTTAGTTCTTATTTTGTATCTTTAGTCAATTTCTGTCTCCTACTTTGAACTATGCTTATACTTTTCTCTATTTTATAAACACAGTAAATAAAAAATGCTTCCCTTTGCCCACAATCTATTTTTATTATATCTCTTCATCACTCTTGACAGAGTCATCTCCATGTTCTGTTCCTTCTGACTCCCTGTTTCTCCTTAACTCGACTTGTTCCTTGTTGGATCTTTGGTTCTCCTTTCTTTGATCCTAGATGACCTCTTAGATACAACTTCTGGTTTATTTTAGTCTTCATCCTCCTCTACTACTTCTTTCTGATTCCTCTCTATCAGTAGCTCTTGGATGTTCAAAACTTCCTTCTTTTTGAAAATTTGCCTTCATGCTTTCATGATAGTGATTTCCCTCTATTTTTACAAATCTTCTTTTCCATTCTTCACTGTTTTCTCTTTCCTTCTTATGCCTTCTAAATGTTTACCTTTCCATGGATTTTTTTGGTGGGTTGGGGGGGGGGATCTTACAGCAACAAAAATTTATGTCTCACTCACCCTATATGCCCATCACAGATGAATTGGAACTTTTGTTTCTCATGGTCACTCATGGACCCAGCCTGACAGAGGATCCATTTCTGAGCATACACCCAAAATCTCCAAGGCAAGGGCATGAGAATGTGGTAGATCACAAAATGGTGTTTACAGCTTCTACTTAGAAGAAATTACTATTAGTTCTGTGAACATTTCACTGGTCCATGTCAGTTATGTGGTAAAGCCCAACTTCTGAGTACAATCCTATCATATGTCTTAAGAAAGGTCATGGGAATGTTCAATCAATGGCCCTAATACTCAGCCACACAAAACAGAGAGACCTGTGCCCTTTGCTTCCATGGATATTTATTCAAGGGTTCTTATCTCCTATCTCCTTATGAGCTCATCCTTTCCTCCTTTTTCAAATATTCCCTCCTTGAAGAAGTCTTTGAAATCTAGGTTTGCTGTCCCTTCCAACTGAATAATCCCTACTCTAAATGATTACAGATATTTATTAGTATTTCTTTAAGAGCCTTGTCTTGTTCCAATGATACAGCAATTGGCATTTTTTGTTCTTAATTTAGGTCTCCTATTAGAAAGTTTATGTATCTTTGATCTGGGTTTGAATTATCTTTTTGTAGTATCCTATCTACATTAAATGCTAGGTTTATTGAAACTCTATTCCAGAAGGGACTTTACTACATAGTATATAGTAGATACTTCATGAACTTGCTGAATTAAATTGAGGATAACTTTCAAAACATGAGGATATTTGTCTTGAAATAATGAAAAAACTCCTTACTATAAAATACTTGTTTCTCTGTTTACTCCAGTAATGCATAATGCATTGATGTGACCGGGAAGAGGCAAGAAGAACTAAGTGTAATAGGTTTAGTGAGCATTCTTCCTTTACCAAGATGGCTCAAAGATACTGTGAAATATTCAAGTGCTAATAGGGGTTGGCTAGGCCTTTCCTGCTTCTAGTTTAGGTCCTATCCTTAGCAAGGTTCTGGTTTCCCAACTGATCTTAACATTCTCTGGTCAACATCTTTCACTTGGAAGGAATGGGGACAGCAGGAGAAGGAAGTGAAATTCAGCCCTGTTCTTGTTCACTGTCTTTATTAGAATGGGCATGGATATTTTCCATTCTCTACTCACTTCCACACTAGTGCTTTCCTTTTCTGATCTGAATTAACTTCCAGGAGAGTATTAGGACATTTTGTATTGCACAGTACATATACATAATCCATGTATAAAAATAAGCATATTTTATGTTCAGTTGAATGTTTTAGAGATTGAGGAAAGACCAGATTATAGTAAGCTTTCAAAGCTAACTCAAGTTCTTTGTGGAACAAAGTGGGAATAGAAGTCAAATACAGCTCTTAGGTCTCTCAGTGAATACACTAGTTCAGCAACCTCTGAGCTGTGCCTTAATGGAGGCCGATATATGGATCACATGCTGGTTTTATTTTTCTTCCAAAAGGAATCAAAGATTTGGATGAAAGAATCTGAATCAGGAGTGGCATGAGTAGAGATGCCTCAACAAGAGTCAGGAGTATGACTGAACATCATGAGAGACAGCATTCAGTGGATAGAACCCATTCTCTCTTGAGAACTTATTGATAATACCCTTACGGTGATGTGAAGGAAGGCGGGGGAGTTATCTGAAAAAAAAAAAAAGTTATCTGAGAAGAAAAATAAATAGAGCAGTGCACTAAATGATGGGACTGAGACTATTCTGCATATCTTCCCTCTTCCTCCACAACCCATTGACCCCGTTGTGAAAAATCCTTTACTTCATTGCCTGAGTCAACTGAGTTATTCCACTTTATGAAAAAAATCCTTAGGTATGACTGCTAGAGCCTTAGCTAAGCTACTTGATAACTTCTTTAACTTGGATTCATCATAATAACCACTCTTTGGGGGAGAATTTGGGAAGTTTCAAAGAACTGGTTACTTAGTTAACCTGTATAATTGTTATCTTACTCGTATTGAGCGATTGTAATAATTAAGTTTTTTGGGGGGTTTCTTAAGCAGCCTCCCCTTTTTTTAAGTTTATTAACTTGAATCTGTACACCAAATGTAGGGCTTGAACTCCTGACCCAGAGATCAAGAGTCACGGCTCCACTGACTGAGCCAACCAGGCACCCCTACCCTTCTGTTTTCACATCTACTTCTCTGTTGCCTCAAACTTGGTTTCTCTGTTCCTTATCCTAAAGTTAGTAGTAATCTTGTCAGTACAACATCTGTGTCTGACATTCAAATGGGTTGGGATTTGTTTTAAAACATGTCCAGAGTGGTTTAGATTGAAGAGAAAGGAGACAATTACTTTTTTCCTGAAATAACTTCTGTAACCATCATACTTCACCAACTGAGTGGTTCCCTTTTCAGTAGAATCTTTCATATACCTATAGTAATTTCATTGTAAGATTGCCATAGTGTGCAGTAACAAAATTGCATTAGCAAGTTTGCATGTTTTTCTTGCCACCTTTCCAGCTTGAGTTCTGCAGTTGGCCTTTGCTAAAAAGTTCCATTTTTTGATGAAACAACAACTGTATAATTTTTCCTTCCCCTTCGAAGTTAAAAAAAAAAAATGTAAAGCAAAAAAATACTGACTTAACTCTGAATGATTGACTCTGATTTACTAGTCAAAAAATGGAAGGCTTTGAAAATGTGCCTGTAATGTAATGTATGGTGATTAACATAACACAATAATAATAATAATAATAAAAGAAAATGTGCCTGTTTATCTTTTGCTTATTTCCAAAAAGATGTACTGAAATCTACCTGTGCTGTCGTGGGTTGGCAAAGGGGATTTCTGTGTAAGCCAAACAAAAAGCTATCAGACACTGCTGTCGTAGGATGTGCTTGTTTAAATAGTTGAAACTGATGGGGTCGTATGATCTGCAACCAGACACATGGTTGTTAAGTCAAAAGAATGAATTTAAGTACTAGAGTCTGTTGCTGATGATCCTGCAATGAACAAGAAAGATGAAAAAAAAAATCTGTGTGTGTGTGTTGATTTTTGCCTTGTAGTGAGGAAGTGGGGAGAGAGAGTGTGTGTTAGTACATAGCACAAGGAAAGTCAATTTTTCTCTTGCTGGCAAATGGGAAGTAAATCAGTTTGTGTCACCACAGATTGAGAGAAGTATTAAAACAACACTGTCAATACTATATAATAGTTTTCAATTCCATCAATTCTTGATGTCCCTTTGGATAATAAATTACTGTAGGGTGAGCTGGAAATAGTGATGTCTGTACCCCATTTCTTTACTTTGACCTGTGGAAGACTTTGAAATAGTAGCTTGGTGAATGAGGATAGCTTTGATCTCAAACAGTCCACTTGGCTGAATGTGAGAATAACATCTTGTCCTATTTATAACGATTAGTTTAATTCTGTATGAACAAAATTGGTTTGCTTTTAGTATTAAAATTATAATTCACATGTATTGTTGCATTTGGGGTTGTGGTTTTACTAACTGAATATTTTCCAATGAAGAAACCAACATATGGATGTTTTTAAAGAAACCTTAGGCTTTCTCCTTACCCTCTCTGTCTCTGATGGGGCCTTGTTTGGCTTCTAAAACATGCGTTGAGCTTTGCAACTTAACCCTGAGCTCCACCACTACCGATCCTGCGACTTTTAAGGAATAATTGTCTTTTTCAGTCACGTTCAAATGAACCTTTTTGGTACTCAGTACAACCTGATTCTGATTATGTAGCATGCAAAATTCAAGGGATCAAATCACCAGCAATTTGCTTCCCCAAGTTGCTTTCTTAAATCAGCTTTTAAATAGATTTATGTTGCCTGTGGATATAAAGCAGTAGAGTAAAACTAAACCTTCCTGATTTCCAAATCAGCATTAAAGAGCTATAATTCATATTTAATGAAGAAAAACAGCTAAATAAGCATCCACAAGCATTTAACTAGAGAGTTTATGCTCATAAAGTTTTTATCCTCTGCTAAAAGCCCCTTTACCGTATCTTTTTATTATACTTTGATGCAAAATGCTAAAAGGATGTTGGTTATTGTTAGACTCCTATTAAATTATAAGAGAACAAATATTAGGAATAAATTTTAGCTCTGTTAACTAGGACAAGACTGGCAATTTTCCTAACTGGTGCTCAACATTTAAGTTTTCAAAGAGAGAAAATGTTTTATTGCCAACAGAACACAAAACAATATTGAGGCCAGATGTCTCTGACCTTTTGTGTAAGGATAAAGCACTTTCTATTTCAAGGCTGGGCATCCTGTTTATAAATAGCTACACTGTGGTGAAAATGGACTTTATTTTACCTGTGAAATTGGGTTTGGCCATTTCCCCTGAAATAAAGATGGGTCATTGAGAGCTGCTTGCCAGAAGGGAAAGGATAAAACTGATAATATAATGTATGTCTCTCTGGGGCTTGGTTGTTGTTTAAGTGTACATGGCTGGAATCTCCTATCCTTGAATAACTTCTTTTCTCAATCTCAAAGCCAAGCCCAAGACTAGCTGAAAAGAAAGAATATACTGTTGGAAAACCAGCTGATCTCTAAGACATTTCTTGATTGGCTCAAGTTGTCCATTTTGCTTCACATTTGGTCTTCCTTCTAAAGCAGACTAAAGAAAAGGAATGATAAGATCTGCTTAGACAGTGTGAATGATCCAGAGTATTAATTTAAATAGATACTAAGATTTCAGCAGGTACATTTGGGCCACTGTTAATAACACTTAGGGAGGCACAATTGCTTCTTCCAGGCATGGCCAATGTCTTGCATATTTCATTACTTTAGGCAAATAAAATGATGCCATTGGCCTCAAACAAATTCACTCTGTCACTGAATCAGCTACAAGCTCAAAACCAGTCCTACTAATATTAAAGGCATTCACTGAGCTTTAACTTGTATTTCCAACTCTTTATGAAGTCATCACATGTAGAAATTCATAAGTCTAATCACTTTGAAGAACAGGATGAAAGGAGAAGTACTGTATTTCAATCTTCTGAAAAGTACTAGCTTTTCCAGAAAATGCTGTAGGACCCATGGCAACACTTTCCTTTTTTTCTGTGGCTCGGTTTTGATCAGTGTCCAAAGAAGACTTAGTCCTAAAGAAATAACCACATGCTTGGGAGTGAAATTTTAAACTGACCTTGGACTCAAACTTGGGTGCAAAAGGATGACTGTGAATTTCTTCTGCATTGAATAGAGTGCTCCACTGATCTCTGGAATGAAATACAAGTGGTACCCAATGGACTGCTATTTTAATGCAGCAGAGCAAATTCAATGAATTGCCCAATTCTCTAGGGCCCTTTAGAAAATGACTCAGAGCATGGTTTTAATGGAGAAATGGCACAAGGAAATGGAGTACAGGGTCTCCCAGTTCTCATCCATTAAAGCCATGACATCTGAATCATTGCCTCAGAATTACTTATGGCCCTAAATAGAAGAGTTTAAGACCGGACAGGGGGTCTGGTATTGAGGCGATGGATTGTTGATGTAGAATGACTCACTCTGCGTCTGAAGGACATCTACATCTTTTGACCTATTGATTGGCTTATGAAGATGAAAGAAGTCTTTAAGTGTCAGGATTTTCCATAGAGCTAATTCTACTTGGCCACCGTGGAAAACATAGACAGCACACTTGAGAGGACAGTTAGCTTTGGGCACTCAGATTTTGTGTGTCAGGTTAATACCTGTGGGCTTCCCTTCCATCTATACAGTACTCCTCATGAGCTTGAAGCGGATCCATCCTGTGAATGGAATGGGTATAATTCTGATCATGCCATGAGGGAGTGCATTATTGAGTTTTTCATCCATATGAAATAACATTTAAAAAATGTCCAAGGTAGATAAAATGGATTAAATAATATGTATCTGGGGCATTGATGCTGCTTGAGTAATGACATGGTATATATGCCTTGAATCTGATGATGAAAACTATACCTGTGTGTTACATAAATTTGGAATTTGTGAAAAAAGTACAAAGCAAAAACTCTTATAACTTAAATAAATTTTTTTTTATTAGAGAGCCAGTGGGGGAGAGAGAGAGAGAGAGAGAGAGAGAGAGCCAGCCAGCCCGGGGGGTGGGGGTGGGTAGAGGGAGAGAGAGCCTAGCACTGGGCTGGATCTCACTACCATGAGATCATGACCTGAGCCAAAACCAAGGGTCAGATGCTTAACTGACTGAGCCACCCAGGCACCCCTCAATATTTCTTATATTAAAAATATTCTGTATATGTTAGAGTATGTGATTAACTTCCATTTTTACATGTTGTACATGCTCATAATTCTACACTACTATTTTTAATTGCTCTATCACATTCTATATAACATAATTTATTTAACCAATTCAATAATTATAGACCAGTTTCCAAATTTATAACATGATAAATACTGCTATAATAGGAGTAACCCTTCATAGAAATTTTTGTTTAATCTTTGATGCTTCCTCAGGATAATTTTTAAGAGTGCAAGTATTGTAATAAATGAGGTGCTTGTTATAACGTTGCCTTAATTACATTGCAAGTTGCCTTCCCTAGAGATCAGGCCAACTTTCATTCCCATAAAATATTAGGAGAATTTATTTTCTCATACCATAGCCAACACTAAGAATTATTATTTTTAAAAAGTTGGCCAATCACGACAGGAAATGCTACTTCTTCTTAAAATCGGTAACTTTGATTACTGATTACTTAATTTTGAATGGCTTACACTTGTTTATCAGCCATTTACACATCTGATTTGGTGCCCTGTCTGTTTCTGTTACCTGCCAAAGTCTTTCCTACAGGGTGTTTGCTTTATTCTCTTTATTTTTTAAAGGCCTCCTTATATTTTAATAATATCACCATATCTTTTTGTCATGTGTTAGAATATTTTTTTTTAATCAGTGTGTGGTTTGGAAGGGGGCATTTTCCAGCAGGTTTCATTTTTTATATTTTACTTAGCATCATTTAAAAATAGGTAGGCACAGTGACTCAGCATTGGAGAAGGAAGAGAAGCCAAGGGATGTGTTGGACCTCGAATAATAGCAGGATAAAGAGAGGTGGTGGGAGACCAGAGTTCAAGTCGGTGTATTGTGAACTCACACAGAGGCAAAGAATTTATTGTATGGTCTTACATAACCATTGGAGAACCACTAAAAGTTATTCCCACAAACAGTAATTGGTGGTGGGAGAGATAAACTGGCAAGTGATAGGTCAGGTTAAGGTGAATAAGCTCTTACATGTGAAGAAGGTGTCAATTAGAGGGGCACATTCACTCTGAAGGTCGTCAACATTCCACATGTATGCTGCAGTCATAATTTATTACTGACCTTTAAAAGTTGGTGAACTTTCAAATGCAGTTGTGTGTGTGTGTGTGTGTGTGTTTTAAAGAGTGATTTACTCAAGGAATCCCACCCAGTGGGGCTCGGGGTGCATGTGTGACCTGTACACATTAGCTTACTAGATCCCATATCTTGGGCTGACAACATTAATCATGATCAGATTACTGAAGAGGCTGCCTTTAGTCCCCAACATTGTCCAGGTGTCTGTCTTTCTGTCTGGTATGTGGTAGGGAATTATTTTTCTCCAGAGCTCTTGTGACTCTAGCCGAAAAATTTTGGCCCCTCCTGGGAGCCTTGTTTGTTTCCTTTCACTGCTTTAGCCATTATTCCAAGGACTTTAGAACCATTAGGGAGATGGATGTTGCATGTGGTTTCATAGAAAAGAAATTCATTCTAATCAAGAGGATGTCACTCTTTATTCTGTTCATGGAGGGCTGGAATGTTGAACTGACTTCACTGACAGCTTTCATGAGCCCATCATTTAATTTAATGGATAAAATAGAACGTTTTATTGAAGTAAGGTTCATTCCCTAGAATGGCATGAATACACTTACATCACTTACATTAGCAGTACAAACATGTGGTCAAGGGGGAATCGATTAACAGATAGATTGTGATATTTTTATGGTAACTCTTGCCTAATTTTTTCTTTTCTCTCTTCCTCCTTAGTAGTACAAATATGGCAGATGCCTCTTTGATCACAGCATGCCCATCCTGAAAAAGATACCCTATGTAGCTTAAGTAGGTACCATACAGGGGTATTGTGAGGATTCAGAGTGATAAAGCTTGGGAAAGTGCCTTAAAAATGGTGTAAAGCCCTCAAGAATGCTAGGTACAGAGAGGATTATTTGCAGGCAAAGTACAACCCCTTGGCCTTTGCTCCAACTTTTGAAGAGGTAGCTACCACTGACAGACGGAACGAATGAGAACACTGATGAGGGTGAAGATGAAGGATAAAAACATCAGGATGGGAGAAGCCTATGTGCTAAAATGATTAAGCATGAAGGGGGAAGAATTTCTTTGTGTGTGTTTTGGGGGGGGTGTGAACAGTGGGGTTGTTCTGGTTTTGCTTAGACACCTGTAGTGGATGCTTAATCACCACATGGAGCCCAGAAGTGCAGTCAGTTTTTAAAGTTGCCCCATCCATCATGCTCTTCCTTCATGGACTTGAGTCAGCATGATGTAAAGCAGCCTGTGCTGCAAGTCGAGACAATTGAGTGTGAGTCCCAGCCGTGCCACCAATTATGTCAGCGGCCCCGGGACATTGACTTAATCCATCAGTTGGTCCATCTGAAAAGATATATTTGAGATTAGTATTTACAAAGGTGAGATCTGTACATAGTGATGGCAGTGGAGATGATTTTAGGTGGTGTGTGCCATATATTATTCATTTATTCATTGTGTGTTAGAATAAATAGAATTACTATATAAAGCACATAATTTTCTGGGTATTAATGTTAAGTAAAAAAAAAAATAGGAGAAATGAAAAAAAAATGTTGAGTAAAATAGAAATAAACTCAGAGACCAAACTGGTGGTTGGTTGTCAGAGGGGAGGGGAGTTGGGGGAATAGGCAAAATAGGTGAAGGGGATGAAGAGGTGCAGACTTCATTATAAAATAATTCAGTTACAACAATGAAAAGTACAGCCTAGGGGATACAGTGAGTAAGATTGTAGTGACATTGTATGGTGACAGATGGTAACAACATTGATCACGGTGAGAGCTGCCTGTTGTAGAAGCATTGAATAATGTATAAAATTGTCAAATCAGTATGTTGTACATCTAAAACAAATATAACACTACATGCCAATTATATTTCAGCTAAAAAACGGAACTTATTTAAAAGGCAAGTATTTTAAATAAAAATAATGACAAAAAAAAGAAAATTGTCGAACTACCACGTGGTACACTTGAAACTAATAGAACATTGTACATCCAACTGTACTTCAACAATAATAATTTAAAAAAAAGGTTAGTAAAAATATCGGCGGGATACAGATAGAGCAAAAATCATGAAGAAAGGACATTTGGGAAATGCTAAGCTAGATTATCTTTAATTTCATTTGAGATCTACTATGTAAAGTATCTGATTTCTTTTTTGTTTTTAAGATTGATTTATTTTAGAAGAACAGAGAGCGAATGAGTGGGGGGAGGGGCAGAGGGGGAGACTCTTAGGCAGACTGACCGCTGAGCTCAGATTCCCAGGTGGGGCTGGATCCCACCACCCATGTGATCATGACCTGAGCCAAAACAGTCAGACGCTTAACCGACTCAGCCACCCGGGTGCCCCTAAAGTATGTGATATACTAAGGGACATAAGAAGATCACTGACAACCTTACAGAGGTATCTGTCTATTCATTATAAGAGATTTCTGGTCCAGATGAGGCCATAGATACTCTCTGTGTGGCCTCGATCACTGCAGAAATTTCAACGTGACTCTAGACCCCAGGGAGTATAGTCTGGCATGAGTCTCAGTGGACCTCAGAGGCAGGACACAGAAATGGGAGAACTGGATCCAGGGTCAGGCCAGAGCAATGACAAACGTCTAATGCACGGGATGACTCAAGGTTCTGCTGACCCCCTCTGGCCGCTTTGGTCCCATCTTCTCTGTTGTATTCTCTCTGCAGCCAAGGCTGCCTTGTACACTGTGCACATCGCCTTGGTTCTCAAAAAGCAAACCATCCCTTTCTGGAATAGGGAATATCGAGAGGCTGCCAGTGATCCTTCTTTGCCTTCTTGTGCTAGTCTCTTAGCCAAACATTTTACAGAAACTCTATTCAAAGAGTTCTTAAGCCTTTCTAGGTCCCTCTTAGAGGACAATTTCAACCCACCATGAGACTGCTTCAGGATACCCTGAGCATCTGGTTGTCTTGCTTTATTTTGGGGGGATGGGAGACCACCCATCTTATGTTGTCTCCTGCCGAATTTGAGAGACAGGTGAGCAGGGACATCCCCTGGGTTGGAGTCTATTCATCAACAGTAATCAAGCATTTTATAGAACTCACGCCAAAAGTAACAAAGTTACCTGGATCCCCTACTTGGGCCGGGGTGGGAGGGTGGGGATAGAATTGTAATTGAACACTTTCTTGATTGCTTTGCTCTTTCTATTGAATCTATCAGCCCACGAGCAGCAATGGATTGCGCAGATTCTAGTCCGAGATGACCGTTCAGTGATCCTCAAATGAACCCCAGGCAGAGCAAATGGTGAGAGGAAATGTCCACGTTTTCTGAGAATTAGAGCAGCGTTTGTCCAAGCTCTGCCAGTGACCTATGGTTGGGCTGGTGGGAACAAGAGGATGCAGCTCTCAGCACTTACAATACTGTGCTGGGGTGTAGTTGAGTAACCTGCTAAGAATATAGTGGTTTCAACCATTTCTTTTAGTTTGGGGAAAAGATAGCAAATGTTTCTGCCATCAGGGAAAGATCTTTCATCAACTGACCCTTCCTTAATTTGTTTGGAACCTGATCATGCTGGAAAGACAGTGTAGTGTGGTATTTAGCAGGCCACATGGTCAAATGGGCTTTCCTTCACATCTCGGCTATCCCAGTTAGGAGTAGTGTAGCCCGGGTTAAGCGTTATCTCCTTGGTGACTGGTAGGGTGGAGGTAAGAAGAGTATCTAGCTCACAAGTTTGCAGTAAGGATGAAATAAAGTATCAGGTGCCTCTAAGGTACCATTTTGATTCTTCTTAATACTATTTCTCATTCCAGCTTCTGGGCAGGTTCTGTGCTGATAACTTTCACTTCCTGCTCTGGGGATTCTCTGATGCCCCAGACATAGAGAACCCATGGAGCTTGCTTGCTATCCTTGTACAAGGTTCATATTTTGTATATGGTATAAGACAAGGGTCAGGGTTCTATTTTTTTTTTCTTTTTTTCTTTTGGGTATTGAGTTGATTGAATATTGTTTGTTAAAAAATTGTCTCTTTCTCACTCATCTGACTTGTCCCTACTGGGAAAAAAAAAAAAATCCATTGACCATCTACGTGTGGGCCTATTTCTGGAATGTCCTTTCTGTTTCATTGATGTAAATGTTTATCTTTCTGCCAAAACCAATTACCTTGATTGCTGAGGTTTATACTAAGTCCTGAAATCAGGTAGGATAAGGACTGCAATTTTGTTTTTTAAAAATGGGTTTGGTTATTATAAGACTTTGGCATTCCTATATAGATTTTAGAATCCAGTTGCTAATATCTGTAAAAAATCTTCTTGAAATTTCATCCAATTGACTACTTTAAGAAAACTTTTATGTAGTCATTTTAATTTTTTTCTTAGTGCATTTTAAATTATATTTCCTCTGAGAAATTTCCTTTCTTGAAAGCTATAAGGATATTTACCAATATTTGCTTCTAGAAACTCAGTTTCATTTTTTACAGATAAATGTCTATTAATATGTCCATATATAGATATATTTAATAAATGGTTATCTAATAGTCTCAATATCCTTTATGGAAAATCCTCTTTAATTTTTGAGTGAAGAGGCACCATCAAATGAGCTTTTCTGTATTTATTTTTCTCCATTTCTCAAGCATAGGTTGATCCCCAAATCTCCCATTGTTTGGAAATAATATATAATTTATAATGTTCATTTTTATATACTTAAATATATATAAGTCCATATATATATATACTTAAAGTTGAGTGTCAATTTGTGTCCTCGCCATTCTGCTTGACAGATGTTACTCTCCTAGGTTAGGTATTAAGACCTCATTGCTATTCAGCAAATGGTTTTCCTTCCTTCTTAGATAGGGATATACCTTGAAATTTATGCATTGATTTGGTACAAACATGAAATGCACAGATAATGCCTACGCATTGTATACCATGGCTGATCATAAATGAATCACACACAGTGTTTCCAGGTAATTAGTATTTGCTGAAAGGTGAAGAATGGTTAATGGAGGCAGTTTCACTTAGAATATTGGGACATTATTGTTGAGAGGGAGAGAGGAAATGAAAATTTCTGAGCCCTTAGAGTGGTAGGCACCATGCCAGGTAATTCAGTGGCTTATTTCATTTAATACTTATAACAAATCTATAAAATGGCAATATTAGCACCATTTTACAGATGACATTGCCGACCAAGTGATGCACATTAAGAAACCTGCCTACGGTCTGAACAAGACCTTAGATTAAAATCTGAAATCTATAGTCTTTTTATAGTATTCCAGTGGTCTTAGAGAAGATCTAGAGCAACTTAAAAAAAAATATATTATTAAAAGGAATGAGCTTGGAGGAGTTGAGTTTTTGCTCAATTTTATGAAAATTGTGACAGATCCAGGACACAAATGCATTTTTTCCCCTCCTTCTTAGTTCTTAATCATTTTTTACCTTGTCTTTTTTACCCAGGAAATGACACATCAACTCACTGTCTGACTTTGAGCGCAGCTTCCTCGTTTACTGGATATGCGAGCTCAAAAGTCTATAAAATGGATATATAAACAGAATCTACCTCTTACGGCATTGCAACTAAATAAATGTGTAGATTTCTGTACAAAGTAAGTGCTCAGTAATGGGTACATTCTGCCACGGATGGTAACCCCAGGATCATTTTCTCTCTCCTCTCTTATCAGTGTCCAATCACAAGAACAAATCAGCTGTCATGTTTTATAAAAAGATTTATTTATTTATTTGTTTTAGAGCGAGAGAGCAAGCAAGCAAGCGGCGGCCTGGGGAGGGTGAGGGGATGGGCAGAGGCAGAGAGAGAAAATCTCCAGTAGACTCCCCTCTGAGTCCCGATCCTCACGAGGGGCTCGATCCCAGAACCCCAAGATCATGATCTGAGCTGAAATCAAAGGTCAGCTGCCTACCTGACTGAGTCACCGGGTGCTCCTCAGCTTTCACTCTTAAATACACAGGTATAAATTTAATCCTATGTGTTAGCTTTTCTATAGATTATTTCATATGTCTTGTACCTCATTTGGTCCAGGTGTGCAAACTACAGAGATGAGCTGGAAAGCCTATTTAGAACTTGTGTTGATACAAAGAGTGGATAGATAGGCGTTTTAGGGAATTCCCGAAATCATGTTGCTTGACACAAAGCCATGTACCAAGTGCATGCCTAAGGCTTACAGTGAGATATAGAAAGTCCCTGTTCAAAGATCACGTTCCATATAGGAGCAGACATACTTAGAAGCACACGCTTGAATGACAACATAGGACCTGGCGGAGGAGTGCGCTACTCTGAGATGCTAGCACCGAGATGTGGGAGAGTTCATGTGTGCAGCAGGAGCACTAGAGGTCTAATACTCACATGTGTATTGGAAAAAGAGCCAAGGTGATCCACACCTTTAAGGAGTTTAAAAAAATACTCTACATTAAAATGTAGGGGGACTGTTTTTGAACCATGACCTTGGTACTCCTTTCATTTTTTGGAAAAACCATTTCAACCTGTCCACAAACAGTAGCCATGAGTTCCATGTTTAAGCTCAGAGTAATGAAAATGAAATAAAAGTGGAAATTGAGTTTCCCTGTTGCTTTAGCCACCAGTGCTCATGAATCCAATATCACTATTGGCTACTAGGGATAACAGTGCAGAATATTATTTCCGTCATGGTGGCAAGTTGGTGACAGCACTGAAAACCTGGCCTCCCCTTAAAGCGGTCTTCATGGTTTCTCCTAGTCTAATATTCTAAGATTTGCGGGATGACCATTTAGACTGGGATGGGTGGTGTCAGCTTGTTTTATAGGACAGTCTCTATGAAGGTTCCAGGAACACGGGGAGGAAGTCTGTGGGAAGCAGACTCCCCTGTTGCTAGTAGGGACTGCATTGTACTTCACCCCCCTTGCTCCCTCCTCTTTCAAGATCAGCCAGCAAATTCCATACGTGGCAGGTGGCTGGCTTTGTAAAGGTACCATTATTTGCCACTCTGAACATGATGGTACTAATCAAGACAGGCTGGATTATAAGTGTGACAAACAGCTCCCAAACTCCGCTTAAAACACAGGTTTATTTCTCTCTCACATTAAATACAGAGGCCGTCTGTGGGCTTGGTTTTGCATCCTCTTTATTCCTGGATGCATGCTCCCAGGGCAAGCAGTTTTTCAGCACAGCAAAGAGGAAAAAGGAATGGTGAATCACAGCCTGGCATTTAAAGCTTCTTCCCATAATACAAATGAAAGGAATACGAGTGGTTACTTACTGGCGGTAGGAAAAAGATACCGCAGAATTGTAGTAGAGATTCTCAGAGTATATATCTTAAGACAATTTTGACTATTGAGATTACTCAATATGTCTACACAATAAAATCAATAAAATGAAAAACTTGAAAAATTGGGGGGGGGGGGCGGAGAGTGTTCTATGCCATGTAGCCTCACATTTCTTTGGCCCAGGTGAATTCATGGCCAATATAAGCTCAAGGGTATAAGGAAGTACAATGCTAATACATCCCTGGAAAGCCAATAGGAAATTGTGGATGGAGAATATGAATGATATTCATAGGTTAACCCTATAGGAATGCTGCCCATGGGGCAAACAAGGAAAGATCAAATATTTGAGCTATAGTGGTGAGTTCCATCAGATGCTGTGAATTATAGACTTCATGTCCATTGTCCTGTGAATTGATGCTACACAGAAATGCCTGATCGGGTCTGTTGAATATCCTCCTCCTCCTACCCTTCCTCATCTTCCTTTTCAAGAGAAGCTGGAAATATATATTATGTGAAGTAGCTTCATTAAAAAAAACTGGCTCATTATTTATAAACAACGTGTGGATGAAAGAATGTACAGTAATGCCAAGTAGCGTGTGTGTTCACCACTACTGAGGTCTGGGAGGGAGGGCAGGTGAAGGAGACGGTACAGAGACAGTGGCCTAGAAGGTGGGCGACCTGAGGACTGGTCCTACTATTATGGCAAACTGTGTGACATTTGTGAGTCACCGAGCCTACCCCCTTTCCTCATCTATTGAATAAGTAGACTGGGCAAGATCCATGACAAGGCTGAGTATTTAGAATGGTCCCTGCAGTTTAAGGAGCTACTTGGAGTAATAGAAAAAGTTATTTCTTCATCCCCTTGCCCCTGATTCCATAAACTTGATGAAAATAACACCATAATTCCTTCCTCTATTTTGCTAGGTACTGGGGCAGGGACCAGTGATCTGGGAGAGGGAGAGGGAGGTGTCACAGAGTTGTCAGTACCCCAGATACAGACTGTAGTCAGAGCATCCCTAGGACAATGTGGTCTCTTGTTCACAGAAAATTAGTGGCACTGTATGGGGTGTCTTGAAAGTGGGACAGTTAATAAGAGTTTTGATTATGGTATTAGATTTGGGTTTAGACTGTTTTTGAGTTTAGACTGAGCTCTGCTAGTTAGCAACCTGATGTCATCACTTGTCTTTCTCTGCCTCTGTGCCATCATCCATAAAATTGGGATGAGAAGTAATGGTATTTATCCCATAAAGCTATTGGGAACAACATATATGAAAGGCCTCCTATTTAACCTTTCTTTTTTAAAAGATTTTATTTATTTATTTGACAGAGAGAGAGAGCACAAGTAGGCAGAGCAGCAGGCAAAGGGAGAGGGAGAAGCAGGTCCCCCACTGAGCAGGGAGCCCAACTCGGGACTCGATCCCAAGACCCTGGGATCATGACGTAAGCTGAAGGCAGACACTTAACTGACTGAGCCACCCAGGTGCCCCCTATTTAACATTTCTGAGCCATTGTTGCTACCATTGTGCCCAGATCTCTTCTTCCACCCACTCTCTCCCACGCACACCATTTCTGGAATAGAAACCTGTGTTCCCCTGATTTTCATGGAAATGGTCCTCAATGTGCAACAGAAGAAAATGCTGTGTTTGACTTCCTAACTTTTTTCTGATCAGATCTTATGTAAATGTAGCTTTGTGCCTCTGGACTTAGGAACTCTGGAAGAGATGTCTTCAGGGGAATTCTTGTCTTGCATTTGTTTTACCATGAACATTTCAGTTTTAAAATCCTATTTATACTAACCAGAGGGGATTTGCATTGTACTGCAAGTCTGGTAAAAATGTGAAAAATAACAGCTTAGAGCTTCCCCCATCACTGATGTGAATCCAAGTGGAATAACCAAGACCAGCAAAATTTCCAAAGTTAGGAAATTTGAAACATACTGGTAATTAGCAAAGTCACTATTATTCAGAATTTATTGAAGTTGTATTCTTCTTGTGATGAATTTGGAGAACTGTGGGTATCAAGGCCAATGCGAATCATTTCAACTTCAAAGTCCTTTCCCTTGATTTGAAACATTGAAGATCTGAAAGTTAAAGTACGCTGGCATCATTTTCTTGGGTGCTGATCTAGGTTTCCATTGCAAGGATCAGAGTTGATCATTGCATAATTGAGTATCAAGAAACTAATAACTCATCTGTTAAGACATTTGGCTTTTATTACACTCATTTTTCTGTGGAGAAAACCTACTTTGTTTCTCAAAGGCAAATTGAGCTGCTTTTTCTCCTTCAAGTAGATCCTGTCATAAATGCTCATTATTAAATTCAAAAGGAGCATACATGTTTTGGAATCAAGTAAAATTTTAGTTCTGTGTTGGAGCAGTTGTACAAAAGACAAACTCTGTGTAAGTCTTTTATGGATGTACAATGTGTTCTTTAAAAAGGCTTACTGCTTTTTACCCAAACTTAAAAATTATACATGCTCATTGTAAATACAAAGATGTATCACATTACCCTACCATGCAGAAATCATGCTGTTGATTCTTGGAAATAATTTGTTTTTTCCCCATGTATATAACAACATAAAAATCACAGTCCCAAATAATTCCAAATTACTTAAAACAGATTTCAGTGGGGGCATTTTTACATGGCCTTATTTTATTCTGCCTTTTCAAATATGTAGATTCCTAGTTACAGAAGACATATGTTGGTGGAAACTATAATTCTTCCTTAAATCTTCAGGGATAAAAATTAATTGACAGATTTTCTTTGCGTTTTACTTGCCTTTTCTTTCTTGAACTGAAGCTGAAAGAAATGGAGAACAAATATTAGATACCAATTAAACAGTTAAATGTAGAAGTAGAGGGTAAGGGTAACAAGTAAATGACATCAGTAATGTGTCTCTACATTTTCTAAATCAGTTTCGAGTCCTAATATAGCAATAAAATGGCAACTGTATTTTAACGGAAATAAAGGTAGTTAACCATGTTAAAAACAAAGTTTTAAATCCAAATGTGTCCAAGATTCATACTCTACTTTTCCTGGAAAAACTGTTGTAGAGGTTTGGTTTTTCCTTCACCCAAGTGCCTATTCATTATTCAAAAATGTCTAGATTATGTGCCCATATCTGTTACATATTTGTTTATTTTTAAAATACTCCCATGCACATCATCTTATGGGGGACTGCAGCAGTTCCTGAAAGGAAGTTTGCCTTCCTTCTGGGATCAAACGTATGTGACTCCATATTCAAAGGAATGTAGGGTGGAGACCCATTAGCCTTGTTTGTAGCTTGGAAATCCATAGATTGCACACACTGGATCTGAAGAAAATGAAGCCCAGTGGATAGCATGACACTGGGCAAGGATTTATTCAACTCCTTGAAGGAACAAGAGAGCATTTCACCGTTGTCACTGCTGAGTGACTCAACTCTTCATGCTTTTCTAGGTCAGAGAAAATCATCTTTTCAACCTGCTACTTTGAATAAGTCAACTCTTGACCTGGTGTGAAGTTATGAAATGTACTTAAGGAACATCATTCAATTGCTTGTTATTCTTAGGAGCTTGTCTCAATCAAGTCAGAGATGAGCCCAGTTCTTTCAACATCCATGGTCAGGAGGTGACTCAGAAATAAAGATTAGAATTAAATTTGTAATATCCAAATCCATTTTATGGTCTTGAAGTAGAAACATCTCCTCACAGCCTGCTGGGCAGTCTTCCCATTTCCCCTGATTCTTTTCCAAATGGCTGAAGCTAGAAATAATTTTGCTTTGACAATCAGCTAATGAGCCTTTGCATCATCTTTCCAGGTGCCTTGTGCTAAATGGAAGTGATCAAAACACCTAAA
The DNA here is from genome assembly GCF_004348235.1 of Phoca vitulina. Taxonomy (NCBI): domain Eukaryota; kingdom Metazoa; phylum Chordata; class Mammalia; order Carnivora; family Phocidae; genus Phoca; species Phoca vitulina. The sequence goes on from NW_022589735.1 coordinate 19,638,231, forward strand.
GAATATTCACATATCCAAAGGCCTTAAGGTATCTACTTTATGTAGGTTACTTTGAAGATGGATTTGGCTCTTTCCTATCCTCTGATTCCATACAGTATCTCTCTAAATAGGAGGTGAACTCTCTTTAAGTTTTGCCATCTCTTGTTTTGTACATCATTCACAGTGCAGTGAATTCCTGTAAAATGAACATGAATGAATGAATGAAAAAGCTCTTCAGAGATGAGAGCTATAAATGATGATGTGTGATGGCCATCTGGAAAAGGACAGGAAGCCATTCCTAAAGGGGTGAGAGAGCAAAGATACAAAGCCAGGAAAGTCCAGTGTGTTTTCAAGGAACAGCAAGTCCTTCATTTTTGACTGAAGGTGGAGTGAGTGAGTGAAGAAAAGACTGGAGAGTTTGGTTCAATATAGATTGGCACAATTTTTAATATAATTCTAGGTATTTTTATAAAATTTTCCAGTATTGGCTTTTACATTTTACCATCCCTACTAGAATATAACCATCAATCCGCAAATGAAACCCACATAAACCTAGAACGCATGTGGTCCATTCTTAGCATGGAGCCAAAGTAACAGCAGTCCAGTTGGAACAAATCTCCCCCTACCCACCCACGCACCCAAAGCTGTGGCAGCAATAATAAAAAAAATAGTTGAGTACATTAATGCACAGCACGACTGCTTAAAATTCTTAAAGGTTGTTCTCTTATTTCTAAACATTCCTACAGTCTGGCTAGTTCTAGGGTAAAGCATTCTCTCTTGCCTTTGCATTTCTTCCCACATTGAAATAGAGTTCTTTTTCCCTCCCCAAGGCCTTACCAGAGCTTTTTATTATGTAGATCACCTTAGCCTCTGTGTATCTAGTCTTAAGGTTGCCCCCCTGCTTCTGAGATTCTAAAGGAGCATCTTGGATCCAATTCAGCAAAAGAATCCTTAACCCTTAGTGAGGGAGTCACAAAATGCAAGCATCTCTTCCCCCTTAAGTCTGCCATACAAATAATTGCTAACTGAGAATAATGTGCTGGAGAGGAAAACACAAGGCATTTGACATTGGAGGACCAGGGCATAAGTCCACGATTCCAGTTCTTTCTAAGTGGGTTACCTTCTCAATTTCTTGTGAGATCCTGTCCTCACATTTCCAGTGATCTCCTGCAATGTTCCTGTTCAGTTCGGGGGAGCCTGTGAGGGCTCTGGGCTGCCCAAATACGCTCCCTGTTCGGGGTCCTCATTAACACTCTGCTCTTTGGAATTTTCTTGTCCCAGACACATGGTCTCATTTAATACCTCTTTTTTCTCTTTGTAACAGTGCCATTATTGTTTCCTGAAATGTCTGCACCTTGTCCCCAAAAGTTAAAGGCTATTTTCTCCATTTGTAAGCATGTGCTACCTCTAAAAACTAAGCCTTACACTGTCCCTTCTCTTTCAGTTCAGGATGAGGTAGTTTCAATCAATGACTTTTGTCTTCGTTCCTTTAAATAGCTGTAACCAAATACCACTGAGAGGTTGATTAGTAACAGCAGTTGATTTCTCAGAGTTCTGGAGCCTGGAAGTCTGAGATCAGGTACCAGAATGGTCGGGTGGGCCCCTCCACAAGAGGGCAGATCTCTCTTTGTATTCTCCCATGGTGGAAGGGACCAGGATGCTGTGGGGCCTCTCTTAAAGGGATGTAAATTGTATTCATAAGGGCTCCACCCCTCATGACCTAAGCACCTCCAAAGGGCCCCACCTCCTGATACCATCATATTGGGGTTAGGATTTCAACATAGGAATTTGGGGGTGGGGGACACACACATTCAGACCAGAGCAACTTTGATTAAAACAAAACCAATCCAAAAGGAAACTCTGTCCGTTTCCCTTGTGAAAAGCACCAGCAGGAGTTGTCAGAATATACAATTTATTGCTTTTCATCTATTTCACAGTGAAGGGCCATTGGGGCGTGAAGCTATGTTTTAAATAGACTCGGTGTACTCTTGTGCCCTCTGATATCTATATTAACAAGGTCAAAATCAAACTAGGAACCAGGAAATGCTCATAATGGGGCTAAACGTGATTTGGTCTCTGACTTTGTGCATTAATCGCTATTAGCCATGTCTTAGTCATACTTTGATCTACTGCTATTTCCCAAGGAAAAGACCTGTTTTGAATCAATAGAATGATTAAATCCATAAGTCTGATGTCATTATTTCTTAATGATTGAGATTCTAATTTAATTTACGTGCTACTTTAGTGCAGGAAACTAACTGATGGGTCAATTTGTTTTAGAGACATGATTGTAAAGTGCAGATGTGTAGCAAGGCTTTCGAATTAAAAAGGACATTACTTAACTTCATCCCTTTTGTGATACTTGGCATTTTATTAATATTCTTGATGCAAAATCTGATTACGTGAGTTTACCAAAGTGGAAGCCCCATGAAGTGGATGGAAGCTACGGATGAGGTCTCTGGGATGTATTCAGGTCCCTCATAATGAGGGGTAAAGCAGAACTCTTCTTGGAGCCTCGTCTCTTCTTATCCTGCGGGGAGTGGCTTTTCCTAGGCTGTCTGCAGGTGGCAGGACTTGAGGACGGGGAGGGGCTGACAGCTCATCCGTGCCTGCTCTGACAATTGTCAGCTTGATGCAGGGATTTGTGTTCTGAAAATATGCCTTCTGTCTACTCCATGCCACAGGAATGCCCTCTGTGACTCTCAGGACTGGTTGTGGGGGTGGTGTGAAGATGGGGGGAGGTTCCTAGACCTAAATGCACAACACTTTCCATTTTATTAAACAGCTGCCGGAGCGGCATTGCATTGTAGGTGCACTAGACTTTCTTTTAGTTGGGATAGTCTTAGGAGAGGTCACGGAAGAAAAACATAGGCACGTTGTTTTTAGGTACCCTTAAGATTTCCTTCTTTGACTTTTGTTTCCTTCGGACTCCATTTTACTTGTAACTCGTTTTCTAGATAAACTTCTAAATAGCTGTGTGATCCAGGGGATACTGCTTAAAAATGACCAGAACCCAGTTACTTATTTTTAAAACTGAGCACTTGTGGTGTGCGTGTGTGTGTGTGAGTGAGGGGGAGGGAAAAGAGGGGGAGAGAGAAAGAGAAGATCACAAGCTTAAAATAGAGCCTGACACATAGGCACTCAATATATGCAGTCTCCTATCTTTAATTAATCTCACCTTCAGTGATTGGCTCACTCTGACCCTGTGAAGCTCTTTGTAACCTATTTGTTCCAAGCAGTGTGTTTTCTCGGATCCCGACAATGTGAGTAACAGGAACTCTGAATCAAAGTACCATTTATACAAGATTAGGAGGGGAGAGACTCAGAGCCGAGAGGAAATAGATTAATTTCAGCTTCAATTTTTATAACTTTATTGGTGTGACATAGTACAAATGGGCTGCCAAGGCGAACAAATTAAGTGTTGGTGTCTAGGGACAGATTTTAAATCGCCATCTCTCCCTGTCTCATTAGGTACCATCCCCTCCCCCACCCCCATCCTGAAGTTCAGTTTTGATTCTAGCTGTTCAGCTGACTCTATTTTCCAGGGCAGAATTTCTGTCTTTGGAAGAGTTTTTCTTCCAAGTTTAAAAACTATGAAGTGAGATACAGAGAATTGAAAGTTCCCCAAGAACAGTGATGAAAACCATGGTCTGAATAAATAGATCTTTAAAGACCGTCTAAAGAAATTCTGATTATTGAATCTCAGGAGAAGAGTTTAAAGGTGATGGGGGGGGCGGGGATCAATAGCCCTGCAGTAAATAATATACACAAAGGTATGAGTAGCTGGGTTCTATTTCCCTTAAAGGAAAGGGAGGGCTTCTTTTCATTACTAAGACTGATTTGGATGCAACTTTAACACGCAGTTCTTGCCGGTAATGGTTAGCAGATCCTGGAATCCGGCTAACGTAGGAGCCCGTGAGATTTCTTCCTCAAAAGAATGTTGTTGAAAAGAAGACTCACAGTCTTTCTGATGTGGATGAAGAGCATCTCGCCCAGCAGCAAGCGAGGTGGCCATTTCTTCCCTAGGAACTATGGAAGAACTCTCTAGATACACATCTCAACCTGTGCTCTGTTTTCAACCCATTTCCTTGCTTACAGCCCAGTGTAAGATTCTGTTTGACAGAAGGGTGAGGCTGGAGAAAAAGTGTTTAAAACATACTGGTGTAATGGGAGCGTCAAGAGTTGACCTATCATTGGCTAAAGGAAATGAAGACTCTGCACGGTGCTCTGGAGATTTTCCAGATTCCATTTCATTTACTATTCACCAATAGTCCTATGGAGTAGGCATTATTATTTCTTTTTTCTGGATATAAAACTGAAACTTAGGGACGTGACCTCACTTGTCCACATTCCATGTGGCCTCCACTCCTGAGCATCTGTGGCGGAAGGCGTGAAGGCTGGTGTCACCCATATCTTCCTGAGGGCACAGCCAAGTACTTAGGAGAGAAACCATGTTGAAAGGATGGCTTTTGAAGACTTCTCCTCTTGCATTTTCCTACTTTTTAAAGAAAAACTGTCTTGTGATTCCCTAATAAGAAAACTAACCTCTCAGAAATGAACATAGACCCTAGGATATTTCTGAAAATGGGACAATTTAGTAATGTAGCATTTACACTGATTTTTCTACTTTAGTTTTATCATCTGGATACACATGTATTCAGTGGTTGATTTATTTTTTTATGACATTATACTTTCATGTGTTAATATTCTTAATCTGTCAAACTATGTCTTCTCAGATAGAGATTTTTAAATCTTGGGAACATTTCACCACTGGATTAAAGAGAGCATGAGGACACTTTCCAGATGACCGTACTGGTGGGAATGTAAAGGAGAAAACGGGGAAAAAATAAAGAAATTGGAGAAATTCAACAGAGAGAAAATAAACAAAGATCTAACACTTGGCTTCTAAAGTGACAAATCTCTCTGATTCTATGTAGTATTTTAGAGCCAAAGCCTCTTAAATTCATGGCTTCAACCCCAGACTAATCCTTGACTTTGCTCGTGTTCTTTTCTTGATCTTAGAAAATCAATGTATTTCAAAAACGTCATCATTGCTTTATAACAGGACAAAACTTCAGAATGAAATTAGTTTATTTGTATTAAAATATTTTTGAATGTTTTTTCCCCCTAAACACACTGGAAGGTGATTGTTTATTTTTAATTTCTAGAATCTTCATTTTTAGGGAAGCTAGTACTTATTGTAAAAATATGTAAAACTAGAAATTACCCAAATGCCTAGTAATAGTGGAATGAATAAATGTGTTATGTTTATGCAGTAGAATTTCACACAGCAATTAGCATGAAGCTGTAGATCTACCTGCAACAAAATGAGTGAATGTTACAAATGGGATGTTAGGCAAACAAATCCAGATCCTAAAGAGTCCCCAGTGTATAACCGTACATACCCTTTAGTTGCATTCATCTAAAAGTTAAAGCTTTGCAAAACAAATCTAATGCCATTGGAAGTCAGCCTAAGAATTTGCCCTGGAAGGAGAATAGCAACAAGGAAGAAGCCTAAGAGGAGTTTCTGAAGTGCTGATAATGTTCTGATTTTTGGTTTGGGTGCTTGGTATGGGAGTGTGTTCAGTTTGTGAGCTATGCGATTAGAATTGTAGGTGTTTCTGTATTTACGATGTTTCAATGAAATATTCACTAAGAGTTTAAAACAAGCCACTAAAAGCACTTGATGGGAAGTTTAGACATCAATACGTCTTTTAATATTAGAACACCATGAAGGTTACCATATTTTACTCATTTTTACAGTGCACTCATTTTCAAATTGTATTATCTTTGAAATGAAAATGTGTTTCATAGTTCATAATATATTAGTGGTTTCTCCCTCTTAATTTTATATAAAATGATGGTGCACTAGTTTTTTTTTTAATTTTTTATTGTTATGTTAATCCCTATACATTACATCATTAGTTTTAGATATAGTGTGATGGTGCACTAGTTTTAATGAAATACAGTATTAAGAGCATGTTACACTATTAAGCATTTGCTTAAATGGGAAATTAATATCTACAGAGATGAATTTATTGTGTTCATTTTGAAAATACTAAGTGAAGGTTTATGGTATTCTATAGCATTTTAACAAAATTTGTTGGGAGGAATTAATGTGTAAGTAAACCCTAATTTTTTTTTTTTATTTGAGAGAGAGAAAGAACAGAGGGAGGAACAGAGGGAGAGGGAGAAGGAAAGAAGCAGACTCCCCACTGAGCATGGAGCTCTCCCCAGGGCTTGATCCCATGACCTGAGCTGAAATGAAGAGTCCGATGCTTAACCGACTGAGCCACCCAGGCACTCCTTAAATATTTTTTAATAAGACAAAGATTTAATTGACTGCATTCGAGATGCTATTTTAAAAGTACAGAATTACAGTGAAATAAAAAGTAAAAAAGTAGCATCTTTGGAAAAAAATCATGAAATACATATGAGAATGTAATATATATTGAAAGTGGCATTTAAAATCAGGGTGGAAAGTTTAGGGGGAAAAAAGAAATTGAGTGAAATGTGGCTGGCCCTTCCATCTGTCACTTTGAGTCTGTGCTTCCCAGGATTATGCATGAGAGATAGGGGGTATCTGGCTTTTGGTTTATGATAGACTAGCCTGTGGGTGTCCCCAGGTCAAGGATAACTACTCTCCTCCTTTGGAAGTGCTTGTGTTTGAGCACCGTACTTGGCTCCTTTCACTTCCAAGGTCTCATTTTAACTCCTAGGTGGGAAGCGTATGAATGTATTAGCCCATCAACGGAGAAAAATGTCACCCCTGACGAGTGACTTAAACGAATGAAAAATAGTGCCTGAAAGTCCGCTTATTGCATAGACTTCATGTGATGACCCCCTAAATTTGAAAGGATCCTTCCAGTCTAACTGCTGAGATTAACTGATACTTGAAGAGAGGTGTCACGAGGTGGGGGTGCGTGGGCTCTTTGAACATACAACTTGTTAAAGGGAAAGGATAGTTTCTTCTGGAAATAGACTTTCCTGTTTCTTATTAATGGAGTAGATGAAATTCAGAAGACACTGCCTTGATTGCTCTCTTGTCAGTTAAAAAAAAAAAGTTAGGCCAGGAAGAAAAAAAAAACACAAAAAATTTCAATTACATTTACAGCAGCAGCTGAAGGGGAACAAAAATCAATGAAAGGAGCATACTTATTAGAGACCTGCAGTTGCCATAAAACTGAAACTAAATCACAGTGACAGTGTCTGAACTTCAGATAAATTGCTTTGAATTTGGAATGGGAGCCCGGAGAAATAATGGAAATGATATTGCGGTTGGTGGGGGAAACAGGGTTAGAACTTTTTATATCCATTCCTTCTCTGGATCTGGTAGATATTATCAGGATCAAATACTGATTTGTGATATTTATTTATTTATTTGTTTATTCATTAATTTATTCATTTATTTATTTTGCAGAGGGGGTTCTGTTGTGGCTCCAGTGGATAATTCCACCTTCTCCATTTCCCTGGCGTGATGAGGATGGAGAATTATGGGACTCAGATGTTTGGGGAAGAAGCAGAGCTTGCTGGGAGCCCCCACAGCAGGGTGACCCTCAGGGAGAAGCCTGTTCTCTCTGAAGAGAGGGCAGGTTGAGAAGGGGATGGGTGGAGGGCCAGGCAGCCCTGCTATGCTTGCTCAGTAGAGACACAAACCATCTCAGTCCAGAGATCTCTCATAAACCCCATCCTAGTGTGAAAAGGCATGACGTCCCACCCCTGCCCCACTGCTGTGCTCGCTGAGCTGTGCCTTTTGTTAGGCTCACTGGGAGTGCCTCATGTTGGGCTTCCAAGCTTTGGCCGATGGTGATGCTGTCCCTATTCTTGTTGAGCACAGAGGACTTACCATTCGCATTTCACCTAATTCCTGATACATACATGTAACGTAAATACTGCAACTAAGGTAGTTACAGTGATTGAACTAAGGTAGTTACTGTTACTTTTCTTTGTTCCAGTCTCTATTTTTTGTTTCTTTTTCCGCCCTTTACCCTTCTGTGGGTTACTTGAACATTTACTTAGAATGTTTTATGTATCTCTATAGATATTTTTTAATACTTGTTTTTGTATAGTTTTTAGTAATGGCTCTAGGTAGCCCTTCATGTATGCATAACTTAATGTAAGCCTCATGTTGATGTCATTTTACCATTTGGAGAGACTTACAGAAACTTTACCTACATTTTTTTCACTTTACCCTCCTCTGTTTATAATTGTTTTAAGTATTTCATCGACTTATATTTAGAACTACATCGGCGAGTATTAACAGTTTTGCTTCTATAATCAAACGTAATGTAGACAACCCAAGAGGAAAAGGAAAGCCTATTGTATTAATTTTAAATACTTTTGCTTACAGTATTCTTTCATTGTGCCAGGGTTCCTTCTCCTCATTTTCATTCTGTTTAGAAGATTTTCTTTAGGAGCGCCTGAGTGGCTCAGTTGGTTGAGCATCAGGCTCTTGATTTCGGCTCAGGTCATGATCTCAGGGTGGGGAGATGGAGCCCTGCATCAGGCTCTGCACTCGGAGTGGAGCTTGCTTCAGGTTCTCTCTCTCTCTCCCTCTGTCTCTCCTCTCTCTTTCTCTCTTAAAAAAAAAAAAAAAAAGATTTTCTTTAGTCATTCTTTCAGGGTAGGGATGTTGATAACAAATTCTTAGCTTTCCTTTATCTGAGAATATCTTGCTTTGCCTGTTATTCCTGGGGGCTATTTTTGCTGGGTAAAGATTTGGGTTGACATTTCTTCTTTTTCAGCCCTTGAATAGAGGGTACTACTTCCTTATGACTTTGGTTTCTAATATGAAATGCATTGTTATTCAGATTTTCTCCTATAGATAAGGTGTCATGTTTCTCTTGTAGCTTTTAAGATTTTTCTTTGTCTAATTTTCTAAAGTCCAATTATGGTGTGTCATCACATAAGTTTCTTTGTATTATCCTGTTGGTGTTCATTCAGTTTACCAAATCTGTAAATTGGTATCTTTTGCCAGATTTGAGATGTTTTCAGCTATTATTTCTTTGGGTACTTTTTTTACCCCTTCCTTCTTCCTCCTCTCCTTAGTTATGACATGACTATTTGTCCTTTTGTTTGGCACCACAGGTCCCTAAGTCTCTCTTTGCATTTTTGGGGGGCCTATTTTCCTTATGTTTTTTTTTTTTAGATTGGGTAATTTCTTTTGTTTTGTTTTCTAGTTCACTGGTTCTTTTCTTCCTTCCATTCTGCTCTTGAGCCCACATACTAAGGTTTTTATTTCATTTAGTGTACTTTCCAGTTCTCAAATTTCCACTTAATTCTTTTTTACTGATACTGTCAATATCTTTTTTTTTAAATTTTTTTTTTAAAGATTTTATTTATTTATTTGAGACAGAATGAGAGAGAGAGAGAGCACATGAGAGGGGGGAGGGTCAGAGGGAGAAGCAGGCTCCCTGCCAAGCAGGGAGCCCGATGCAGGACTCGATCCAGGGACTCCAGGATCATGACCTGAGCCAAAGGCAGTCGCTTAACCAACTGAGACACCCAGGCGCCCGATACTGTCAATATCTTTGCTGAGACTTTCTATTTTTTTCATTTGTTTCAAGTTTATTGCTAATTACTCACTAATTTTTGTGTTCTTCAACATGACTTCTTTAAAATCTTTGTCAGATAATTGCAGTATCTTGTCCCGCCCTTGTTGGCCTCTGTTGGTTGGTTTTTAAGTTTGTGATCTTCCTGAATCTTGGTATGAGGTGTGATTTTTTTGGTTAAAAGCTAGACAGTTCATTTTATGCTGTGAGTCCCTGGACCTTATTTAAATGTTTGGCTTTAACTAGTGTCCTCTAACACCAGGTGTGTGAGATCAGAGTCTGCCATCTCATTCCTGTCAAGTGAGTATAAAAGTCCAGGTTCCCTATTCTGTTGACACCCAAGGGTTGGGGGTTTGGAGTCTTTATAACTGCCAGAGGGGGCAAAAGTCCAGGATATGCATACAGTCTCCAGTGATCACTAACAGTGTTGCGCAGAGACTGGGTACCTCCCATTGATGCCTCTTTACAGCCTGCCCATGGGGAAAGTCTAGGGCAGTCCACTCAGTCTTGGCTGCCATGCATGGGGTAGGCTTGCAGGTTTTTTTCTGTGGTGTTGGGCTGGAATAGAGTGGCTGATGTCTCAAGTTTTCTTTCTTTCTTTTTTTTTTTTAAGATTTTATTTACTTATTTGACAGAGAGAGAGAGAGAGGGAACACAAGCAGGGGGAATGGGAGAGGGAGAAGCAGACTCCCACCTGAGCAGGGAGCCTGATACAGGACTCGATTCCAGGACTCTGGGATCATGATCTGAGCCAAAGGCAGATGCTTGACCAACTGAGCCACCCAGATGCCCCTCAAGTTTTCTATCTTGCTAAGCTATCCTTTTCCTCATTATTTGGCTAGAGAGAGCAGGCTTTTGTTTTTCTGTGCTTGTTGGCATTTCTGGTTTAATGGCTTTTTCAGCTCCAAGTCTGGGATACAGGAGGCCAGAACAAGACAAAACCAACCAGGGACCTCACCACTGTTGATTTCTGGGCCCCGAGGTCCCTAGACAGTCTATCTTCTTCACTCCAGCTGAAAGAGTTTTCTTATGTTTGTGTTGTGTGAAATGTCCAGAAGTTTTAGTTACACTTAGCAGTGGAAATAAGGAAAAACAGGACTGTATCGTATTTTCCCTTTAATATGTTTTTATTCTTGTTTTGCCATTTTAAATCTGCTTATGCCTTGTTAATTATGCACTGAATTTATGCTGCAGTCAGTATGAAAAATGTCATTAATGCAGATGCCGTTGGTAAGTTATTTCTGAGAGTAAATGCATTTCATTACCTTGCCAAATGGAAATATAGATAAATGGTTGATGGGCTCCCAGTGTAAGTCTGTGTGAGCCAGATAGCACATGAGATGCTGTGTGAAGAAATAGTGTTGGTTATTAGCCTAATGTAAAACCGGGTACAATGACATGCTTCTGCTGACTCAGAAAAGACTGCCATTGTCTAAATTCAGCAGCTGTTAGCACTGACACAGGGATCACTCATTTAGAATGAAAATCTTGTAACTGTTGTGGGTAGCTATTGTGTTGGGCTATGTCTCTAGATCCTGCTTGAAGAGTCTAAACCTTGTCCTAATGCTCCTTGTCTGTGTTTCTGGAAACATTGCACATGACGTAGCTGCTTTTATGTATTCCTAAAAGTTGAAGATAATTGCCAGTCTTTGCTACACTTCATTTTACACATTTCCTATTCCCAGTAAGATTTTATCTAGCAAGTCAAGCAGTGGTAAATATGCATATTTTATTTTTTTAAGAGTCAAGTTGCAGTGAACTCTTAAAACTTATTTGCAAATTTACTTCCCTGGGCTATATTCCCAAAGAAAGTTTACTTGAATTTACATAAGACCATAATGTTTGTCTTGAAGGAGCTCAAGACTTCCTAGAATTGCTAAGAACACATTCACTGAAATTCCCCAAGAGGAACGAACTCTAGGCAAAGCTCCTAAACCAAGGGACTCCAATCTTTCCTGTTAGCTTATGTTCTCTGGAGGAAGCTTTCTAATTTATTTTCCATCTGGAAGACTTTGCTGAGATGGAGTTCAGAGCTGTGCATCCTCATGGCATATATCAGTGTCCTGGCACATAACCTGCCTGTGGATAGATTTCATCAGAAATAATGGGAAGATGAATGTGTTTACGTCTGACTCCAGTGCTTGTCTCTTACCAGAGTTGGTTGGTTACTTAGACACAAGTCAGAGGGTAAAATTAGACCATGGGCAGATTGAGGGTAGCCAGCATGCAAATGGATTAATTATGTCTTCTGTAATTAAATCAAGGTCTCGGGGCACCTGGGTGGCTCAGTTGGTTGGGCGACTGCCTTCGGCTCGGGTCATGGTCCTGGAGTCCTGGAATCGAGTCCTGCATTAGGCTTCCTGCTCACCGGGAGTCTGCTTCTCCCTCTGACCCTCCCCCCTCTCATGTGTTCTCTCTCTCATTCTCTCTCAAATAAATAAATAAAATCTTAAAACAAACAAAAAACAAGGTCTCACAAAACAATCCAAGGCTTGTACTGAAAGGAGCAACCTCTCTGTATTACAGTCTGTTTTCTGTCATGTTTGCCATTTGTCAGGCACAAATGGAGCAATGGTTTTACTGGTTATGTCAAAAGCTCCATGTAGAAAAAGTGCAAGGTGAGTGATGTCCTACACCACTAATATGCTCTGTTAGCCTTGATAAGATTTATCGACTCAGGATCAGAGTGGTAGCAAAAGGAATAAGATACCTCAAGTGTGGGTGGTAGTTCCACCAGGAACGTTGCCCGGCCAACAGCTTGGAGGTGTTACAGGGAGCCTTCCGATAGGGGTAACCCCACCTTTGTACCCACTTACGTAGGTTTAGGCTAGTCCGAGTGGGTATGTAGGAAACACACTTTACCAAGAAAAAGTAGCTGTTCTGGGACATCTCCAGGCCCATAAAACAGTAGGGGGAGACTTTGGGAGCTAATTTTGGGAGTTGTGTACCAGGGTCACTGACATCAACCAGAGGCCTTCTATCCTTTCTCCAAACATCCAGTCCAGCTGGGCCAGGCTTCAGGGAAGGGGGAGGGCAAGGAGGTCCTATCAGTTTTCTTCCAAGACCAAATGAAGGGCTGTGTGGTAAGCAGCTAGAGAATCCGGGCAAGAGATAACTGACCGGGGGCTCTCCTAGGGTATCATTAATAAAAGGGAACATTGAACTACAGGGTTTGGCGTATAAGGGATGAAATTAAATGAGAAACCAAGTGAGACTCCCAGGTGTCTTGTTGGAACATCTGGGTGGATGGCAGTATCGTGTCATGGCTGGGAAATGATGGGGGAAAGGGGGCAGCAAGACCCAGGGACTTTGCCATATTAAGATGGTGACATTTATTAGATAATCCAGGGGATCTGTCTGGTACAAAGATGGGCATCCATAGTTGGGAACTTACCTGAGGGGTTATGTGGCATTTGGGGGCACATAAGCCAAAAGCTTTGGTGAAGGTATGTTTCTGTAAATAAATCTGCCAGAGTTTATTTTTATGATCAAAGCCTGAGCAGGGGGTTTGTGCTCTTTGTTTCAAGACTTGTCGGGGATTCATGTGTTACTTCTCAGAAAAAAAATGTTTAGGTTCCTAGTGAAACATCCTTCCTCACGTCAGGAGAGAGAGGAGTCCATTCGTAAGCTTTTTTCTTGGGGGATTCATTCAGCCACAGGATCTCACATTCTTGGATTTTATTGCCTCTGACATCAGTTGGTGCGTTTCTGTAGAAGTTCAAGGCAAATGTTGTTGAAAAGCGTGTTTAGCTTAGTCTGCCCATGGGAACAGGAAGGGTATGAGGTGAGGATGAACTTGGGAAAGATGACAGCTGCCTAAACACAAGTGGTATTTTCAAAGAAAGTTCAAACTGAGCATATTTAAAATGGACAATGCTAAGGTGGGGATTTTCTCTGTTCTCTGGCATGAATAGTTCAATGATTATTTTCATTGAGTTCTAGTTTATAGCTTGTTTATTTATACCTGGCTGGTTCTCCCACAATCTGAATTTGTTTTCCAAACATTTAGCAAACCCTCAACAATGTGTAGAGAGGATGTACTGGGCTTGCTCAACCTTACCTATTCTTTTCTGTGAAAAGCAGAAAATGGAAAAACATGTCTTTTTGAACTCTAAAATACAAATATACTTTGTTATGAGAGATAGCCAGAAAATGTCATATCTCCTTAGCTACTGACTTCTAGGAATAATGTTCTGGGAAGACCCAGAGATTTTTTTAAAATCAATTTTGAGAGGTGTGTGTTTTAATAGTAAAATAGCATCTCTAAAATTACAATGTGTCTTAGAATTGTCCATGTGTTTTATTTCTTAGTGATACATAAAATAATGGTGTGTTTTACAGTGGAAGACATGGTATGTTGCTGAAAGTAACTAGTGAAGAGAATTAACATCCAAAAACTGGTAGAGGACCAACATGTGAAAAAGAGAAATGGATGTTTAGTGCCAATATTGGAATTAGGGATATAAAATGAGAATTGGTTGGATATTCCTTGATTCTGATACTTTTTTGAAAGATAATTCATTACTTTTTATTTGGAACCCCCAAAGCAAAGCTTTTATAATGACACATAAATTGTTTTCTCAAAAAATTCTATTAAATATTCTTAAATTTGAATTTCAAGGAATGCATTTCAAGCTTTTGATGATGTTACAGAGCTTATGGTTTATTCTACTTGACTAACTCACCTTATCTCCACTGACTTGAGAAATCCAAAACTAGATAGAAAGAAAAAGTCTCAAGTTTAAAAACCTGTAGATCCAGGATGATCTCTCTTGGTTAGACGGTCAAGAATTACTGGCATTATTTTTGGAGGCTGAGAGATACAGTCCAGAGATTCTTCTTATGATAATTTATAATAATAAATTGTTCATTAGCATTTTCCTCCTGAAATAATGGGTTCAATAATTCATTTCCCAGCATCTGTCAATGATTCTCTGTGCCCTGTGCTTTGTAGTCATGCCTTGATAAAGGCAGTTTGACAAACAGAATTACCTGAATTGGGTAGGACTTTTGTCCATATTGGATTTATGGGTGATGGGGTTTGGCCCAGTCACCCCACTGTTCTAAAACCTTGACACCTACCCCATCAATCTGCCTATAAAAGGACAACCCTATTTCTAAAGTGACAAAGTCCATTTGTAGTAACACAGTCAGGTAGCAAAAGCTTCCTATGAAATAGAGCAAAGAGGAAGAGGTGAGAGATACGGGTATAAATTTAAGACCATCAGGAGAGCTCAGTTTGCTGAACAAAGCTAGATATTAGCCTATCTCTTAAGACAATAAAAGCATTTCCTTGAGACAACTTTTTGATTCTACCCCCACACCCCATAAGCCAACAGCAACTTGGCAATTTATTTGCAGATGTACTCCTGTCACCCTTTGACTAGAAGAAAACTTTTCTGGGAGTAAGGGGCCCACGTGGTGTTTTCTCCACATTATGTAGTATGGTAAGGCTGATGGGTTTTGCATATGTTGTTTTTATTGTGGTGAGACTCGTATTTTTCTCTTCACGCTTTCCTGGAGCAAGACGCTTTTCCGCCTCTCTCCCTGGGCCCCAGTCCATATCCAAGATAGGATAAAAATCCAAGGGGTTTTTGCTAGAGAGAGGGGAAAAAAAATGTTTTGGCTTCATACACCAGAGCCTTGCAGAAAGCAATAGACAATATTAGCAAGAGAAAGAGGAGTTTCTCTAGTAGCTGCTTCACTTTGAGGTGAGGCCTGAAAGGACCATTTTCTTTCATTTCTTCCTTCAGTGAGACCTGAATGGTGGAAGAGCCCCACATCGGGTAGCAGCACCAAAAGAGGGCAAATGAGGGTTTTAGTAACCCTACCACCAGAATGCCCATCGCCCCCCACTCCCAGAGTCACAGTGAGCTACAGTAAACACATAAAAAACATCTGTTGGTTAATGCTTGTTTTATAAAGTTTTAATAAGTCTACTCATCTCTACCTCCCACCCCACCCTCACTTAACATGCTCCTAATACCATCTGTGTAGAAATTCTGGAATAGCCCCAACTCCTGTTAGTGCCCTTGGTTGAAAACCCAGCCTTAATGGCAGCCTGGGGCAGCGGCCATGAGGAGAGAGGAGTAGGACCCTCTGGGCTGGGCAGAGGAGGAATAAAATCTGAGGGCACCATGTAGGGATGAGACCAGAAAGAAGTTTCTCTGAAGTCGGCCAAGGTGGGCTCTGTATGGATGGGGGAGGGGGAGGATGGCTCAGGAGAATACAAAAGAACTGTTTCGTAATCCCTGAAAATCCTTTGTATACTTGGCAGTTTAATTGCAAGAATTTTAAATAATGGACTCATATATCCCATTCTTCCCAATGGTAAGGGCATGGCTCTGGGGGTCACAACATCTTAGGTGAGAACATGGTAAATAAGAGTTGGTAAAGCTGGCAAAAGCAACTCTTATCTTTGGCACTATCTTGAAGTGAGAGGAAAAAATGATCTATTTCTGAGAACTTAAGCTAGTCAGCGATTTGTTTTGGTGACCTATTTTTTCAAATGTAACATGGAAGCATTGAATCAGATAACTCCTAAAGTCTGTCCATCTCCTTAGAATTCCCTGTGCCTGGATTTGAATCCTGGCTAGACCATACCTGCCATTTGTTAGTTGGGTAACCTCTAGTGGTTACTTACATCTCAGCCTCCGTTTTGCTAATATGCATAATTGAGATGGTTTCGTTTGACAGTTAAAAGATGTGTGACATGGTGCCCACTCCATAGTTAGCTCTCCCAGGATAGTTATGACATAAGTTGGGTTGTGATTACCATATCGTTTTATTTTCACTTGTGGCTTCCCCTGAGCTAAAACGACACCTAGATTTTCTCTGACCCTATATGGTTTCTCTCCTTCTCCTTAGTCATATTTTGTGTGATTAATAATGATGGAGTATTTGCAGAATATTTTACAACTCTTCCTTAGAATTTATCATTTTTCTGGGTGCCTGGTAGTCCTTTATTCAGTGACTTGAACTTGATGCTAAAATTTTAAGTACATGGAAGGATTTGACTAATTGAGTGATACAGAAAAAATTGTGGAGAGAAAGTGGGATATCCATATATATGAGTAAGGAAAAGAGACCTTTTTCTATTACCCTAGATATCAGACATGTTGTTCTGGAGAGGGCCACAACTGAGCTAACCTTTGGGGAGACACAGTACTGATTTGGGCCAGTCTCCCACACTCCTGAGCTCCTAAGGAAGCCATTTTATCTCAGGAAATATTTATTAAATAAATATAGCACAGTGACAGATGTGAAGGAAATAGGAAAAAAAATAGTCCAACTTGTGTAGGAAGGACTCCCAAGGCAAGGTAACATTGATACTAGGTGAATGACAACTTGGATCACCTGGAGTTTGTTGGAAATACCTTTAAAATTTCATTAATAGCCTCTATCAGGAACTCTTTGAAACCTAGGGTGGTTTTTTAAATGTAAAAATTATTTTCCTAATTAAATAATTAACTTGTGATGTTGCAGTCATAATTGACCCCTCCTATTTCTCAGAAACCAGTATCTAAAATGCAAACCATATCAAAAGACCTAAAGCAAGGGTTAAGTTGCCACACACACACACAAAATACGTTCTTGTTTGGTTATCATGATGACCTAAGCTTTGTTTGAACTGGTTAGAAGAGTTAAAAATGGGGAGATTTCAAACAAAATCCAGGTTTCCATGCTGTCTTGAAAGTGCGTCCTCACGGCCACTTTCTACTGGAGTCAAGCCATGGCTGTCCCTATGGACAGGACTTAATGTCTGAAGACAGCTAGCGTTCCCACCTCATCCTCCAGTCAAGTTCACTTACCCTTTTTAGTCCACCCTCTCTCTGCTCTTCTTCTGACAACTGGATCCTGCTGTTTTATCCATCTGTGTTACCTGCTTAATCCCTTTGACCATCTGTGTTTACATCATGATTGCATTTTTTTATGTTTACTCTTGGAATATCCCTTCATGATTAACTTGTCTCTGTCTTCTCATTTAAATATTATTGAGGGTGAAGGGAGTTCTTCAGCAGTACCTATTCAAGAAGCAGAGACTGGCCTTAGCAGAACTCTGAAGGACATGAATTTGGATGAGCATAGTTGGAGCATGACTAGTGCCCTTCTCCAAACTACTCCTAATAGATATGTGGTCTTATCAACACCTGTTTGAAGGGGCTCAAACTCCAGCATGCTTTTTATGAGATTTTTAGTGTTGGTTCAAAGACTTTGGAACAGGAATTTTATTTGTTAGCATGCCCACCTATCTGTCTTCCTTGCTAGGATGAGTGAAATATCCAGAGAACGTATAATGGAGATGAGGGCAGAGAAAGCCTTTGAGCGGCATAGTTTCCAGTATGAATAGAAGTTGCTCTGTATAAACTAACTCACTGAAAATTATATACCCAATATCTACTATGATTCTAGCCCTGTTCCTTATGCACTCACCACTGTGGTGTAATCAAAAGGGCAGGTGGGGGTTCATCCTTTAATTATGACAGGAGAATAAATGAATGAATTAGATGACTTTTTGAAATCCAGAAATTCTGAATGAACCCATGACAGAGGTAATAATTTATTCCAGGGGTCACTTTTATTTCTAAAATCACAATTAGTTTTCATTCCCTGTTAGGTTGATACCACCCATCACATGTTACCTTCAGCAAGAGTATAGTTTTATTTTTCAGAGCAATTGCTCTTCAATTTGTGGCCAAGGTCTTTTTATTTTTCTCCTTTACAAATGAAGAAACTAAAGCAAGCTTCTCTGGAAGCCGATTTATTGGTTTAGTCAGTTATGACACAAATGGGTATGAGCAGAGAGTCTGTTCTTCTCAGACAAAAACAAACCATCACAAAACCTATCCTAAGTATCCCCTCAACCAGCCAGCATGTTCTTGCTTGATGTTATTCCATATTGGTCTATTTGTTCTTTAAGATGTCATCAATGACTGCTACAAGGGAACTAATCTATTTTAACTAGTCTCCTAGGTGGTCACTTTAATCTTGGGTTCATGGTACTCTTTTTATCACTCTATTCATTTTACCTCTGAATTCATAGTTAGCAGATTTATAAAAGTGACCCAGAGGTCTGGTCATTACGAGTGAAACCAGTGAGCTCAGTACAGAGTCCATCATCTGCTCTTTCTCTATAAAAATTGCCCTTCCACAACTTATCAAATCCTTTTTTAAAATTTTTTATACTTTCCATCGTTACAGTCATATTCCATCCCTTCATCATATCAACCCTTATTTTTGTACATATATAAGTTTTTCTTTCTTTAAAATTTTGGGAGGGACTTTCTTTTAACAGACCAAAATACACCCAAAATCTAGTGTGTGGCACTGATCTATAATCCAGCCTGATCATATTTGATCACATTCTGTTTTTGTTTTGTTTTGTTTTGTTCTGCTTTTGTTTGTTTTTATCTTTATCTTTTTCTTTTTTCTTTTTTTCTTTCCTTTTCTTTTTTCTCTCTTTCCCTTTCTTTTCCCACTGCTTCAGGTCTTTTCTGATTTGTTTAGAGTATATTTTCTGGGGACGTTGTTACCCTGCTAGCATTTTGTTCTCTCATTAATCTATTCTGCTCTGCACAAAATGACAAGACGGAAAAAATCACCTCAACAAAAAGAACAAGAGGTAGTACCGACTGCCAGGGACCTACTCAATACGGACATTAGTACGATGTCAGATCTAGAGTTCAGAATCATCACTTTAAAGATACTAGCTGGGCTTGAAAAAAACATGGAAGTTATTAGAGAAACCCTTTCTGGAGAAGTAAAAGAACTAAAATCGAACCAAGTAGAAATCAAAAAGGCTATCAATGAGGTGCAATCAAATATGGGGGCGCTAACCGCTAGGATAAATGAGGCAGAAGAAAGAATCAGTGAGATAGAAGACCAAATGATGGAAAATAAAGAAGCTGAGAAAAAGAGAGATAAACAACTACTGGATCACGAGGGCAGAATTCGAGAGATAAACGATACCATAAGACGAAACAACATTAGAATAATTGGGATCCCAGAAGAAGCAGAAAGAGAGAGGGGGGCAGAAGGTATAATGGAGCAAATTATAGCAGAGAACTTCCCTAATTTGGGGAAGGAAACAGGCATCAAAATCCAGGAAGCACAGAGAACCCCTCTCAAAATCAATAAAAATAGGTCAACACCCCGACATCTAATAGTAAAACTTACGAGTCTCAGAGACAAAGAGAAAATCCTGAAAGCAGCTCGGGAGAAGAGATATGTAACCTACAAAGGTAAAAACATTAGATTGGCAACAGACTTATCCACAGAGACCTGGCAGGCCAGAAAGGACTGGCAGGACATATTCAGAGCACTAAATGAGAAAAATATGCAGCCAAGAATACTATATCCAGCTAGGCTGTCATTGAAAATTGAAGGAGAGATAAAAAGCTTCCAGGACAAACAAAAACTAAAGGAATTTGCAAACACGAAACCAGCCCTACAACAAATATTGAAAGGGGTCCTCTAAGCAAAGAGAGAGCCTAAAAGCAACATAGACCAGAAAGGAACACAAACAACATACAGTAACAGTCACTTTACAGGCAATACAATGGCACTGAATTCCTATCTTTCAATAGTTACCCTGAATGTAAATGGGCTAAATGCCCCAATCAAAAGACACAGGCTATCAGATTGGATTAAAAAACAAGACCCATCGATATGCTGTCTGCAAGAGACTCATTTTAGACCCAAAGACACCCCCAGATTGAAAGTGAGGGGGTGGAAAACCATTTACCATGCTAATGGACACCAAAAGAAAGCTGGGGTGGCAATCCTTATATCAGACAAATTAGATTTTAAACCAAAGACTGTAATAAGAGATGAGGAAGGACACTATATCCTACTTAAAGGGTCTATCCAACAAGAAGATCTAACAATTGTAAATATCTATGCCCCTAACATGGGAGCAGCCAATTATATAAGGCAATTAATAACAAAAGCAAAGAAACACATCGACAACAATACAATAATAGTGGGGGACTTTAACACCCCCCTCACTGAAATGGACAGATCGTCTAAGCAAAAGATCAACAAGGAAATAAAGACTTTAAATGACACACTGGACCAAATGGACTTCACAGACATATTCAGAACATTCCATCCCAAAGCAACGGAATACACATTCTTCTCTAGTGCCCATGGAACATTCTCCAGAATAGATCACATCCTAGGTCATAAATCAGGTCTCAACCGGTACCAGAAGATTGGGATCATCCCCTGCCTATTTTCAGACCACAATGCTTTGAAACTAGAACTCAATCACAAGAGGAAAGTCGGAAAGAACTCAAATACATGGAGGCTAAAGAGCATCCTACTGAAGAATGAATGGGTCAACCAGGAAATTAAAGAAGAATTAAAAAAATTCATGGAAACCAATGAAAATGAAAACACAACTATTCAAAATCTTTGGGATACAGCAAAGGCAGTCCTAAGAGGAAAGTATATAGCAATACAAGCCTTTCTCAAGAAACAAGAAAGGTCTCAAGTACACAACCTAACCCTACACCTAAAGGAGCTGGAGAAAGAACAGCAAATAAAGCCTAAACCCAGCAGGAGAAGAGAAATAATAAAGATCAGAGCAGAAATCAATGAAATAGAAACCAAAAGAACAGTAGAACAGATCAACGAAACTAGGAGCTGGTTCTTTGAAAGAATTAACAAGATTGATAAGCCCCTGGCCAGACTTATCAAAAAGAAAAGAGAAATGACCCAAATCAACAGAATCATGAATGAAAGAGGAGAGATCACAATCAACACCAAAGAAATACAAACAATTATAAGAACATATTATGAGCAACTCTATGCCAACAAATTAGATAACCTGGAAGTAATGGATGCATTCCTAGAGATGTATCAACTACCAAAACTGAACCAGGAAGAAATAGAACACCTGAACAGACCTATAACCACTAAGGAAATAGAAGCAGTCATCAAAAATCTCCCAAAACACAAAAGCCCAGGGCCAGATGGCTTCCCAGGGGAATTCTACCAAACATTTCAAGAAGAATTAATACCTATCCTTCTGAAACTGTTCCAAAAAATAGAAATGGAAGGAAAACTTCCAAACTCATTTTATGAGGCCAGCATTACCTTGATCCCAAAACCAGACAAAGACCCCATCCAAAAGGAGAATTACAGACCAATATCCCTGATGAACATGGATGCAAAAATTCTCACCAAAATACTAGCCAATAGGATCCAACAGTACATTAAAAGGATTATTCACCACGACCAAGTGGGATTTATCCCTGGGCTACAGGTTGGTTCAACATCCGCAAATCAATCAACGTGATACAATACATTAACAAAAGAAAGAACAAGAATCATATGATCCTCTCAATAGATGCAGAAAAAGCATTTGACAAAGTACAGCATCCTTTCTTGATCAAAACTCTTCAGAGTATAGGGATAGAGGGTACATACCTCAATATCATAAAAGCCATCTATGAAAAACCTACAGCGAATATCATTCTCAATGGGGAAAAACTGAGAGCTTTCCCCCTAAGGTCAGGAACGCGGCAGGGATGTCCACTATCACCACTGCTATTCAACATAGTATTGGAAGTCCTAGCCACAGCAATCAGACAACAAAAAGAAATCAAAGGCATCCAAATTGGCAAAGAAGAAGTCAAACTCTCACTCTTTGCAGATGATATGATACTTTATGTGGAAAATCCCAAAGACTCCACCCCAAAATTGATAGAACTCATACAGGAATTCAGTCAAGTGGCAGGATATAAAATCAATGCACAGAAGTCAGTGGCATTCCTATACACCAACAACAAGACAGAAGAAAGAGAAATTAAGGAGTCGATCCCATTTACAATTGCACCCAAAACCATAAGATACCTAGGAATAAATCTAACCAAAGAGGCAAAGGATCTGTACTCAGAAAACTATAAAATACTCATGAAAGAAATTGAGGAAGACACAAAGAAATGGAAAAACGTTCCATGCTCATGGATTGGAAGAACAAATATTGTGAAGATGTCAATCCTACCTAGAGCAATCTACACATTCAATGCAATCCCCATCAAAATACCATCCACTTTCTTCAAAGAAATGGAACAAATAATCCTAAAATTTGTATGGAACCAGAAAAGACCCCGCATAGCCAGAGGAATGTTGAAAAAGAAAAGCAAAGCTGGCGGCATCACAATTCCAGACTTCCAGCTCTACTACAAAGCTGTCATCATCAAGACAGTATGGTACTGGCACAAAAACAGACACATAGATCAATGGAACAGAATAGAGAGCCCAGAAATGGACCCTCAACTCTATGGTCAACTAATCTTTGACAAAGCAGGAAAGAATGTCCAATGGAAAAAAGACAGTCTCTTCAACAAATGGTGTTGGGAAAACTGGACAGCCACATGCAGAAGAATGAAACTGGACCATTTCCTTACACCACACACAAAAATAGACTCCAAATGGTTGAAAGACCTCAATGTGAGACAGGAGTCCATCAAAATCCTAAAGGAGAACACAGGCAGCAACCTCTTCGACCTCAGCCGCAGCAACTTCTTCCTAGAAACATCACCAAAGGCAAGGGAAGCAAGGGCAAAAATGAACTATTGGGACTTCATCAAGATAAAAAGCTTTTGCAAAGCAAAGGAAACAGTCAACAAAACCAAAAGACAACCGACAGAATGGGAGAAGATATTTGCAAATGACATATCAGATAAAGGGCTAGTATCCAAAATCTATAAAGAACTCATCAAACTCAACACCAAAAGAACAAAGAATCCAATCAAGAAATGGGCAGAAGACATGAACAGACATTTTTCCAAAGAAGACATCCAAATGGCCAACAGACACATGAAAAAGTGTTCAATATCGCTCGGCATCAGGGAAATCCAAATCAAAACCTCAATGAGATACCACCTCACACCAGTCAGAATGGCTAAAATTAACAAGTCAGGAAATGACAGATGTTGGCGGGGATGCGGAGAAAGGGGAACCCTCCTACACTGTTGGTGGGAATGCAAGCTGGTGCAGCCACTCTGGAAAACAGTATGGAGGTTCCTCAAAAAGTTGAAAATAGAGCTACCATACGATCCAGCAATTGCACTACTGGGTATTTACCCCAAAGATACAAAAGTAGGGACCCGAAAGGCTACGTGCACCCCGATGTTTATAGCAGCAATGTCCACAATAGCCAAACTGTGGAAAGAGCCAAGATGTCCATCAACAGATGATTGGGTAAAGAAGATGTGGTATATATATACAATGGAATATTATGCAGCCATCAAAAGGAATAAGATCTTGCCATTTGCAACGACGTGGATGGAACTGGAGGGTATTATGCTGAGCGAAATAAGTCAAACAGAGAAAGACATGTATCATATGACCTCACTGATATGAGGAATTCCTAATCTCAGGAAACAAACTGAGGGTTGCTGGAGTGGGGGGTGGGGTGGGAGGGCTGGGGTGACTGGGTGATGGACACTGGGGAGGGTATGTGTTCTGGTAAGCGCTGTGAATTGTGCAAGACTGTTGAATCTCAGATCTGTACCTCTGAAACAAATAATGCAATATATGTTAAGAAAGAAAAAAAGAAGAAGAATATAGCAGGAGGGGAAGAATGAAGGGGGGGAAATTGGAGGGGGAGAAGAACCATGAGAGACGATGGACTCTGAAAAACAAACTGAGGGTTCTAGAGGGGAGGGGGTTGGGAGGATGGGTTAGCCTGGTGATGGGTATTGAGGAGGGCACGTTCTGCATGGAGCACTGGGTGTTATGCACAAACAATGAATCATGGAACACTATATCTAAAACTAATGATGTAATGTATGGGGATTAACATAACAATAAAAAAATTAAAAAAAAAAATAAAAAAAATAAAAATTGCCCTTCCATTTCTGATCTTAAATTAATTTAGCTATAAAGAGTCAATATTAAAAATTTCTTTGACAGGCAAATTAAAGGTAGGGTAATTTGTTCTTGATAGAATTAAGGACTTCATGAGTTAAGGACTTTCATAACTGTTTCATTACTGTTTTCTAGTAATGGATTCCTTTATTTTTCACTACCTAAGAAAAAGAGAAAACAAAACAAAAAACAAGCTTAAATAGAGACCCAGGCAAAGAATTGTTTTTTTAAAAAAATAAGATAACAAAAACAAAGGATCAGGGAGAAAATTAATATGGGTCTGTGTTATACTCCTAGTATTTTAATTTCAGGTTTCTTTAAAACAATGATAGATTTATGCCTTCATCTTACTATTACTTCAGTATTTTTCTGTTTCACCCTAATTGCAATGATGCCATTAGCATTGAAGTAGCTTTAGAAACTAGGATTCCGGCAACACTGCCTTGGTTAAGGAGAGCAGCAGCTCTAGGGTTAAGAGTTTCTTACCGTATGAGAGCCACCCTACCAGAGACCTACATAACCCACGCGTGGCGTCTGATTTAGCATTTCATAAAAATGAAGGGACAGGAACAAGAACCGAGCATTTTATTTTGAAAGCATTATGCCTTCATGTACTTAAAATTTTACTTGGCAGGGCGTATCTTAAGAAAGGGAAAACATTTGGACAAGGGTATCAAAGAAAAAAAACCTTGTCATTGAGAAGTAAGTACCTTGTTCTTAAGGACAGAAGGAAGGATTCACTGTGGACTGCGGCAAAGCAGTTAAGAACCTTCGAGAAAAACTCATCAGGCTTTCATCTGGTCTAAATAATAAAACAGTCATAAATCTGCAGCCGGTCTCCAGCGTGTGGAGGCGATTTGATTCTAGCACGTCTCCTTCGCTCGATCCATTTCTTAGCAGTCCTGTCGTTGCTCACCGTGGAGGCAGATGGAAGGAAGTAAAACACAGTAGGGATTTAGTTGATGCCACAAGGGGGCGCACTTCTAGGTGCTCTGACCTATGGGCCTCACCTCTACTGGGCAATGTTGGAATACACCTGCTAAATTATGTTCAAACTTGAGGTCATTTTGATACAAAAAGGATATTACTCTTGCATTGTGTCATCTTGAAGACCAATGGTTTCTGGTGCTCGGTCCCGGTGTTGCACAACGCCCTGAGGGAGGCTCCATTTACATGATATCCCACCTGCATAGAGTGGCACAGGATTTCTCAACCTATTGACATCTTTTGGGGAGCAGTGAGTCTCAGGTAAGATGCTAGGACCCCTCCTGATGAATCTTCCAGGACTCTTTTTAATAAGGGTCCCTTGGGGATGATTCTTTGCAAAGACAAAAATCACTGCTATTCCTAAAATGCCTGAAAATTGAACACTGCATAGTCTCGGAACCAAGTAGAGTTACTCAGTACTGTGAAGCATGAGGACTTGGTTAGTGGGAACAAAAAAACCCCCACAATTTGACACAAGAGGAGTCCTAATTTGAATATTAATTCATGGAGAATTTTGTTCTATCTCAGAGGTATCTCCGTAGACTTGAGCACCGTTTATGTCAGGGTTTCATGGTTTTCTGTGTGGTCCATTAGAGGGTCCAGATCTGCGAATCAGGAATCTCTGAGACAAATATCAAATACAAGCAGAGGGTCCTTTATAGACAGAGCCTTGTTTTATTTTTCATTGCAAAGAGACTACAGAAAATTCCTAGATAATATTACTTAATGGATTGGGAAAGCATATGAAGCAGAACATATTGAAAGCAGCCTGTAAATGCACCAGGTCTGATCAAAGAATAAATAGCCCTTTTTGAAAACAAACAACGGAAATATATGTAATATGAATCATGCTGAAGTTTCTACAGTGCTTGCACAAAGGGGAGCAGGAACTAGGAGTCACATAAGACAGAAATTTCTGGAATCACTAGTTGTTAAAATATTTTTATCATGGCCATTTGCAAAGAAAATTCAAAAATAAACAGCATAATAAAGTGCCATGTACACATCGTCCAGCTTCAGTAGTTATCAACAGTTTCTAATCTTGTTTCATCTATCTTTGCTGAATTATTTAAACGAATCCCCAGTACCATAAATTCTTCAGAATATATTCCTAATGTCTACTGACTTTTTCCATATACACATTGCCATTAGCATAACTCATATGAACGATACGATCTAGTAACCAGTCTGTGTTCAGTTAGCCTAAATATCTAAAATAAAACCTGCCTTTTTTCTTCTTGTTTAGAGAGAGAGAGAGAGAAGGAGGAGGAGGAGGAGGGGCAGAGGGGAGAGAGAATCTTAAGCAGGCTCCATCCCCAGCACGGGGCCCTACACGGGGCTCGATCTCATGACACTGAGATCATGACCTGAGCCGAAATCAAGAGTTGGATGCTTAACCGACTGAGCCACCCAACAGTCCCTAAAATAAAGCCTATCTTTTTACAGTTGGTTCCAGTCAAAATCTAAACAGTCTAAACTTTGCTCTTGCTTAATGTTTGTAAATATCTTTTACTTTGTATCCGTTCTCCCTGCTTTCTCCCCCTCATTGCCATTTATTTGTTGGAAGAGAAAGTGGGTCTAGAGGCGTTTTTCCTATTTGGCATTTGTCTCATTGTTTTTTTGTGGCATCATTTACTTCACTTTCTCATCCGCTGCCCGTGTTTCCTGTAAAGTGTCAATCTCAAGTATGAATTTGATTCGGAGTCTTTCTCTCTCTATCACACTTTCTCAGCAAAACAAAGCCAAAACTTGGAAAGGTACTCATGGAGGTCCTGTGACTTTTCTAATACATCACACTGGGAGGAAGCCGCACTTTTAGTGATGTTAAGATATGCCGGCGCTTTAAAATCACAGCCTCATGGGTCTGTGAATTTCCCAGCAGCCTTCACCTAGTAATCATCCATTCATAATCCTCGCCAAGATCTTTGCTTTCTTTAGAGATGACAGCATCATGATTTTTAATGTTATCATTCCTTCTGCATTTATAGCTGAAATTGTTCCATAAAGCATAACATTCCTTCATGCAATATTATTATCACAAAATAGGGTTTGTACAAAAACAGAAAAAAAGATTTGATTACGCATTTAAACCCAAAGCCGTTGAAGGATTTATGGAATGTTAGGAATGGTGAAGAATCCAAAAGGATTGATTATGTGTGCTTGTTCATTTGCGTAACAATGAGCTTATATTTTAGCACCCTTAGAGTTGACCAATGAGGTTTTTTTTTGGAAAACATTGTATGTACTCTCATCAGTGGCATACATCATTCAGTCTGATTCTCAAATTACCCTATTTTTGACCAATAGGAGCTTGTTGGCTCTTTTGTCTCTTTTTATATGGCTCCAGTGATTTTTGAAACATTCCTTGGTTTTGGCACCAGATGTCCCGGGCTTGTTTTGAATATTCTCAGGCCTGGAATCACCCAATTTCCTCCCAAAGAGCCTTTGTTCTCTTAGTAGGAAATGACAGCTTGAATCTAAACTCTAAGTTGGCTCTTTGCTACTTCATTACCATTTCTTTTACACCTATTCAGGAGACGGACCTGAAAATCCAAACTTCTTTACATGGTGAAAATATATCATGAGTTCATAGGAATATTGGTCATTTAAATTTCAAATTAGAGGGTACTTACTACTTTGATTTTATATTCACATCTCTTTTTTTTTTTTCCTAGTTTGACAATCTTGGTTCTTAGCGGCATTAACATAGTTACTTAGATCTTTATCCTATGATATAGTAGTCTCAAAACAACAATGTCAGCATTTCTAATAATAAGACCACTGAGTACAGTGGAAGATTTCTTTCTGGTTCTTTTTGTCCTTAGGATATATCCCAAAAGGACTGGAGAATGAAAATACTGTCTTAATTCTGCAACCTCATTTCTTTATATGGATTTTCTACCAACATAATACACAGTTATGTTCATTTGCTCCAATTACTTTTCAAAATACAGGGATAGCTTTTTTGTTAATTAACCTCAGTTTTGTTTATTTATGTAAAATGCTCATCAGGCTTCAAAGTAAAAACTTCAAACAGAAGTCCAACTTTGATCTCTATCCCTGCCTGTTCTTAGATGTAACAGTTTTGGGTCATTTTTGGTTGATCTTTACGTATTTTAAAAATAATACGTATGTATGGGGCGCCTGGGTGGCTCAGTCGTTAAGCGTCTGCCTTCGGCTCAGGTCATGGTCCCAGGGTCCTGGGATCGAGCCCCGCGTCGGGCTCCCTGCTCCGCGGGAAGCCTGCTTCTCCCTCTCCCACTCCCCCTGCTTGTGTTCCCCCTCTCGCTGTGTCTCTCTCTGTCAAATAAATAAAATCTTAAAAAAAAAAATAATACGTATGTATACGCACATATATATGTATACATGGACACGTACAAATGTGTGTGTGTGAATCAACACCCCCGTATTGTATGTGTATCTTACACATTTCCAGCCTCTGTTTCTTACACAGACAGTAATACAGTACTATTAAAAACTGGTCTGCATGTTGGTTTCTGTGGGTTTTTTTTTAGATTTTATTTATTTATTTGCCAGAGAGGGAGAGAGAGTGAGCACAAGCAGGGGGTGTGGCAGGCAGAGGGAGAAGCAACTCCCCACTGAGCAGGGAGCCCGATGTGGGGCTCGATCCCAGGACCCTGAGATCATGACCTGAGCCGAGGCCATCCAGGTGTCCCTGCATGTTGGTTTCCCACCTAACAGTTTGTCCTGGAGCTTGCTGGATAACAGTAGAGTGTATCTTTCTCGTTCATGCCTATAGCTGTAGAGTACTTTGTTGAAGTTTGCTCAGGGAGTCCCCTAGGGATGGGCCTTGATTTTCCCCATTATTACGAATACTGTCGCAATGAATTATCTTTGCAGATGACCTTTTAGACTGTTCTCATTGTATATGGGGAAAGTCCTGAGAGTGGGGACGTGGAGATAAAGGTCACTGTGTCTGTAGTTAGGCTAGATATTAAATACTCTTGGGCGGTATCACTTAGCATTCACGCCTGTTAATACATGAGAGAACCTGATTCCCTGCAAGCCAACCATCCATGGAGATTGTTGACAAGGTTTTAGATGTTTGCCAATCAGGCAAGAAGTCGTATTTGAGAATAGGTTAATGTGCATTTAGGATGAGCATCTTTACATATTTTTAATTTTTTTTTTAAACAAATTCTCTTTTGGTCTTTTTCTTCTCAAATGCTCTTTAAATTTTGTAGGGTGTCTTTCCTGTGATATGTTACTGATATTTTTTTTTTTGTAGTTTTCAATTTGTCTTTTTACTTTTCTCAGGGTGTTTGTGTGTGTGTCTTTGTTGGGTGGATATTTTTTTTTTTTAAATGGGCAAAAATTTACCAGTTCCTTCCTATATATTGCTTCTAGATATTGAATCCTAAGTAGGAAAGGGTTCTGCAGTCTGGTTTTTAAAGGAATTGACCCATTTTACTCTAGTATATGTGCTGTTGGTTATGTTTCCTACATGGCAGTCTCTGATGGATCTGAAATTTATCCTGAAGACTGATGTGAAGAATGATTCAGACAATGATTCCATAGAATTGTACTGTTTTCTCGGCACCAATTTGAGATGCTGTGCTTAGTATATTCTGAACTTCCCGATGTACTAGCATCCATTTCTGAACTTTTTATTCTTTTTGCCAGTAACATATAGTTTAATTATAGATGTTTTATAATAGATTTCAATAACTGGAAGAAGCAGCTTCCCACTTCTTAGCACTTCTCTGGCTGATATTGTCCTGTTAGTTTTTTCCTGCAAACTTGGAAATGAATTCGTATAGGTCTAGAAGCAATTCTTAGGGTATTTGTATTGGGATTGCATTAAATTTATCAAGTAACTTAGAGAAAATTATCTTCATGTTGCTGTATTTTCTTATCCAAGAACATGGAATGTATTTTTACTTCTGCAAGTCTATTTTGTGTCTTTTGGCAATGTTGGACAGGAAAAAATATTTTAAGTAAAGCATTTAATAAAACATGATATCGAAGCCAGATTTCCTTAGTACTATTGACAGCTGAGCTAAACTTTCTAACTTGGAATATCAACATTAATATGGAGACAATGAATGTCTCTCAGGGTAAATAAGTTTCTACTGAAAAATACACCCCATTCAAGGAATCAATCCTTATTACTTTATAAACAATTTTTTCTATCCTATTTATCAGATAACTTTAAATGAGGCTGATAATATTTCTACTTGAGTATTCTGAAAAGCATATTTTACCCCATAATAAAATTAGACCTCTTGGGCGCCTGGGTGGCTCAGTTGGTTAAGCGACTGCCTTCGGCTCAGGTCATGATCCTGGAGTCCCGGGATCGAGTCCCGCATCGGGCTCCCTGCTCGGCGGGGAGCCTGCTTCTCCCTCTGCCCTCTTCCCTCTTGTGCTCTCTCTCATTCTCTCTCTCTCAAATAAATAAATAAAATCTTTAAAAAAAAAAAAAATTAGACCTCTGGTTGTACATCCTAATTTACATATAAGGCGGTCTTGGGGTCAGGTTAGCCTCCTATTGCAATCTCTTTACTTCAGCTTGAATCTCGATGCGTGCATAATTAAATACAAAGAGATGTGAATTATCTACTCGTTGAAATGCGTCAGTATCTGAGAAAAAAAACTGGTAGTCTTATTTTCGTGACCTTATATTTGTGTCTGCATGATCCTCTGTATGATTTTGACCAAGTTAAATAATTGAATATTTAATAATGCCAAATGTCAATCCAGACGCAAGGAAAATAACCTGTCTGAGGCGTATGCAGGCCCTGTGGATTGACTCCTTAACTGAATGTGGAACAGAACCGTCGTGGTTACGTGAGGGCCCTAGAGGAGACAGACCTTCCAGTCAGCATGGCTGTAGTGGTTCTCCACTGAGGGTGGTACCATGCCATTCATGGGCATCTGGGAGTAGATAGGGGGTGTTGTTTGTCTGACATGATAACTGAGAGTGGGGGAAATAGTGGTATTGCCAATTTAGAGGCAGGACCAGAGAAACGAGTCTCTTGCTGTAAAGACAGAGTCCTCCATGATGGAGAAATGTCTTGTCCAAGTTTTGTGGAAGGTATTGAAAATCTGGGAAATCTGGGATCCTTGCTTTGTGTTCTATGGTTAGGATTACATTAATTATGACTTTTTAAAAAATTAAAAAAAATTTTTTTGAGCAAGAGAATGAGCTGGTGGCAGGTAGGGGCAGAGGGGCAGAATCCAGCCAGTGCAGGGCCCAGCGTGGGGCTCGATCTCATGACCCTGAGATCATGACCTGAGCCGAAATCAAGAGTTGGATGCTTATCTGACTGAGCCATCCAGGCACTCTTAATTATGCATTTAGAAATAGACTGAAAATGGATGAAAGACCTAAATGTGAAACAGGAATCCGTCAAAATCCTTGAGGAAAACACAAGCAGCAACCTCTTTGACCTCAGCCACAGCAACTTCTTCCTAGACACATTGCCAGGGACAAGGGAAACAAAGGCAAAAATGAACTATTGGGACTTGATCAAGATAAAAAGCTTTTGCACAGCAAAGGAAACAGTCAACAAAACCAAAAGACAACCTACAGAATGGGAGAAGATATTTGCAAATGACATATCAGATAATTGTCTAATATCCAAAATCTATAAAGAACTTATTAAACTCAACACCCAGAGAACAAATAATCCAATCAAGAAATGGGCAGAAGACATGATCAGACATTTCTGCAAAGAAGACATCCAAATGGCCAACAGACACATGAAAAAGTACTCAACATCACCCAGCATCAGAGAAATCCAAATCAAAACCTCAATGAGATACCACCTCACACCAGTCAGAATGGCTAAAATTAACAAGTGAGGAAACGACAGATGTTGGCGGGGATGCAGAGAAAGGGGAGCCCTCCTACACTGTTGATGGGAATGCAAGTTGGTGCAGCCACTCTGGAAAACAGTATGGAGGTTCCTCAAAAAGTTGAAAATAGAGCTACCATACGACCCAGCAATTGCGCTACTGGGTATTTACCCCATAGATACAAGTGTAGTGATCCGAAGGGGTACTTGCACCCTGATGTTTATAGCAGCAATGTCCACAATAGCCAAACTGTGGAAAGAGCCAAGATGTCCAACGACAGATGAATGGATAAAGAAGATGTGTTATATATATACAATGGAATATTATGCAGCCATCAAAAAGATGAAATCTTGCCATTTACAACAATGTGGATGGAACTAGAGGGTATTATGCTAAGTGAAATAAATCAATCAGAGAAAGACACGTATCATATGGTCTCACTGATAAAAGGAATTTGAGAAACAAGACAGAGGATCATAGGGGAAGGGAGGGGAAAAATGAAACAAGATGAAACCAGAGAGGGAGACAAACAATAAAAGACTCTTAATCTCAGGAAACAAACTGAGGGTTGCTGGAGTGGAGGAGGGTGGGAGGGATGGGGTGGCTGGGTGATGGACATTGGGGAGGGTATGTGCTATGGTGAGCGCTGTGAGTTGTGTAAGACTGATGAATCACAGACCTGTACCTCTGAAACAAATAATACATTATATGTTAATGATAATAATAATAAAAAAGAATTCCCACTGAATCCAGTTTCTTAAAGAGTGAGGGCAGAATTAGAATCAGACTAGTTGCTTATTTGTCATGTTATTTATGTGTGACCAGGAGCAAAATGGTGCCTTTATTTTTTAGTAGAACCCATAAATCAATAGACACTATACGTATACTAGAAGATACGAAGTTTTGTTTGTGAAGGTTTGTTTTTCTTGGACTGAAGGCTTAAATATTCTTGTGCTGAGCTTTGAGATTGTGCAGAAATTAATTATGTTTTCCCTAATGCATGTCTCTATGGAATAAAAAGGCCTAGTCAAGGGAAATTGAGGGCCCTCAAAAGACTTTATTCTCGCACTCCAATAGCTATATAATGGAAATAGGCACTTTCCTTAACAGTGCTAACCAATATTTCACTGTTTCCATGAGATTGCAGTTTTAACACCCTTGGTTTACTAGAAGGTCCTAAGTACTTGATCCATGGTATGGCAAAAATGGTTCTTCCTTTTCTGGAAAGAAATAATTTGTCTCAGTTTGAGCTCTTGAATCTAAATACTCAAAGAAATGCTGCTTTTTTTCAAGGTGCCATTTCTGGAAACAAGGTCATGAAACTTGAAATGAGACAGTGGGTCCTCTTATTCAAATGATACTGCTTGTCAAGGAGTTCTTTGGAAAAAAAAGTAAATTTTATTGTTATTGGTGTACTAGGTCGGGGAAACACCAACACTAAAAACCAGAAAGAAATATTAGGTCATCACTGAACTTTTCTCTAGGAGGAAGGAGATGTTAACTTCAAAGGTAAACAGATTCATTAAAAACCTACCGAGATAGAAAACAAATGTGAGCAGATCATTGCTAAGTATCAACAGAAGATTTTTCTCTTAAATTCCAGCCACCAGAGACAATCGGAACTGCAAAACCTCAGTCCTTCCAGTCACCGCCTCAGTCTTGCTTTAATCTGTCAGAAGTGAGCGCAGGAAATCAGTGTTGGCGGTGTTCCCGCCTGTTCGAAAAAGCCGGAAGCCATCATGAATGAAAGCACACAACCCTGCATTTGCCATCTGTGCGGCTTCCAAACCTCTTGCATTTTATAGCAGTCGTCTGCCAAAACCCCAGCACGCCAAAACCAGAATAAAACCCCCCCATCTGAAAGAGAGAAGATGGCAAATAATAAAATCATCCAGACAGCAGAGAGGTAAAATTGCAGAAAATCAGGCTAAAATAACAAAACTGTCAGGCAGCGGGGAGAGAGCTTAGGAAATGGTGTACAAAGGCAGACTGAGAAAAACCGAAGGCTGAGGATAAGGCAAACCATTGTTCAGTTGAAAGGTTTTCCAAAGCAAGTATGCTCATTGGTAAGAAAATGTTAAGCTTTTCCAGAAGATGTGACTTCTTCCTTGTTCTGAATATTTGAGCTATGTTGGTTTGAGATAAAGCAAATCTTACATCTTGGAGCTGTCGGGCCCCATTTTAGCTTGATAAAAGAATAGATTTCTGGGAGAGAATCAGACTTAGGGTCTCACAGTTCTTAATTTGTCTTCTGGGATATAGTCAAAATTGGAAGCCAGATAAACAAAGCTTTGAAATATTTAAAGCCAGTAATTCTTAAGACCTTTTTAGAGAGATGTAAAGGGGATTGTGACTTTGATTTTATGTAGGTTAGTAGTCCCGCTCTAGCAATCAAAATGTATCAAACTCCTCCAATGTATGTTAATAAATTAATCAGGAAGAAACTTATATATATGTAGAATGTTTTAAAGTGACCCTTCTTTACCTAAGGGACAAAAGGGAAATTTTAAATGAATTCCTCTTTGGGGCTATATGCCACCTTCATTCCCCTTCCTGTCCCTCTTCACATTCATACACATAGGTTACAAACGGTATTAAATGCCTCCCCCATTTCTCTAAACAGTATACCATAAAGCATGAGAACTAAGGTACCTGCTGTAATGACAGATTAGAAATGTGTATGGATGTATCTTTTAATAGTTTATGCTATCTTGTCCTCAAATCTCTGGTGGAGGTGTTTCTTTTTCCAAAATCCGGTTCATGTTAATAGGAGACAATTAGGTTTTCTGTCCAGTTGATAATTGCATTGTAGGGGAGTGTTCTGCAGAAATGATTCCTGTGCATGGTCATCTAAAACTGGAAGTGCCCACACATTTTATCCCTAGCCCCTGGGATCTGGACATCCCTACAGCTCAGTGCTCAAAGCCTATAGATAAGTCTTGTTCTATTAGGTCCAGGGAAATGGCTCAAGGCGTGGCTTGACTGGGCATGTCCTGATCTCGCTATGCATTGAGAAGGCTTTCTCCCTCACACTGGAGGAGGTGGGTAAGCTTTGTGATAGTGGAAAACAAGATGGCTTTTCTAGTTGGGGGTCCCTTAGAATAAGGGCAGTTGGCTTCCTATGTTCATATATAACGAGTGATGAAAATGGGAGGGATGGGGAAACAATGCATTGTTGGGGACAAAGAGAATGTCAATGAGATGAAAGCTAGGAGGACCTATGACTTAACGCTTGCCTCCAAAAGCTTCACCAGGCATGGAACAGAAGGGGAGTCGTGCTGTTTCTGGGTCCCCTTGACCCCTTCTGGAAAAGGGAATAGGGAACAGACTGGGGTCTTTGTGCTCCTTAGCATAAAATATCCAAGTTGACCAGTGCCTTCGAGGGAAATTCAAGGAGGAAGGTACTTGATTCAGAACTTAGAGGGACAGTGGCCACCCCATTAAGATAGAAGCTCCTTTTGGCTGTTTTTCCAGACAACCCTGAGCTGGCTCTTACTTGGATCAGAATAAACCCTGGGTGGAGAAAAAAGACCAGCGGTTTAACTGGTCCCGATGAGGATGAACTCAGGGTACCTTGTAGAGCACGGAAGGAAGCAGGAAGCAAGAGGCTGGCAAGATCACTGCAGATGAACTTGGAAGCTCACTGTTGTCCAGCCCAGCCCAAGAGCCCAACAGGCTCCTTGCACACAGTGACTACATCCGTGTCCCTTTGTGTCACCAGTCTTTTAGACCCAGTGAATGCTTACTAAATGCTTTTGGAATAAATGAAAGCTTTGAAGTCATTTAGGCTAGGGTTTGAAGGTGGTTCTGCTCTTGATTAGCTGTGTACCCTTGGGCAAGTTAATTAACCTCTCTGAAACTCCATCTCCACATCTGTAAAATTATGATAACGATCCTTGCATTGCTGTAACGTTAAACAAGTGTTTCCATTGACAGATCCAGCATGATGCCTGTACTTGACTCTTCACCATTTTTCTCTGTGCTGACTCCTTTCCTTGGAGTTGATATTCCTTGGAATAGCTTCCTGTTTTTCTGTTTTATGCCTTTTTATTCATTTTCCAACACCAATCTCAAGCACAATTTCTCTGTGAGGATAATTCTACCTCCCTGCTTTTCCCCTCTCCTCCCACCTAATTGGGTATAAACTCTGTCTCCTTGGAGCCCATGCACTACTGTATCTGATTTGTAAACATAATGCAAAGTCAGCCCGGCTATGTTTTAGTCACTGACTCTTATTTGGGGGGGTGGGTTGCCTTTTTTCTTACTGAAATATCTTTTGCATGTGAGATAATACATAAGAAAAAAGTAAAAACAAAACAAAACAAAAACAATCACTTGGTTTGCAGAAGGAAAGTTAAATCTGGAAAAATTTTCTGCCTAGTTGGAAATGTGTGCATCCTGAGTAAATCATTTTGCCAAGATGAGCTGTGTACAGTGATCGTTTTTAAAGGGTTGGCATTTAAAATATATTGATTTTTTTTTCTGCTGCCCACGTGGAACTTATGTCAATAAGTTTTTGTATGGTGTGTCTTTTGACAAGTCTCAAGAAACAAGATTCTTTATGAAAAATGTTGGATGAGTCAGCCTGATCTCTCTCTCTTCTCTTTCTGTCTCTCTCTCTGTCTCTTTTTTTTTTGGCTAGGACTAAGTATGTTTTAAGATGATGTTCTAAGGGCGCCTGGGTGGCTCAGTCGATTAAGCATCTGCCTTCAGCTCAGATCATGATCCCGGGGTCCAGGGTTTGAGTCCAGCATCAGGCTTCCTGCTCAGCGGGGAATCTGCTTCTCCCTCTCCCTCTGCCTGCCAGTCTGCCTACTTGTGCTCCCTCTCTCTCTCTCTCAAATAAATAAAATCTTAAAAAGATGACATTCTAACAGCTTTCTTGATGGAATATATTGTGATATTTAGAAAGAAAAATGTAAGTAGAGAATTAAGGATAATAGAGTCAAAATCTAAACAAAACTCCTTAATGAAATGATCTAATCTAGTGCCCCCAATTATTTTACAAGCAAGGAATCAGATCCACAGAAGAAAACGGCTTAAATTACAAAAATAGTAAGTAACAAAGAGCGGAATAGATTCCAATTCTGGCTTGCTTTTTCCCATATCCCCAAGTATTATTTCTAGTTGTTTTACTAACTTTCTCACTGGAAAAGCCATTATCTCTAGCTGCTGTTTTAAGCTGTGTTCTTCTGACGCCAAGAAAAAGGACTGAAGTGTAGATTATTTGAGATCATCCTGTTTATTTTGATGGAGGCCTATAGTTAATCATGGTTAAGGGAATGGGTTTACCTTTCTCAAAATAGCATTTTGAGCAGGAGAATAATAGATGCAATATTTCCACCTTCAAAGCAAGTGTATGAGGAAGGGTCTGGAGAGGTAATACATTTGTGTTCATTCCATATTGTATGGCATGCTCATTGCAAAGATGCTTCATCACAGAGTAGAAATTTGAGGACTGTAGAGTATTTAAATTGCAAATAAGATATTTTTATCCATTTTCTAAAATATTGCATAATTCGGGGTCATTACTCCTATGGGGAAGAGTCTTAGTACTTCTTTATTAGCTGTAGATTCCAGTAATCAATCAGTAATTACATAATAAAGAGGTGAAATTGGGTGTTCAGCATGAAAATATGTAACTGCCACGTTCCTGTATTGTAATCAGCTTTTGATCGTGATTATTAATGATGGTGGGGGGGGGGTGGTGGCGGTTAGAATGCCATCTTTCTGGGATTCCCGAAAAGGCCCAGCTGAGCAGTATCTAGAACATTGACTTCTGTTTCACTCTTTCTGATGTGGTAGCAAAAGTGTTACATTTGTATTAACTATAGGTATAAAGGTATTTTATATTTTACAAGTGAACGGTATATACTATTAGGTAACTTGATTTTTCAACAATAATGTAATCTTTGTAACAAGTTAATGCATACAGATCTACCTTACCCTTTTTAAGAGCTCATGGAGAATTCTCTTGAATGGGTATAATATAATTGATCAAAACATTCCCTTGTAAATGGGCACTTAGGTCTGTTTGCGCTTGTTTCTTCTTTTACAAAGTTATTGTACTCTTACTTCAGTTGGATACATTCTCAGAGCAGGATTTTAGTGTCAAAGGGTATGTGACTTTGCAGTTTAATAAATATTTCCAGATTGCTTTTTCCAAAAATGTGTCCTAATTTATAACCTTACCAACAGTGTCAGAGAAAATATGTTCCTAAGCCTTTATCAGTGCTGAATGCTGTCAGTCTTTAAAGATCTTGTCAAATGATTGGACAAAAGTTTGATACTTTCTTTTTATAATTTGTGTATTTTCTGACTACTTCTGAGATGGTTATTCTTTTGCATTTTCTGATATCTGAAACATCTTTTCATAGCCTTTGTCCATTTTTATAATGGGTAGTTAGTGCTTTTCTGCATATTTGGAATACTAGATATTTTGCAAAAGTTTTCTCATCTTTCATTTATTTATTGACTTTGCTATGTCTATGGCCGTGTGTGTGTGTGTGTGTGTGTGTGTGTGTGTTTGAGTCAATATGTCTACATTTTCTTTCCTGGCTTATAAGTATCTACTATTACTTAAGATTTCCCTAAGCAGAAGGTTATAAAATATTCTCCTAGATTTATTTCAAAGTTTTATAATTTTTTTTTGCGTTTAGTTCTTTGATGCACCTGTAGTGAAAATTTTGATACAGTATATTAATATTCTATTTTCCTAGCTAATGATGGATCTTGTAAAAAATCATCTCTAGTATCCCTAAGAATGAAGGAACCAGGGCTTTAGAAAGCAAAGTGACTTGCCCCAGATCACCCAAATTAATTGTTGGTGTACTTTTATTTTCTCCACCTTCTAGAATCTAGGCTCACGAGAGTAAAAACCTTGCACGAGTTGTTCACTTCTGTATCACTGACACCTGACCCTTTTAATAAATATCTGTAGATACTTCTATTGATCATTAGATGTGACTGTATCTGCTTTTTGCTGTAATAAATTTTGTCAATATGGTGATGCTGAGTAACTACATTATTGATGGGAGGGTTTCCCACTGTGAAGATGTCCAAGTAAGAAAGAAGCATAGATGTTTCAGGAACAGGATCAAGTGTCATTGTTGTGAGCAAAGAGTATCTCAACTTGACTTGTGAGGAAAAAGGAATCCAAAGGATTCAGAGAAGAGAGGACTTTGCACTGGGGATGAGCTTAATCATCTTGGTTAAGTAGAAGTATATGGGTTGCGGATCATCGCAGTTAAAACCCTCAAGTGCATGCACATGCTAAGAGAAGCTGTAGGTGTATATACTATTATGTATTGTGGACTACTAGAGGGTACTCTACCCTGTGTAAGAGGCTGGGGTTGGGCTCTGGTTCCACCATGAATAATCTCTCATTTAATATCCCTAGGTCTCAATGTCCTCATTTCTCAAATTAACCAAAGAGTAGTCCTAGATATCCTACCTATACTTATTGAGGACTTACTATGTAGAAAGTTTGCACTTCTTCTAGTGCCAGAATCCCCATCTTCCATAAGTGTAACAATAGCTCATTTTCACAGGGGAGAAAGCTTGGTCCTTGGTGAATGATTATTTTCAAGATTGTTTAACCAGTGAGTAGCAGAGGGAGGTTTGTATCCCCAGTTACGTCTGACTCCTGGAAGCCCTCAGTCTTTCTAGATGGAATATATGAAGCTGTTGCCACATGAAATAACCTGTCTGCATGTGGGTAGGAGTCCCTTAGATTTCTCAATATCTTTGGACTCTGATACACATTTGTAACATAGTAACATTTCATGGTTCCCATGCCCAAGACAAAGATAATGTGATGATCATTCAGATTTCTTTGCTCATGGTCTTGGGAAACTGTAAACTGCGCAGATTTCCATCCTACTGAGATGTTGGAAGGTAAAGAAAATCATGGTTTGTTAGCACATACCTTTCTAATAGTAATTCTTCTACTACCTCTGAATTAAAGC
Organism: Phoca vitulina; assembly: GCF_004348235.1. NCBI lineage: Eukaryota > Metazoa > Chordata > Mammalia > Carnivora > Phocidae > Phoca > Phoca vitulina. The sequence continues at coordinate 19,678,414 of NW_022589735.1, forward strand.
AGTGAGTGGAATCATCATAGATGGCTTCCACAGTGTGGAAGATCTCTGTGGATCACTACAGAACTTGGAGCCAGAAGCAGCAATCATCAATCTCAAAGTATTGAGCCCACAGATGTCTTCAACAGACTTCCTAATGTTTTGGGTGTGTAGTAAGCAAGGGAGAAAATCCAAGTGCATCAACCAGCATGTGGTCATTGAAGTTGAAGATTTCGTTGTCTACCTATTACAATTATGAGTCATGAAGGACTGGAAAGTTTTCACATCTGTCCACTTGCATTGCCCTCTGCCTTCTGACGTGGCAATGCCCTTTTTCCTCTATGCTTCCCCGTGAATTGGGCATTGTGGTAGGAGGTCCTTGTAGAAAACCCCATCTAACTGTGTACCTTGCCCTCAAACTTGACTGTGAAATACTCTTTGGGCAGCAGCTGAAGGGTCATCAGTCATCTGTCCCAATGGACACACTGAAATAAGGGAATACACTGTATTTCTTAAGATTAGATCTGTGGCTTCATTGTTCTCAGACCTTCTGCTCAAGCATCAGTGCCAAATCCTGTTCCGTTGAACTCCACTTCATCAAAGATTAGCTATTTGTTTTGATTTTGAGTAATTAGGTAAAAAACCTGAAAGTCTGACTGGCATTTCATCTTTGTTCTGAATAGGAGACAGGAGGTATTCTTCCTAAAGTGTTCAGATATGTCTCTCTGAATTCATTTTATTTATCTCAGAAGTATCCTAGAGAACATTTTCTGTCTCAACCACTCTCAAACACTTTGCCTGGACCTCCATCTTGATGTTTCTGTTTATGCCGTAAAGACGCTACAAGCCATAATAAGCAAATTGGATGTAACTTCAAACCTTGATTTTTAAAAATTTTATGTTGACCGTGACTGACACCAATTGTCCTTCTTACTGTCGCTCCTGCTAGAAACCCATGTTCTGACCAGAAAATGCATCAGTGACAGAGCCTGTTAGAGATGTTACAGTTGTTTTCACTGAAAGTCGCTGTCCTTATAAACAAGCGTTCATTGAGTGAACTTGTAAATTACGAAGGAATGTGAACTGTTCTCTGAAAAAAGATGCTGAAGCAAGTAGTGTTGGTGGAGGGCTTGGCCAAGTGTCACGTGCTTCCAAGTGTCTGTCTCATGGTGCCAGCCGGAGTCACAGGCGGAGGGGGACTAGGTGGGCTCCCAGTCTCTCCCAGTCTCATGCTGCAGAATGCTCGCTCCTGTACCTTCTTTATAAGGTGGGCATGAGATTAGTCTCAGAGGACAAAATAGACTCCGTAGGTGGACAGCGCTGCTAGCACCTGGGGACTCTGGGAAGTTGAGGCCACGGTCAGTTCCACCCCCCCCCACCCCCGCTGCTACAGTTGATTGCTAGGCCACCAGGAAAGAACTACTGGAGCCATCTCATGGTCATTCCTTTCCCCATGTAGTGGTAATATAATGTCTGTTGAATAAGAAGGAAAAATTAAGACACGGGTGCCTGTCCTGGATGGTTAGGGAAAATAGGACAATGTATGGAAATGCATCTTCACCTCTATAATGCCTTGAAACATCTTTGCCCTGTTAACCATATTACTCTCTCTACCTCACGCACTTGCGCCGGTGATTTTAAATCAATTTAACACTAAAACAATCAACTAGGTTTCTTTGAGAGTATTTAAGTTTACTGCTTCAATGTACAAATATACACACAAAAGCCTGCTCTTTGTCCATACACTTGAGTGATCCTCATTAATGTCAATGGGCATTGTGAATGTGTATAAGGAGTGAATAAAATGCATTTGAAAACCCTAACGGATCATTCACACAAACCCTGTTTTGTGTATGAACATGATGAAATGTGCTCTTCCTCTTTTCTCTAAGTTGAAGGAATATGCGTCAGTGTTCATTTCTTTAAATGTCAAGATTGTACATTTTCTGCATTCAAAAAATTAATCGGAAATGTAGATGTAGCCAAAAGCATGTGCTATTCCAGGCCAAGTTTTGCAGTGTAGGAAGTGAATTCCTGATGGCATTTTCATTGCAGTGGTTGTGGTCATGACTTTGAAAAGTGGCAGTTCTGAAATTGACAATGCATCATCATCATCTTTTTTTATGCAGGAAACACCCACTTAAAGTAGTTGGCTTTTTATCTGAATTCCTGTAGGCAGATAATTTTTACAATCAAGTTGCATAGAAACCCTTCATTCATAAAGGATAACATCTGAGATATTTCAGTGAAACATTCATGACCTCTGCTTTTTCTAAAGCAGTAGGCAGTGACTTTGAAACTGCCCAGTTCTTTCCTTTGAAAAAGATCAAAAAGCAGCACCTGCACAGAAGTGTGTGTGTGTGTGTGTGTGTGTGTGTGTATCTACACATTATTATAATGAGAAGTCATACTGTGATGGCCTGAAATCCTTGAGGGCAGAGGCCATGTCTGTTCATTCAATGTAGTCTTGATGTCTACAACTGTGCTTGGCATGGAGTGGGTTCCTGTGAATCTTTAGAAAATGCATTTGCCAGTGGTATTCTGGAAACTTCCAGGCTCTCTGCGTAGGCAATGTCAGCCTACAGTATATTGACCACGGTTTGTAGTTGAGAGTCAAAATGTTGCCTGATTTTCTGAGAATATCTCGACACAGTCAAGACAAATGACTGGATGTTTGCCTTATGGATTTTATGTTGTTTACATGCCTGTTTATTAGAAGCGATACTGTAAAAGTTGAATGATGACGAACCTTGCTGTTTTGACAGTCTACTGAGAGTGTTTGGTTAAAAGCAGCAAAGAAACTGGAGTGGAAAATGTTTTAATCTCAGCCTATCGTTTGCCACTTATTTTAAAGAGGAATCATAAAACCATCAACAATAATTTCATGTAAAATGGACAAGGGGATCATTTACAATGTAGCTGTTTATCAGTTAAAGTCTTTGTGTGTAGCTTGAGCTAGGTACCTGATACCTGTACAGAGAGGTCTTTCCTGTGGGAAAAATCTACTAGAAATTCTACCTGTGATAGAAAACTAGCAGCAGCGCCCACTGACTGGAGAGGTTGCATAAGGATTGGGGAATCTGGGTATTTTAAATTCTGCCTTAGTTCCAACAGAGCCAGATCTTCCTGCCTCACTTCAGAAACATGCTTTATGAGATCTTGACATTTTACAGTCGCAGAAGTTTCTTTAAGTACTTGCCCAGAACTTTTTATTAAGATTTGGTAGAAAGAATATATAGATTTATTATTGTAAAAGTTAGATTATGGGAAAACAGCAATTTAAGGAGAAGGAATAAACATTAGATAGGGATAGTATTCTATTTCTCTGCCCCCCCTCTTTTTTTAAGTAGACCCAAATTAGTATGGAAAACATGCAACTTAATTCCCTTTTTATTACCTTAAATATAGGGAATCATAATACAGTAGGAGATGAGATGAATATTTTTTATAAGTTATATAGGATTAGAAAAGGCTTCTTAGAAGCAGGTTTTGGGATTTAACTACCTGGTTTCTTCATATTTCTATGTCTTTCAGCAAACACACATTTTCGTAAAAACAGTGATGAGGTTTCGGTTACAGACATGGTTGCTTTTAAATACAGATGAGAAGAGAAAAGCTGTCTCATTTAGAAATGGAGGGTTTTTTGCCTCGTGGTTGCTTGCTCTGACTGAGTCAGTTTTATTTTTTTAATCTTTCTTAAAAAGTTTGATTCCGCTATGATTAACGTGCAGTTTGTTAGTTTCAGGTGTACAGTATAGCGATTCAACAATTCAGTACATTGGACTGAGTTAGTTTTACACAGACTAAGCTAGGATAGAAGAAAAGTAAGCCATGTCATCCAACGAACCTTTGGTTATTGTGTGCAAGTTGACAACTCCAATAGTTTTTATAGTGATTCTGAATGTTTTCCCCTAGAACAGGAAGTGATCATGAACTTTAAATGTGGAGAAAATTTTCTAATTATGAGCATGTTGGGTTCTGCAGAGCAATAAATCAACTGTTGAAGCCCATTTCCTTCCTATGAAGTTCCTCAAAGGAACTTGAACTTGGGGTCTCTCCTTGCATTACACTTCGGACTCATGTCTTCCATAAATACTTTTCGAGCACCAACCCTGAACCTGGTACAGTATGGCCACTGGGGAAACACCAATAAAAGTACAGAGGTAGACAAATCTATAATAGAATGTGAGGAAAGAAGGACTATAAACAAACATGAAATATGGAAAGACGTAAAGAATGACAGGGGCTGTAATTTTATATTTGGTGGTCAGGAAAAGATTTCTCTGCAGAGGTGATCCTGGAGCAAAACTTTAATGAGGTGATGAATAAGGGGAGGATGTGAACCACAGGTGTATTGGGAGGATTAATGTTCCAGAGAGTGAACCGTGAGTGTGAACCACTTGTGGCATGAGTTTGCTTGGTGTGTTGAACAGCAAGAGCATCAACATGGCAGTGGGAGAGGGAGGAAGGGTATGAAGTGAGGCCAGCGGTGTAGCCAGGCTCCGTACCCTGTGGAGCCTTCTAGGTGTGGTGAGACCTTAGGGTTCTGTCCTACGTGTGATCCCTCGAGATGCTGAGTCAGCAGGGCTGTGAGGATGCCAAGGTAGAAACACAGACTGTACTTATGAGGCCCCTGAGCTCTCATCTGGGGATGTCAGTAGACTGGACTGCAGATAATGGTGAACTTGGTGAGAAGGAGTTGCATTTGTTGGTAGATTGCACGCGGGATACTGTACTCACTGGCATTGGAAAAAAGCCAGAGGATTTCCTGCTGAATGTTTTCAAGCCGAGTATTTTCAGGTACTGTTATTCTGGAATCAGTAGATTTTATCAGGTTTTAAAAAGATGTAATAGAATAGTTTTGTCTGCTCAGAAAAATCTATTAATTTTGGTGAACACCCCCGTTGGTGATATCTGCCATTCTTTCATGTTTGCCCCACGGTCTGCTCTTCCATAGGATGCTAGCCTTCTCTTAAGTTAACATTATGCTGACAGGCACCCAAATGGATCTTTCTCTTCTGGCTATAATTGTACAATCCAGTTCACGAATCTTGTTTCATCGTTCTTGCCCTAGCATTTACTCCTTATTCTTCATTCATTAATGTATTCATCAAGTATCTACTCCTTCTTTTAGCAAATATTATTGAGTCCCTACTGTGTGCTAAGGTACACAGGCACTGAACAAAACAGACAATATTTCACCTGCAGGACATTTACTTCAAACAGAAGGAGAGAGCAGATAAGTAGATGAGTAAACACATAGTTTACCATATGTTGGTAAGCATTTGGAGAACACTAAAGCAGGAAGGGCTGGGCTCACTGAGTTAGTGGCGCAGGAAAGGGGAATGATGGTTTAAATCAGATGTCAAGAAAGCCCTCTTTGAAAAGGTGACATCAGAGGAAACAGTCGAAGCAGGTAAGGCAAAAAGCCATGTGTATATGTGGAAGGAAATTGATCCAAGGAAAGGAATTGCCGTGTGCAAATGCAGGGAAGTGGGAGTGTGCCCAGCGAGTTCTTGGAAGAGCTGGGAGGTCAGCATGGCAGATGAGCTGGAGCAAGAGGAAGAGGGGGCCTAGATGGGGCACGAGGGCAAGTGGGGGCAGGGCTCGATGATTGGATCTTTGAGAAAGGAAGGCTCTGGGAGATTTTTGAGTGGGGGAGTGACATGTTCTTGTGTTCTTAATGGGATCACCCTGTTGGTGTGTTTAGAATGAGAATGAAGGGTGGGGGACGAATGTAGAAGAAGGAAGACAGATCCAGAGGCTGTGTTAATACTGTCTTTATTGATTACACAAGCACAGGGCTCCATGCTTGTGCGAGGATTTGCTTGCTGTCCTTAGAAGTCATTGTCATTGTTGAATGATTTCTCCCACCTACATGGAAGACTTTGTTACTTTCTCACCCCTTGTGGTTTGTGTGTGTGTGTTAGATTCTCCATTTTCCTTACTGTTGAGATTATAAGCCTCCTCTCCATAAAACTTGAAATCTTCTGAGTTTTTGTTTTGTTTTGTTTTTCTAAGCACTTCCAAGGAGAGGACACATAAGGCTTGCAAACCATCTCAAGACTAAACCAAGCACGGTAGGTTTTCTGCAGATAAGGGCCAATGTAGAAATCTGCAAAGATGCTAAAATTGCTGGCCCTAATGTCCTAAAGGAAATGGTCAAATGGACCTGCTTTTGTAGTGGAGGAAAGTCAACGTCATTTCATTGGTATCTATGAAAATGTAGCAATAGAAATTTGAAGCAGAGCAGCTCCTGTCCATGTTTTCATGAATCTGCAGGTATGTAATTATATCCACATCTGTTTTTTACAGATAGATGCACTTTGAAGTTGATTTGCGGTCCCCAAATTAGAGCTTGCCAGGCTTTAAAAATTGACTGCAAATGGTAGCTCTCTCTAATCTCTTAACGGTAGCCAAATTTCCCAAGGCTCCTTTAGAGTTGTGTTCCCGCATGTCTGACGGAAGGGTTTATGTCAGGCTTCTGTACTAAAGTGCAGCGAAAGCTAAAAACCTACCAGTGGGCAGTTCTTTTGCTTACTCTCAAAGGGTTGTTTATCTGAAGTCAAAAGAATAGAAACGGATTCGCAAGCAACTTTAGGGCTATAATTTTTGCAAGAAAAACCTAACTATAGTCAATAGTGTCGAAAGAAGGGTTAGAAATACAACATCAACCAGGAAAAAATGAGTCTCTGAGAAAAAAAAAAAAACCACCACCGAAAGATATAGCCCAATTTTAGTACCCATTAGAGGCATATGTCATGTGCGCTATGAAATTAATAGGATTTACCTGCTAGAGACTATAGGTGACCTCATTGTTGCAAGAATTCAGTCTAACTGTAAGTGGGCAATCTGAGAACTACTGACAGGCCCATCAATCCCTGGTGGCCGAGGGCTTCTGCCCTGCAGTGGATGTAGCAATCCTCCTCCTGGGCACAGCAGACCTTGTGATCGCTGTGGTGGGGGAGAGCTCCGTTTGATCCTTGTGCATCTGCCCTCTGGCTTGCTGAGGACGGCTCTTCTCAGCACAGAGAAAGAGAGAGGATGGAATAATGACATCTAGTGAGGAGCGAAGGGAGAGAGAGTTCCGGAATTTCAGGAAGCAAAGCTTTTGCTAGATGTTAATGAGAAGACAAATGGGGGGCGGGGAATGGATTCTTATGTTTAGGTGACTTGTATGCAATAGGGACAATGTTAAGAAACAGGTGTAAAAGCCAGCTCTCACTTGTTCCTGGATTTGGGTTCTCATTGGGGTCTTCTGCCTTTTGCTGTCTCTCCTGCTGAGAATATTATCAAAATGGGGATAGACTTTAAAACATCAGGATGTAAAGGTCTGATCTAGAAGCTTTCGCAACCTGAAAGTATGTGATGAAGAAATGGCATTTTCTCCCAGTCTCTTGACAACCATTACTAATAGCTATGTGTATTTGCACGTCTTTTTTTTTTTTTTAAAGCTTTTATTTATATGAGAGAGAGTGAGAAAGAGTGTGAGGAGGGAGGGGCAGAGGGAGGGAGAATCCTCAAGCAGACTCCCTGCTGAGCATGGAGCCCAACTGGGGGGGTGCGGGGGCTTGATCCTAGGACCCTGAGATCATGACCTGAGCCAAAACCAAGATCAGATGCTTAAGTGACTGAGCCACCATGGTGCCCTTATTCACACATATGTTACCAAGACATTTTAATTAATCTGTTGACATACCATACATTGCATCTGTTAAACTATACTCTGACAGTTCACTCGACACTGCTTCATGAACCTTTTTCTGTGTCCATTTCTTTCCCATTATGTTGGCTGCAACATCTCATTATGGAAAAGTACTGTAATTAATTTTTAATCCACCCCCAGTACTGTTAGAAAGTCACTACCCATATTTTTTCATGTAAACAGTATTGCAGTGAACATTCTTATATGTTATCTCTTTGCCCTCGTATGTGATTTCTTTTTCGATTGCATTCAGAGAATACACCTACTGGAATTGGGATATCTACTTTCATATTGCCCTCTAGAAAAGATAATACTAATTTGTGGTCTACCCAGAAGTTTATGAGAGTACTCTTTTCATCTGTATCAAAGTCAACATTGGAATGTATTATTTACTGTATTTGTAAAGATTAAAAGTATTGATATTTCATTACCTTTTAATTGAATGTATTCAATGATTTGTGGGATTAAACACATTTTTATTGTCCAGCGGCCATTGTATGTCTTTTGAAACTTATATACACATTTTACCCATTTTTCTAATGATCTGTTCATTATATATCGTACTCTTCAGAAATTAAAATTTTTTACTTAGTAAACCCACTTGTCTTCTCCTTTGTGTCCTTTAATAATACTTTGCAGGGCTTTTCCTGCCCCTATTTTATTTGAAAAATATCTGCCTCTGGTGTTTTTGTGCTATATTTTGACACTTATAACCGCAAGCTATTTATAAATTATTCTAGCCTGGGCTTTAATCCCAGAATGAATGAATTTTGGCAATTATCCTAGACTTTTGGTACGACTTCTATTGCCATGTCTAGTGTGGCTGAATAGTTCAAAATATAACAACTAGGGTTTTTTTTTTCCTTCTAAAATAATACCTAATTAGCAAACATCGCGGGGGACAATACAGCTGGTCTGGAATACACCTGCAAGTGTCAGAGGGGGAGGGGTGAGCAAGACCGGAAGGGGTACCTGGAAGCTAAGTCAGCTGCCCCATGCCTTTTCACCTATGACCAGCTGCCAGCTTTTCACCTGAGACAAGAGGAGAGAAAGAAAACAACAACAAAACCACCCAAAACACAACAACAGAAAGAAGAAGGAAAGGAATGTCTGGGGCTTATCCTGGAAGAAGCAGCTTTGATTACTACCCTGGTTTTGCCAGAATCCTGATGAGAATAAAGAAAAAGTAGAGAAATTGATCCAGGGCTTTTCTGCCTGAAGACAGACTCTGACCATCTTAAGAACATTGATGGGATTCATTCGGTTGATAACAATTTATCAAAAGCCTATTTTGACTAGGTAGTGTTCTAGGTGTTGTGGCTACAAGACTGGATACAAGACATAGTTTGGGTTATGGAAAGCTGACCTTCTCAAGAGCAGACAGACAATACATAGTATACGTGAATACAATATAATTGGTTCAATAACAAAATGGTAATGGGGGTAGTGATTTGTGTTAGCACTCTGTGCAAGGGAGGGTGGACAGGAAGGATCCCATTGGTGGAATTTGAGATGGGATGGCCAAAGAAGGCCTTACTGAGCAGGGACCCTTAATCTAATAATATAATTATTTATATAAAATTATATAAATGATTGTTTTCCAGTTAGATAGCCTGGCATATTGAACACATATGTGTAATGCCCAAGTATTTTGGCTTAAAACTTGGTTCCTTGAACACAGATTATTGTAAAAATGGTGAGCATTCAGATAGTATATTTATCAGATTATGTAAGAGTATTTCTCTGGAGCTTTTGATAAAAACATCCAAGATGACAATGTTAATGTATAAAACTTTGACTGATGGTTAGTGGCCTGTCACCTGCTCTACTTGGAGGACAGTCATACTGGGATTACAAATAGTGAGATTTCTATCTTTATTATTACATACAGGTGCCAGGAAGAGTGTTTACTAAGCTAGTGATTTAATTTTACACAAATGAATATAGTTAGTTTATTTTGGAAAGATTTTGTGTGGTTAGCAAGTCAGAATTTGAAAAATAGGCCAAACAGGAGAACCTAAGAAAGTTCTTTGTTCCTAAACAGGTTCTCCATCAGCTGGTAGGGGTCTAACGCACTTTTGATTTCTCCATCATCTTGATTTCTCCATCAAAAAAAATGCAAATGATTTTGGTTGAAGATGTCTTTAGCCACTGCCGATGAAAGAATACTTGTCACTAATGACATTATCCTACTGAGCATGAATACAAGGTCAGAATCATTCTTAAGTTACTACTATGGGTGAATATTAGCAACAGATCAGTGAATCTTATGTTGAACATATATATTTATCCTTTGTGTACATTTTTATACATTCTATCCATCAATGAACTTAGACCTGTTCCTGACAGTTGATTTGTGATAGAAAGCAAGAGAAACAAAAAGGATCAGATAAACAGGAGCTATATATAGATGTCCAAAATAACTTTTTCATACTTTCGTAAAAGATTTTAACCATGATTTACATCTTGTTTGAGGAGTTACAAGGGTTGCCATTTTCCTTCTAGGAAAGGAAGGAAATACTGCTAGAAGAAAAGTATTCCCAATATTTCCTATAGCTGAGCTTACATACTGTTAGATCCGGAGGGAAGGATTGGGGTAAGAGGGTAGAGAAGGGAGGGAAACTTGGAGAACCGTAAGCAATAGGAAACCTTCTGCAGTCATGTGAAAAAGTGGAAATCAAATGAAAAACTTCCCTCAGGTGCTTGGTGAGAAATCCAGTTGATCTTGAACAATGTGGGAGCTTGATGCCAGCCCCTTATGCAGTCAAAAATTTCAGTATAACTTTGGACTCCCCCCAAACTTAACTACTAATAGCCTACCATTGCCAAGAATCCTTACCACTAACAAAAAGAGCTAAGATCTATTTTGTATGTCAAATGTGTTATATACTGTATTCTTAAAATAAAGTAAGCTAGAGAAAAGACAATGTTAAGAAAATAAGGAAGAGAAAATACATTTAGAGTACCATACTGCATTTATCAAAGGAAATTTGTCTATAAGTGGACCCATGCTGTTCAAACTCAAATTTTTCGATGGTCAGGTGTTTATGTGGAGGGATAATTAATGTGAAAATAATGATAAAAGTAATATATTATTAAATTGAAAGCCCTGTATTCATGTTTTTGAAATATTTCCAGTTAGTGACTATTGCTTCTGAGCAATTGTTATTCTGGAAAACCAAACCCAAAGTACTAATATTTCAATATAATTCTTTAGCATTTTAATAACTGTTGTGTCATAATAATCTACTAAAGATCCAGCAAGCATTGTTACATCCAATTTTACAAAAGATATGAATTTATATATATATATATATATATATATATACACATCCATATACACACATACATCTGTCAACTATCTTTAAACTATCATCTATGAAATGCTAAGTCTCATAGTATATTAATAACAAAAGCAGATGAAAACCCACATCTTGTCATTTTGAGAAAAGATTGTAGACTGTGTATCAACTCATCTAATTGCCATTATAGTAAAAAACAAAAAACAAAGAACAAAAAACAACAGAGTCCTGGAAGGTTGGACTTAATGTTACTGGTGATGTCAGCTTAGCTCACCAGGTATATTGATTTTTAGCCGAGTTTTTGGTTCTTTCCTGACCGAGAAACCCTTCCTGAGACTGACCTACTTGATGGACACCAGGCTCTGCCTTGAGAAGTGTATTTGCCCTTCCCAACCCGAGAGCACACCGGGATCTGACTGAGCACATACTTGAAATGCAGCACTTCTTGACCATCCCACTCTCCTGAGTCATCTGCCATCTGTGGTTTCTGGGCCCATGTCTGCAAAAAAAAAAAAAAAAAAAAAATGCTCAATGCCAAAATAGAATCTGCTCATGTAGGAGGGAAGCACAGCACACCCATTTCCTATGGCCACTGAGTCTATACTCCTCAATAATTTCTTTGGTCTCGAGACAAAGTGCAAGGAGAAAATTCTGCCCTTGTTGAAAACTTAATACTCAGGTGGAGGACACTGCCCTTTTATGCCCCAGTACGCAGGTATATCAGTGATTCTGTCAGTCCTCCCCCTTACTCCTCTCTCCTTGCCTCCTCGTTACCTTCTCCCTCCCTACCTCCCTGTCTCTGTCCTTCTCCCTCATCTGCATGGCTCATACCAATAAGTAATTCTAAATTAACATATTTTAATATTCACATGATTGAGTTTCCTGTTCACCTTCAATACTCTATTTTGTGTTTACATTTACTGTCTGGGGGAAATCGGGGCACATAAAAGTATGTATGTAATGTAAGGAAGAAAAGAACTTGAGAGCAGTCAAGGAGCCTTGTTTCATAAAACACAATGAGTAGAAAAGCAAAAGTAAATGTTATGTAGCCAAGGAAATTTCATGTACTCTATTTTTTTGAAGAATTTAATGTATGAAGAATTACAAACAATAACATACCTACTACCCAGAATTAATAATGGCTAATATGTCTTCATATTTGTTTCAAGATATATATATATATTTTTTTTTCCTAAAAGAGATCATTCTATTATCATCCTTTTACCCATGCCTGTGTTCCTATTATTCTTCTTCCAACCCCAGAAGCAACCAATATCTCATATTTAGTATTTTTCCTCTCATCCCATTTTTATGCACTTAAGTATCTGTGCAGAAACAATCCAAGAGTATTATTTTTGTTGTATTTTTTAACTGCCGTAGATCATTCTGCATCTTCCAACCTTGTGTTTTTGAGATGTTTCTACATTCTGTCTGCTTTATAGTGTTCTGTCCTGAAATTGTGACCTGTCATACACATGTCTTTATCTGTTTCTCTGCTTGTAGACTCTTGGGTTGGTCCCTTGATTTTGCTCTTAAGGAGAAATGCTTCTTTGTATATGTCTCTTTGTATACATATGTAAGAGATCTCTTAGGTATATACTCAGAAGTGCACTTGCTACGTTGAGCTGTGTGATGTACATATACTTAAATTCACTGGTGATTGTCAAATTGTCCTCTAAGTCACTGTATCGATTTATGATTCTGCTAGCCGTATCTGAGGGGACCATTCTTTTTCAAGATCTTCCCAATACTTGACATTATCAGACATAGCCGTTTTTACCAATTTGGTAAATTGAGTGGAATTGCGGTTATATCAATAATGAGTTTCTTCAATTATTAGTGAGGTTGGATGACTTTTTATAATTTATTGGCTATTCTGGTTTCTACTTTTCATCTCTTTTCTGATTGGCTATATTTTTTGTTCTACTGACTTGTAAGTGTTCTTTACACATTTTGGAATCCAATTAAAGATGGCTTCATGTTTTTGGCTTGAGACAGTAGGAGAATGGAATTGCTATTTACTGATATGGATAGGGGTTAATTTTTTTTTTTTTAATGTACATCAGTTTATTAGCATAATAAAACAATTTCAAGTAGATTTCTTCAGTCTTGTGTAAGTAGTGCTACAGGGAAAACAATAAATATGGTCTCAGCTCTGAAAGCCAAGAGCAACACAGTTTTTAGTTCTTTGTTGTCACCTTGAAAAGAAGCTAATTCCATTTGGCCAGCACGATAGTTGGTGTCAGGACATCAGTGATGAAGAAGGGTCTCACTAACATAGCTGCCTCCCTTTCTCTGCAACAGTCTCCCATGGTCTGGGGCCAGTTTTAGGGAGGGATGTAACTTTCTACGGGTATGTGTCTCACGCTAGTTACAAATGTCATTGTTACCTTCTAGAGGATCCCACAGGTTCCTTGGTCTGTCGAAAGAGCAAGATTTGTTTGAAGATTCTGCTTCAGCCAAAGCTGCAGTAGTCACTGGATGGTGTACAATATACATCACACTGTGAATGTCAGTAGTAAATCTAAATGTGTTAACGCTCAACTAAAGGGCTGGATACTGATCCTTTGCTTTTCTTCACGTTGTAATACTGTCTTGTGTCAGTTATTTGTATTTGCACCTTGCTTATAGTGAACTTGGATATCGCCAAGTGTTGTCTCTTAATGTAATCAAATTTATTACTCCTTCCCTAGGGTAGGTGCTTTTGAAATCTTATTTAAGAAATCTCTTTTCCACCTGCTTTCTTAAATTCTACTTTATTCTATATAGATTTAATGTTTGTTGCTTATGTTTATTTTTAAGTTCATTTGTGGAAAAGATCATCTTTTCTCCATTGAATTCCAGCACAGTGTTGAATGGAGGTGTTAAGAGGCGATGTCCTTGTCTCCATCCTGACTTGAGGAAGAAACTATCTAGTGTATCTACATTAAGTATGATGTTAGCAGTCAGCTTTATGTGGATTTTTTTAAAATCAATTTGAAGAAGCTCTGATCTCCTAGTTTTATTATAGTTTTTATTATGCATTGGCATTACATTTTGTCCTATGCTTTTTATGTGTCTACTGATATGATTATATGATTTTGTTTCTTTGGCCAATTGATACGATGGACTTTATTAGTTTTTGAAAGTTGAGCTAGCCTTTCATACCTGAGATATATCCCACTTGGTCGTGGTGTATAATTCTTTTTTATTTTTTCCACATAGAAAGATTTAATTTGGTAGTATTTTGTTGAGGATTTTTGCACTTCTGTTCATTAGAAACATAGGTTTCTAGTTTGCCTTTCCTTCAGTGTCTTTGTTTTTGGAATTAGGGTAATGCTGGCCCCATCGAATTAGTTAGAAGTAATCTCTCTGCTTCAATTTTCTGGAAGAGATTATAGAAAACTTGTATCACTCCTCCCTTAAATGTTTAGTAGAATTCTACTTTCACACTCTTAATTTTTTTCTGAATCTTCTATTTGTGGAATCATTTTTATTCTTCCTGAAATAGAGCATTTGGTAATTTTTTTGTGCGTAGAAAATTCTTTTGGATACCTTATACTTACATCTAAAAATGGCTTCATTTCATTTTCATGCTACTTTGTTGAGATTTTAGGTGGATAAATATATTTCTTTGGCACTTTGGCAGGATTATTATTCTGCTGTCATTTCATTTCTGTTCTTGACTATGAGCAGTGTGCTATCCATTTTGGTTGGGTCTGTGTTCATTCTGTGATAGATCTGGTCTCCAGGCACTGGTTATTGAGTGCTGACATTTTTCCCCATGTAGAAAACGTTAAGACCTTTTTGCTAATAATTTTTATGTCTAGGTAAAATTTTAAAAAACCATTATTGGAATTCAAGAAATACTTGTAGTCCAAAAAATTCTCTTTTCAATTATTAGAAGTTTTTATCCTGTAATTACACATTTCTCGTATGTTCTTACTATTTGTTCCTTCTGGAATTTCTACTGGTTTTCTGTGTTTCTTACCTTTTTTTTTTTTATCCCTCTTATCTCTTTGTAACTCTGTACTACACTGTGAGAGACTCATGATTTGTTATTTCATTATAGTGATTTATTCTTCATCTCTACAGTTTTAGTTATTAAATGTTTTTATTTCAGTGACTATACTTTATGTATCATTGGTCCTTGATTATTTTCTGTCTACTTCCTTTCAAAAGACCTTTTTATGGATTCCATTTCTGCCCTCTTTTTTTTTTTTTTTTTATTTTTTTTTTTGTTATGTTAATCCCCATACATTACATCATTAGTTTTAGATATAGTGTTCCATGATTCATTGTTTGTGCATAACACCCAGTGCTCCATGCAGAACATGCCCTCCTCAATACCCATCACCAGGCTAACCCATCCTCCCAACCCCCTCCCCTCTAGAACCCTCAGTTTGTTTTTCAGAGTCCATTGTCTCTCATGGTTCTTCTCCCCCTCCGATTTCCCCCCCTTCATTCTTCCCCTCCTGCTACATTCGTCTTCTTCTTTTTTTCTTTCTTAACATATATTGCATTATTTGTTTCAGAGGTACAGATCTGAGATTCAACAGTCTTGCACAATTCACAGCGCTTACCAGAACACATACCCTCCCCAGTGTCCATCACCCAGTCACCCCAGCCCTCCCACCCCACCCCCCACTCCAGCAACCCTCAGTTTGTTTCCTGAGATTAGGAATTCCTCATATCAGTGAGGTCATATGATACATGTCTTTCTCTGTTTGACTTATTTCGCTCAGCATAATACCCTCCAGTTCCATCCACGTCGTTGCAAATGGCAAGATCTTATTCCTTTTGATGGCTGCATAATATTCCATTGTATATATATACCACATCTTCTTTATCCATTCATCTGTTGATGGACATCTTGGCTCTTTCCACAGTTTGGCTATTGTGGACATTGCTGCTATAAACATCGGGGTGCACGTAGCCTTTCGGGTCCCTACTTTTGTATCTTTGGGGTAAATACCCAGTAGTGCAATTGCTGGATCGTATGGTAGCTCTATTTTCAACTTTTTGAGGAACCTCCATACTGTTTTCCAGAGTGGCTGCACCAGCTTGCATTCCCACCAACAGTGTAGGAGGGTTCCCCTTTCTCCGCATCCTCGCCAACATCTGTCATTTCCTGACTTGTTAATTTTAGCCATTCTGACTGGTGTGAGGTGGTATCTCATTGAGGTTTTGATTTGGATTTCCCTGATGCCGAGCGATATTGAACACTTTTTCATGTGTCTGTTGGCCATTTGGATGTCTTCTTTGGAGAAATGTCTGTTCATGTCTTCTGCCCATTTCTTGATTGGATTCTTTGTTCTTTTGGTGTTGAGTTTGATGAGTTCTTTATAGATTTTGGATACTAGCCCTTTATCTGATATGTCATTTGCAAATATCTTCTCCCATTCTGTCAGTTGTCTTTTGGTTTTGTTGACTGTTTCCTTTGCTTTGCAAAAGCTTTTTATCTTGATGAAGTCCCAATAGTTCATTTTTGCCCTTGCTTCCCTTGCCTTTGGCGATGTTTCTAGGAAGAAGTTGCTGCGGCTGAGGTCGAAGAGGTTGCTGCCTGTGTTCTCCTTTAGGATTTTGATGGACTCCTGTCTCACATTGAGGTCTTTCAACCATTTGGAGTCTATTTTTGTGTGTGGTGTAAGGAAATGGTCCAGTTTCATTCTTCTGCATGTGGCTGTCCAATTTTCCCAACACCATTTGTTGAAGAGACTGTCTTTTTTCCATTGGACATTCTTTCCTGCTTTGTCAAAGATTAGTTGACCATAGAGTTGAGGGTCCATTTCTGGGCTCTCTATTCTGTTCCATTGATCTATGTGTCTGTTTTTGTGCCAGTACCATACTGTCTTGATGATGACAGCTTTGTAGTAGAGCTGGAAGTCTGGAATTGTGATGCCGCCAGCTTTGCTTTTCTTTTTCAACATTCCTCTGGCTATGCGGGGTCTTTTCTGGTTCCATACAAATTTTAGGATTATTTGTTCCATTTCTTTGAAGAAAGTGGATGGTATTTTGATGGGGATTGCATTGAATGTGTAGATTGCTCTAGGTAGGATTGACATCTTCACAATATTTGTTCTTCCAATCCATGAGCATGGAACGTTTTTCCATTTCTTTGTGTCTTCCTCAATTTCTTTCATGAGTATTTTATAGTTTTCTGAGTACAGATCCTTTGCCTCTTTGGTTAGATTTATTCCTAGGTATCTTATGGTTTTGGGTGCAATTGTAGATGGGATCGACTCCTTAATTTCTCTTTCTTCTGACTTGTTGTTGGTGTATAGGAATGCCACTGACTTCTGTGCATTGATTTTATATCCTGCCACTTGACTGAATTCCTGTATGAGTTCTAGCAGTTTTGGGGTGGAGTCTTTGGGATTTTCCACATAAAGTATCATATCATCTGCAAAGAGTGAGAGTTTGACTTCTTCTTTGCCAATTTGGATGCCTTTGATTTCTTTTTGTTGTCTGATTGCTGTGGCTAGGACTTCCAATACTATGTTGAATAGCAGTGGTGATAGTGGACATCCCTGCCGCGTTCCTGACCTTAGGGGGAAAGCTCTCAGTTTTTCCCCATTGAGAATGATATTCGCTGTAGGTTTTTCATAGATGGCTTTTATGATATTGAGGTATGTACCCTCTATCCCTATACTCTGAAGAGTTTTGATCAAGAAAGGATGCTGTACTTTGTCAAATGCTTTTTCTGCATCTATTGAGAGGATCATGTGATTCTTGTTTTTTCTTTTGTTAATGTATTGTATCACGTTGATTGATTTGCGGATGTTGAACCAACCTTGCAGCCCAGGGATAAATCCGACTTGGTCGTGGTGAATAATCCTTTTAATGTACTGTTGGATCCTATTGGCTAGTATTTTGGTGAGAATTTTTGCATCCATGTTCATCAGGGATATTGGTCTGTAATTCTCCTTTTTGATGGGGTCTTTGTCTGGTTTTGGGATCAAGTAATGCTGGCCTCATAAAATGAGTTTGGAAGCTTTCCTTCCATTTCTATTTTTTGGAACAGTTTCAGAAGGATAGGTATTAATTCTTCTTGAAATGTTTGGTAGAATTCCCCTGGGAAGCCATCTGGCCCTGGGCTTTTGTGTTTTGGGAGATTTTTGATGACTGCTTCTATTTCCTTAGTGGTTATAGGTCTGTTCAGGTGTTCTATTTCTTCCTGGTTCAGTTTTGGTAGTTGATACATCTCTAGGAATGCATCCATTACTTCCAGGTTATCTAATTTGCTGGCATAGAGTTGCTCATAATATGTTCTTATAATTGTTTGTATTTCTTTGGTGTTGGTTGTGATCGCTCCTCTTTCATTCATGATTTTGTTGATTTGGGTCATTTCTCTTTTCTTTTTGATAAGTCTGGCCAGGGGCTTATCAATCTTGTTAATTCTTTCAAAGAACCAGCTCCTAGTTTCGTTGATCTGTTCTACTGTTCTTTTGGTTTCTATTTCATTGATTTCTGCTCTGATCTTTATTATTTCTCTTCTCCTGCTGGGTTTAGGCTTTCTTTGCTGTTCTTTCTCCAGCTCCTTTAGGTGTAGGGTTAGGTTGTGTACTTGAGACCTTTCTTGTTTCTTGAGAAAGGCTTGTATTGCTATATACTTTCCTCTTAGGACGGCCTTTGCTGTATCCCAAAGATTTTGAATAGTTGTGTTTTCATTTTCATTGGTTTCCATGAATTTTTTTAATTCTTCTTTAATTTCCTGGTTGACCCATTCATTCTTCAGTAGGATGCTCTTTAGCCTCCATGTATTTGAGTTCTTTCCGACTTTCCTCTTGTGATTGAGTTCTAGTTTCAAAGCATTGTGGTCTGAAAATAGGCAGGGAATGATCCCAATCTTCTGGTACCGATTGAGACCTGATTTATGACCTAGGATGTGATCTATTCTGGAGAATGTTCCATGGGCACTAGAGAAGAATGTGTATTCCGTTGCTTTGGGATGGAATGTTCTGAATATGTCTGCGAAGTCCATTTGGTCCAGTGTGTCATTTAAAGTCTTTATTTCCTTGTTGATCTTTTGCTTAGACGATCTGTCCATTTCAGTGAGGGGGGTGTTAAAGTCTCCCACTATTATTGTATTGTTGTCAATGTGTTTCTTTGCTTTTGTTATTAATTGCCTTATATAATTGGCTGCTCCCATGTTAGGGGCATAGATATTTACAATTGTTAGATCTTCTTGTTGGATAGACCCTTTAAGTATGATATAGTGTCCTTCCTCATCTCTTATTACAGTCTTTGGTTTAAAATCTAATTTGTCTGATATAAGGATTGCCACCCCAGCTTTCTTTTGGTGTCCATTAGCATGGTAAATGGTTTTCCACCCCCTCACTTTCAATCTGGGTGTGTCTTTGGGTCTAAAATGAGTCTCTTGCAGACAGCATATCGATGGGTCTTGTTTTTTAATCCAATCTGATAGCCTGTGTCTTTTGATTGGGGCATTTAGCCCATTTACATTCAGGGTAACTACTGAAAGATAGGAATTTAGTGCCATTGTATTGCCTGTAAAGTGACTGTTACTGTATATTGTTTGTGTTCCTTTCTGGTCTGTGTTGCTTTTAGGCTCTCTCTTTGCTTAGAGGACCCCTTTCAATATTTCTTGTAGGGCTGGTTTCGTGTTTGCAAATTCCTTTAGTTTTTGTTTGTCCTGGAAGCTTTTTATCTCTCCTTCAATTTTCAATGACAGCCTAGCTGGATATAGTATTCTTGGCTGCATATTTTTCTCATTTAGTGCTCTGAATATGTCCTGCCAGTCCTTTCTGGCCTGCCAGGTCTCTGTGGATAAGTCTGTTGCCAATCTAATGTTTCTACCATTGTAGGTTACATATCTCTTCTCCCGAGCTGCTTTCAGGATTTTCTCTTTGTCTCTGAGACTCGTAAGTTTTACTATTAGATGTCGGGGTGTTGACCTATTTTTATTGATTTTGAGAGGGGTTCTCTGTGCTTCCTGGATTTTGATGCCTGTTTCCTTCCCCAAATTAGGGAAGTTCTCTGCTATAATTTGCTCCATTATACCTTCTGCCCCCCTCTCTCTTTCTGCTTCTTCTGGGATCCCAATTATTCTAATGTTGTTTCGTCTTATGGTATCGTTTATCTCTCGAATTCTGCCCTCGTGATCCAGTAGTTGTTTTTCTCTCTTTTTCTCAGCTTCTTTATTTTCCATCATTTGGTCTTCTATCTCACTGATTCTTTCTTCTGCCTCATTTATCCTAGCAGTTAGCGCCCCCATATTTGATTGCACCTCATTGATAGCCTTTTTGATTTCTACTTGGTTCGATTTTAGTTCTTTTACTTCTCCAGAAAGGGTTTCTCTAATAACTTCCATGTTTTTTTCAAGCCCAGCTAGTATCTTTAAAGTGATGATTCTGAACTCTAGATCTGACATCGTACTAATGTCCGTATTGAGTAGGTCCCTGGCAGTCGGTACTACCTCTTGTTCTTTTTGTTGAGGTGATTTTTTCCGTCTTGTCATTTTGTGCAGAGGAGAATAGATTAATGAGAGAACAAAATGCTAGCAGGGTAACAACGTCCCCAGAAAATATACTCTAAACAAATCAGAAAAGACCTGAAGCAGTGGGAAAAGAAAGGGAAAGAGAGAAAAAAGAAAAGGAAAGAAAAAAAGAAAAAAGAAAAAGATAAAGATAAAAACAAACAAAAGCAGAACAAAACAAAACAAAACAAAAACAGAATGTGATCAAATATGATCAGGCTGGATTATAGATCAGTGCCACACACTAGATTTTGGGTGTATTTTGGTCTGTTAAAAGAAAGTCCCTCCCAAAATTTTAAAGAAAGAAAAACTTATATATGTACAAAAATAAGGGTTGATATGATGAAGGGATGGAATATGACTGTGAAGATGGAAATTATAAAAAATTTTTTAAAAAAGGATTTGATGGGGCGCCTGGGTGGCTCAGTCGTTAAGCGTCTGCCTTCGGCTCAGGTCATGATCTCAGGGTCCTGGGATCGAGCCTCACATCGGGCTCCCTGCTCGGCAGGAAGCCTGCTTCTCCCTCTCCCACTCCCCCTGCTTGTGTTCCCTCTCTCGCTGTGTCTCTCTCTGTCAAGGAAATAAATAAAATCTTTAAAAAAA